>NC_142255.1:4684242-4987272 GCF_052056855.1 Sturnus vulgaris
ATGGCTCTTATCTCTCATGCTGTTCCTTTGTGCTGCTTTGTTTGGTGTCTCAGACTGATCAGCTCAAAGCTAACTTCAGAATACATCCCCAGCGTTCACAATGTGTTTATTCTTATGTGATAATTGCTGGTGCAGAAGTAAAGTTTGTGAATTCTGTTTCTTTCCAGCTGGAAGAAACATTTCCAGACATTTGTAGGACCCAATGCAGATGCTGTCACCTTCCCCTCTCTTCCCCCAGTACCATAGCAAGACCCTGTTAGGTAAATTATAAGCCAAGTTGGGTGAGATGATGTGGAAGAAGGCTTGCACCTTGAAAAGATGACTTCTTATTCCCTTGCAGGTGTTTTGTCTCTGTCCTGGGCTGGTGTGTAATGTCAGTCTTGTTAGGACTGCCTGCACCTCAGGTAGTGACCTGAGTGTGGGTATCATGCCATAGTCAGCAGGTGATAGCTCTTCTTTGGATATACTTTTGTCTGCAGAGACTCCCAGGCCTACCTCTAGTAACTACACTTTGGGGGAGAAGGGAAGGCACAATGTCAAGAATTCTTAGCACTTGCATTTGAAATAGCAGACAAGAGCTTTTCCAAGTGCTAGAGAAGAAAAACATTTCAGAAAGAAGTAAGGACACAAGTTACTGTCTCCCTCCAAAATGCAATGCACATTTGCTAAACTCTGAACAGATTTATGTCAGAGACCTTATGACTTTGGGAACAGGACTTCAGGTCACCTGTGCAGCTGCTCAGAAAGTGAAGGAGAATGGTGACCCAGCAAGAGGAGAGGAAACAAAGTGAGCACTGAAACTGTTCATCACTGTGGTACTTGTTAATGATTCTTCTGGGTAGCAGCAATAATGAGCAGTTGAAAGAAGTACTTTATGTACCCTCAATAAATTGCTTCCAAACTTCATAATTGCCACAATTCTGGCTTTCAGTAGACCTGGTAATGAATTTTTGAGTGGTGTCCACATGTTGTGCCTATTACTGTACTTGACTTTCATCCTATTTTGAGTGATCTCATCAAGGGATGGATGATGTTATCTGAATAGAATGTATTTATTCAATATTGGGCACAGTGGTGATGATGAAATGGAAATAACTATGCAACTGACTGCAAGTGATTTTTTAAAATTCATTTTGCTGTGATGCCACCTTTTCCTGATTCTGCTGTAGTGCTGATAGGTGTGTCATTTCAGATGGCACTGCCTGAAAAACCCAGTGTATTGATTGCAGGAATAGAGGATCCAGCAGCCTCTTACTGTTATACATGGGAGAAAATAGATGCCTTTTTGTCTTGGAAGTGTAGACACTGCTGAGGTGTTTCAAATGGCAGAAAATGCCTTAGGTTCAGATGGGCATGATGAAGCTTAAATGTCCCTTAAAGGCTTGTGGCATGTGCCTGTGATCAGAATTTAACACAGTTCTTGCCTTCTGCTGACAAAATAAAAAGGAGGAGGAAGTGATGGTGTTTTTTGGGTTTTTTTTTTGGTTGGTTGGTTGGGTTTTTTTGGGGTTTTTTGAAGGAGAAAAGTAGAGAAATCTGGAGAGGCTTTACCTCACTTATATGAGCTCTTTCTATATGTATAATTCAACATGGCACCTTATATATAATTTAATGTGTGAAATAAACATAACATTTGAATTTCACAACTGGAACTCTTCTACTTACAGAAGTGGAATTTTATCCATCTGCTTTTAATTTAAAAATGCAGTTTCTGCAATGAAATGAACATGTGTAGGGGCTTAAAACACTGAATCCTAAAGATTGCATGACACCTTGCCTCCTTCCTAAGATAGTGAGCTTAACCACTATACAAGGTATATGTTGCATTGATGTCAGTGTCATGACTGATAAATCACTTTCATCCTGCAACAGAGCCTTATTTATAAATAGCTCTTTAATAGAATGCCCTAAGATGGCAAAGATGTTTTTCAAACCCCAGAGAATACTGGCTCTTGCCTCAAAGAGCTTATAGTCTAAATGAAGTAGATAACCAGGTAGAAAGGAACAAAGAATAGAGGAGAAACACAAAGCAGAGAAGTGGTGGGTAGGGGGGAAGGGAGGTGGGCATAAATCTCAGGAGATCAGGTCTATCAGCTTCTTGTTTTTAGAAGGAATATTGTTCACTGCCATTATAATTGAAATTAGATAATGTTTTGGAGCAGAGCTCACTGAACAGACTCACTGCTGTTGAGTTTTGTGGAGGAATGGAAGGATGTTATTTTGTGTTAGAAGGGCTGTCGTAGGCATCAGGAGTAGCATGGATATGCTGCTTGCAAGGGGATTTTACAATAGGTGAACAAGTAGTGTCAATAAGCTTTGCTTCATTGATTTTCATTCATTCCAGCTGAGGATATAACCCAGTGGGAGCAGTTAGGAAAAAGTAATAGACCTAGAGGGGAAAAGAAGGTTTTCTTACCTTTGTTAAGCCTTTTGCCTTGCAATCTGAATTGCACCTTTGCTCCTCAGGAAGTGCCTTGGTGTATCATGCACAACAGAAGCAGCTTACTGGGCTGGTCCTCTTGGAGAGACAGAGTAAAGATTTTTCATATTGTCTTTTCCCTGCCTTCTCACATGCAGGGGTTTGTCAGAGACTGCAAAAATGGGATGCTACACTTATTTAAGGTTTCCTAACACAGAGGAAAAAATAGCCCAAACCAATAAAATTGATTTAGCTTGGTGCACTTTCGATTAAATGGATGGCTCTGCTTCTTGTGTATGGTGGGTTTCTTTATTTTCTTCTATTATGCAAAAAGTTTGCTTTTTATGTTGCTTGCTTATTAGAGTCTTTGAAACAAAGAATAAATAAATCTGAGAGTCACTAGGTATTAATCTGTGACTTGCCATTATATTTATTAGCCATCATCTATTAGCATTCACTTGCTGCCTGTATTTTATTTTGACTGCAAGACAGTCTTGGCCTTAGTATTTCACTTCTAGAGCTCATAGTATTTTAACTTGTCATCATCCTGAATCTGCTCCAGGTGGAATACTACCAGTGGTACAGGAAAACAAATATGGTCTCTTGAGGAAGAAAGAACATTTAGAAACTGAAAGCTGAGCAGAAGTGATGGATCAGAAAGGGTTTTGGTGACCAAATAGTAACAAATGTAATATGTTTGGATAGGACAAGTAAGGCCACTTGTAAAATATCAAGCGGTACTTCTGGCCAATTTATGTGCCCACTTCAGCTAAACAAACACAATAGGTTTTACATTACTTGAGAGTGAAGATCCAAAGGGTTTGCAATAGTACTTATTTTTATTACACTGCTGTTTTGTTCTGAATACATTGGTCATGCTCTGAAGCTGCACAGCTCAGTTGAGAGGCTTTCTCCACCACTGCATTTGTGTCCTTGGTGTCCAGTGGGAAAGGTGCTCCAGAAATGTTCAGAACATTCCATGTGTCCTTTGCCAGTGATGCCTGTGTATCTTTAGACTGGGGAGAATGAGAACAATGTTGTTGGGAACTGAAATCTTGGCCATGAACCTGAGCATTAGAAACAAATGAGAGGGGTGTGGTGGAATACAGAGGAAGTTTTAAACTTTTTGGATGGTCACTTGTGGAGGATGACAAGACATTGTCCTGTTGCTGCTGAGAGTGGATGTGAATTTGGGGCCTGAAAGTATGGTGGTGCTGACTTGTTCCCTATTCACTGGAAATGTAAGGCAAATGGAAACATGGAGAATTGAAGATTTTTTTGTTTGTGGCAATTATTTTTTAGGGCAGTAATGTTCTTGCCAGTCAGTTGGTCTCATAAAATGTTAGAAGCAATTAATGGCCAGCAGTTTGGTTACAGAAGCTTTAAAGATACTGGAATTATGGAAACCTTTCCATTTCAGTTCATATGCCATCAGTGGTGGTTGTAAAATATTTCCAGCGCACAGAAAAGTTTCCCAGTCCAAGGGAAGTTAACCAATATGAAATAGAGAATTCTTGTAAAACTTTCAAGATATTCCAAACCAACAGAAGATTAAGGAAACACACTCTCTGCTTATGCATAAAACCAGTTCTAAAGCTTTAAAATGTGTTTTGTGGAAGTGTGGCATTTGTATGCTGTGGCCAGAAGTATAAAAAGTCCCTGTGTCTTCCTGAATGCAAGGAATGTCAATATAGAGGTGATGATCAAAATGCTTGATAGTGCACTTGCTCATTATTACCAAAGATGAGGAAAATAGTTTTAATTCTCACCTTACAAGCACGTAGTTCTAGAAGATTGTTGTTGCGTCCAGGCTGTGGATATGGTTCATATAGGTAAAATATTAAAAGCTATAAATTTGGAAATATGAAGTATTGCTACTGTACAGTGGCCAAGTTATTGACTGAGCCACAGGAAAACCATTCTACTTCTCATTTTTTAATTGTAACATGCTGATTTTCTTTTATTGCACAGCCATACCTGCATTCTTGTTTTTAACTTTAGCTTAGTGAAACATCTTTCTGATACTTTTCCATTAACCTTGCTTGGATGAAGATAACAGTGGTGCAGCATAATATCTTTTTATTGATTCCCTCCTTTCCCTCCCTGAATTGCTAAGCCAACACAGAGAGGAGTGAATAGCTATTTTTAAAATACCTGTTGTGATTAAAAACCCTAGATAAGAAACTGACAATTTTTCCTCTTATTCTGCTCTCTGGGTTGTCAGCTTTGGAGCAATTTAACCACCAGCTGAGAAGGTGGACAAGTAGTGTCCTCTTAGATGTCTTTGCAGCTCAGGCCATGAAAACAGCTTTGTGGCTGGTTTTATGCAGCACCTCACATTAGCCAGTTTTCCAAAAGCAAATTGACCTTTTCTGTGTAATGTTTTATGTCAAGTAGGAGATCAGACCTGCTGTGCTTGTGCTGTAATTTCCTTTAAATGCAGTATTAGATGTTCTGGTGTAATGGTGATACCAGTTATTATGTCAGTTGGTGTTTGCTCTGTTCCCCCTCCCACTTTTTTCAATTCAACTTGGGCTCTCTTGAAATGTATCTGTAGAAATCTTTACTGCCACTTGGGCAAGAAAGGGAAGCCCTGAACACCTTGGCCTGCAAATACCCTGCCTGTGGAGCTTGCCCTGAGCAGGTGTAGCCACATCTGCTCCACTTCATCCAGGGGCAGCTCTTGGTGCTGGGCCCTTGCACAGGTGGCATGTGGGTCCCCAGTCCCAGCCCTACAATCAGCAGTTTCTCCAGTGCCTTGGGACTGAACAAAAGAGTGGCTAAAGCCTGTGCTGGCTAACAAGATTCGAAGTGATACATTTGTCTGCTGGGCCTTCTTCAAGCTGTAGAGAGAAAAATAGAACAAGCTTAGTTTTTCCATAATTTCCCCCCTGTAGCCCAAAGGAGACCACACGACAGAGATGTCTTCTCTAATCTTCACTTCCACCCTGCATTATTTTCCTTCCCTCCTCCTTTCCTTCTGTCTCACAGCTCCCCTCCCCACTCGCACACACACAGACTTTTGACAGCACACCAGTTTGATTCTTGAGCTCCCTTTTTAGCCCACATGGGTGTCTAGTCAGTGCTGCAGCCCTGGCTAATACACGAGAGTTGGAATAAATGTATAACAGCAGGTAGCAAGTGACTGTTGACAGGGTGACATATTGACTTAATATCTTGTGTTATGTGATATGAAGGATGTGCCTTTTGGTGTGTATTTTCATTTTAATTTTTTTTGTGTGTTTCTTAGACAGACACTTGTAGGCAGTTTGGAGTAATTGTCTGAAATCATTAACATGTTTATTAAATAAGGGAGCAGAGTGCATTATCTAGCAAATCAATTATGCAAATGCACAAAAAGCATAAGAGATTCATCTTTAACTGTTGCTGAACTGCATCCACTTTCCTAAATTATACATGAAAGTGGGGTTTTTATCAGTGTGTATGTGTAGTGTTAGGCTCTGCTTTGCTCTTTTGGAGCTTTAAGTAACATCGATTAATTGGTACTGTTGTGCAAGAAGAGGGCACTCCTGATGTACACTAATGAACACCAGTGTGCATACATCCTTTCTATACAGGGAAACAGATGGTCTGGAGTGGAGAACAGAAGTAATCTCAACTGGAGGGTCTGGACGACAAGATAAACTGACAGTGAAGCCCTAGCAATTTATTCTCTCATCTAGACACTGGAAAAAAAATCTCCGGGAAAATCTGTTAATCTCCAGCATTTTTAACAGTATGTTTTCTTTCTGATGACTTATGATCAAATGAGACCATGCCTCTACAGTTTTACCAATCTTTAACTTCAAGAGGAGGCGAGAATAGAGCTCATCACTCATGGCATGCTTGGAAAATTCACCTCTTTCCCTTACAGCTGTATAAATGGTGTGTGTAGGGAACCATGTGGTAATAACAGCACAAACTGCACTGCTCCATTTTCACCCACTGCATTTTCAGTCGTGCTCAGCTGGAAAGAGTGCAATCTGCTGTGGTTCAGGCAACTGTGATTTATCCACTTCTCTGAAGCATATTGCACAAAAAAAAAGGGAAGTCTTACATCTTATGGAAATGGTAGGTACCTGTTCAGGAGTCAGAGAAAAGGTTATGGATGCATTTTAAAAGTGAGTGAAGCTCGTGGAAACATTATTATTCTTCATTATTAAGTACATGTATGGTCTCAAGCTTCTAGTAGTAGCTGGGGCCTTCCCAGAGGGTATCACTATTAATCAGAGAAGGAGAACACATACCACACTAATTGTTTTTGCCATACTATTGTTTTCCTACCATGTCATCTTCTATGTATCTTCCACAGAGGTGTGCAGAGGTTGGGCCACTTCCAGATGCCCAGCACACAGGATGCAGAATTTCCCTATAATGCTGATTTTGCAGTTCATCATAAATGCTCAAGCTGTCTTACAGCACAGTTGTCCTCAGGACACGCTGTGGTTTCATCCCTACTGGAATGTCAGCACAAATAATTCAGCTCTATATTTCTTTTGTTGTTATTTCTAACCTGGCTTGAGATTGGTTTGTTGAAGAGACAAACTTCTGCTGGCTTGATGGGTAATATCCTGTTACCAGAACCCAGGATGGCCTCCCAGGAACTGAGGCAAGGAATTTTTCTTTCTTCCTTTCCTCTGGTACTCACTCTTGCCCCTAGGTCTGACTGGGAGGATGGTGAAGAAAGGCTTTGCAGCCTGACATCCCTCTGGACAGACCATGCACTGCAGTGACAGTCATTGTACCGGGTGATATAGGAGTTAATTTGTCATAAAATCAGGAACTATGCTACAGAGCTGGATATAAAGGATGCACACTGCTTTCCTGTATTCTGGCCAGGTGAGCTGTAGGCAGCTCTCTGAGTGCAGTTCGGTTCATCTGTGCAGTCCCACATGTCAGGGCTGGCTATTTGCTGTCATTGGAAGACTTTCTGGAGTGGGTATCACTGGAGATATGGCAATTCAGCTGGAGACAATAAATTATATTACTGTACCTGAAAGTAGGATTCATTTAGTTTCTGATGAAATTTTCAGCTGTGAAAATCTTGTTTAAAGACAGTGCCTTCTCAGGAATTCTCAGTGTTAAAATAACAGGACATTAAGTGTGTCATGTTTATTAATTGTCAAAATTAGATCAATCATAAGAGAGCTAACAGATATGCCTGGTTGAGCTGAAAGATGAAGATGGAAGAGCTAGCAGATATCACCAAGGAGCTGAGAGATGCCAGGAGAGATGACAGATGTGGCTGGGTGAGCTGAAGGGGGATTGGAAAAATGCAATCCCAGTAATTGCCTCAGGGAAGAAATAGTAAACCTTGTAGACCTTGAAAAAATGTCTCAAGTGAGCAGGAATGGAGGAGTTTGTTCTGTGCCATTGTCTGACTCACTTGCAGTGTCTGCTTCTTCCTCTTGAGAAGCTGCCATAGGGGAATGAATGCTGTGATAGCTTGGATTTGGAATTTTATTCATGTTTAGATGAAAAAGCAGACTGTAGAATATTATTGTGATGATCCTTTCTGACCTTTCCATGGTCCACACTTTGGCACCTTCAGGGACTTGTGAGTCTTTAGCCTGCAGTGTTAAAGAACTTGATCTTGCAATGATTCACTTGGCAGCAGATTCCTGTACCTGGGCAGAGAATGGGAATAAACTCAACGTTGCAAGCTGGGGGATCCAAGTCCAGCTTTCTGCTTTCCCAGAGAATTTGGGAAGGCAGATACATTGGTGTGATCTGTGGGATTTTTTCTGTTCTCTGTGAAGCAGGCAGAGAACTCTGCAGTAACATGAGAAGGAGCACTGGGGTTTGTGATGTGCTCAAGGGGTTCTGATGACATGGCCAGGGGGCTGTTAGATGTCGAATTGATAGAGCATGTATTAATAAGAAAACATATAATATATTGATATGTGAAATATGGCCTTTTGAGTATATTCAAATATAAACAGTATTCCATGTATCTGGAACATGCAGGTAGCTGTTGCACTGAGGTTTTTAAGTGAAGAGTGCACTCTACCCTTTTTTGTTATTTTCAGTAGCTTAAAAGCTCATTGGGCTGTACTAAAAAGAAAAACGACAATACATCCCACTGCATTTAGTGAAGTATCCCATCCTTTTACAAAGAACTTGTTTTTCAAAACCTACAAGGAGAGCTAAATTCCAGAGTGGTGTCTCTGTAAGAATGGAGCTCATGGGGCTTTTTCAAATGATGAAGGATGTACTTCAGACAATAATATGCATAGGTATGGCATGTCTATAAAAGTTGGTTCAGAAAGTCTGCACAACACCCCCTCGTTGATGCTATAAATACACCTTTGTGATGAAGCTCAAAATGGGATGAAAATATTTTGATACTGTGTTTTTAACTTTTGATACGTCTCTTGGCTTGAAAGATAAAAGGATTCACTCCTAGAATTTACACTCCTCTGATGTGATTAAAACCAGATAGGTGTACTGTAAATAGAATATACTCTGTATGATGATAGGTATGGCTTAGTGTTTTTGAGCAGGAGGTTTCTTACTGTGGAAAAACAGCTTTTCTTGATAAGTTGCTTGTCACTGTTTTCAGCAGCACCTCCTTTCATCTATTATTCATTTTGGAAGACTTAATAGTATGATTTGGGTGTGGGCTGATACCAGACACCAGTAGAGTATAATCCCTGCAAGAATGAGATCCACAGAGCTATTGGGGTTGGAGAGGCAAACAGACAAATGAATCTTTGCTTTTTGCAGAACATTTCCCCATCCAAAAAAAGAGTCACACTGTTACATGCTGCAAACTGTCTCCACTAGTCCCCTATTTAAATCCTGATTGAGCAGACAAAAAAGATGAGTGTCTTCACACCTTGTGCCTGTGTAAGGTATGGTGTAAAGCAAGACCCTCATTCTACAGTGAAAGGAGTAGCTCTGCCCTCGTTGTCCTGTAAGGATTGGAACATGGAGCAGTATCTGGGAAGGCTGCATCTAATATTTTTCTCCAGCCCATTAGCACAAACTGGGGTGCTTGCAGAAGGTCTGCAGGTTGTTCCCCATGGTTTACTGTGAGGTCTGTAGGGCTGCAGTTTGGTGTGCATGTAATGACTGTGAAGTCCTGTGTGACCGTGGATTTGTTGCAGTTGCTATGTGCATATAGATGGATATATTTATAGAAGAATCACTGTGAATGTGAGAAAGAAGCCTTTGAAGTGTCAAGCCAAATATTCTGGGGGAAAAAAAGAAGATTTCTTGTCTACATCAGAAGCTTGCATTTCATGTAGACTTGTCTCATTTTACCCAAAATATCTCCCAACAGGTCAGGAGAGCTGAAAGCAATAATAATAATAATAATTGGAAATGTAGGGGGCAGGAATGTGTGTATGAGAAAGGATAGGGGGAAGAGGGAAATAACAAACATCTCTGAAATGTTTTTGTTCCTCCTTAGTTATGATTTGTTTCTTTGCAGTAGCTGTTTCTCCTGCTCTGTCTCCTGTTCTCTCATGGACCTGCCAGGGCAGACAGGGCTGGGTTGCTTTCCCTTCAGTCAGGCCCCTGGAGGTGTCCTGCTGGCAAGGGACAAGGGATGCAGGACAGCTTCCAGTGCTCTCTGAGCAGACTGGACCCCCCCAAAGCTCCAGGTCAGGGTTAGGGGAGGTCTGGCGTGGGTTGTGTCCCTCAGTTCCCAGCGTGGAGGCCACCACAAAACTACCCCAGGCCTGACACGAAGATTTCCTTTGTTCATTGCTTCCCTTTGGGAAAGAAAAGGCACACAGACACGCCAGAGTCACAAAGGAAGGGGTCCACTCATCTTTCATTTAGCTACTACTGTGATATTAGAGTTGGCTGACTCTTGAATGTGGATTAAAGCCAAGGAATGTTACTGAAAAGAGGCTTTTTGCAAAGCAAAATAAAATACAGATGTTTTTCAAAATTAACTCTTCAGTTGATGGCAGTGGTTTTATGCATCATTTCCATTCCAAAAATAGTAGAGAGTAATTTTCAGGCTACAGTTCCTGGCTGGTTGGTGTCTGTGTACATGCACTGGGACAGCTGAAAACATTCCCATGGTGCCTTCAGTGAGAAATTCTTGCTCTCTCTTAGCAGATTTGAGACGTGACTCTCTGTTTTCTTCTGTTATATCTTTATTTGGAGACAATGTATCCTTGTCGATTGAAATATCAAAGTTTTGCTCTAAAATATATAAATCATGAGAGTAATGTTTACAGCGCCTATAAAATCTTCAAAAACATGCATTGCAAATAGTTTGTAGTGTTAAGGATGAGAATTCTTATTTTATTGCTTGTAAGTAATTACTTACATAGCGCTTATTTTTTCTGTTATTACATCCATTCCTTTTTCTTTTTAATATAATGTGTGGTACTGAAGCTAGAGAAAACCAGTAGATGAGGGTTGTCTTAGAAGTGAAATGCAAGATACTCTGTTTTTAAAGTACCATATACTTTGTAGCATTAAGTCCTTTTGTGCTATGATGAAAGGTTGTGGGCTGACAGCATCCGCTGTTAAGAGCTGGTTTGAGTCCCGAGCTACTAAATCCTTTCAGTGTGATTTTTAAATAAGGTTTGTGAAATTTAGCCAAGCTATTTGTTGTGTTCTGTATTTAAAATCCATTATTTTGGTGTGATTGTTTTAGTCTTGTTCTTGGAGAGAGTTGGTAAAACAGCCGTGGCATTAAGAGATTCATTTGCCGTCTGGAAGACATGAAAAAAAAAAAAGAATTTTCTAGTCAAAGTAACAGTAGATTGCTAAATGTTTGCTTTAGTGGTGTCCATTTTGAGTCAGGTCAGAGAGACCCAGATTAAGAGAGTGAGAGTGGGGATTGAGACGATGTTACAATGCAGCTTCAAATGGTTGTGAGTATCAATAATTGCCAACACTTCATCTTTTCCCGGGAATGCCTTGCACTGGGCCTGCACCTTGGCATTTGCGTTGCATTGCGCTGCTGTAGGTAAATGTTAACATGCAGCAAACACTGCAGGCTAAAGCTCTGGCTGCCAAAAGAAGGGCATTTTTCAAATGTATTGCTGCACTGTTGAATGGGAAGCTGAGAATATGCTTTCTCCAAGACATGTAAAATATTAAAGAAGCCAGTAGCAATAAATGGAAGTGCACCCATTGGTTAACAGCATTTGGCTATATATCAAGACCATTTCTGGAAGTAGATCTTGCAACATAAATTACTGAATACTGAATTACTGTGATGTGTTAAGGATTCCTTTTAATTACAGGATGTTAGGGCTTCAAAAATAAAATTCTTCAAAGTTAATCATGAAGTAAAATAACTCCGTACTTAGCTGAGTTTCAACTTCATTAAAACTGTTCAAACGGCTAATGGAGCCCTAATAAATTTTGTTCAAAGATATGACATCTTTGAAAATTTTCTGCAAATCTAACTCTATTATCTTTGATACTCTCTAATTGGATATAGCAATCTCTGTTCATGTTGTCTAGTGGATTTTGCATCCATGATAAGGTGCTATAAATGTATCCTGTTGTCCTGAAATTAGCAAATCCAGGGATTCTAAGGGCTATTTTCACAGCAATACTTAAGCCCTTCAGGCAAGTACAAAATACGTATTTTGCCTTGTATAAATATAAAACCACTTTGGAGAGTGAAAAATAGAGGAGGGGGAGGGAATTGAATAAGCAACATTCTGACAGTATCAAATCATTAATGAGGGCACTGGTTTCTAAATTATTTACAGTGTATTCCATGTGCTCAACTGTTTTAGAATTGTTAATACTGAATGTGTTGTTTGTTATATACAAACATTTTTCTCTCTTTTACTTTTAGATATCCTTTTTACAATGTAATTTAATTACTGATGCTGTTTGCTCTCAGGAGCTGAAAAGATTTTTTTTTTTTTTCTTCTGCATGGCAAAATCAGTATTTTACAACAGAATATCCTCTTAGGAGAAGCTGTTGGTTCTGTGTGGGTGATGGAGAGACGTAAGGATGTAGTATTTATTGTCACAAACGGAGGTAGGACAGGATGGGGGCCGGATGCAGAGCCCCCTCTCCAAGAACCAGCTCCTTTTTCTTCCTTGGCTTCTCCCTCCTTTCTCCCTCCCTGCCCGGCCAGGGCAGCCGGGCGCTGTTCCAGTGCCCTCTCCTCTTTGGGAGCTGTTACTTTCAGGACCATCAGCTTTTCATCCTCTTTTTGGTGTCCCTTAAAGCAGCTTAAGCAGCAGATACAGAAGTAGCATTTTGCCCTCTGCTGGGAAGCAGGGTCTGACAAATCAGTGGTGCGAGCTGCTGTGCCAACCATTGTGGGTGAGGAAACTGCGCAGGTCTGGGGAAACACTCGATGGGCTGTGGAATCCTTTTCTGTGCTTCATTTCCTCAGACACTGCAGCAGCAGCATAAGTTTGTGTTTTCTTTCTCCTTAAGAAAGATGATTTTTCTCCTATTTGATACTCTTCCTTTTATGTCAGCATTGTCATTAGAAATCATCTGGCTGTTAGTCAGGCTCCTGTGAAGTCCTTTGCCCCAGTCCCTACTGACAATCTGAGAGCACTGAGCTACTGGATCATACCCTGCTACTGTTTTTATGGAACTGATTTGCAGTGGAAAAATCAAACACAAAAAACAAGTGGCAATGACCTGGTTTCTAGTTCTGATTGGAAATAGGCAAAATACTTTTTGCATCTCTGGTGTAATTTCAGCTAAAGTTGTTGGAAGGATAATAAAGACCAGTTTGGGTTGGAAGAGGTATTTGAAAGGCATCTAGTCCACACGTGCCCTTAGAAGAGCAGCACATTTTCAACTCAGTCATGTTGCTCAGAGCCCTGTCCAACCTGGCCTTGAATGTTTCCAGGAATGAGGCATCCACCACCTCTCTGGGCAAGCCATTCGTGTTTCATTCCTCTCATTGTAAAAAAATTCTTATGTCTCATCTAAGTCTGCCTACTTTTAGTTTATAACTGTTACTTCATGTCCTATTGCCCTGCTAAAAATTTGTCTCTATCTTTCTTTTAGTCCAGAAAGGAGCAGTTCAGTTTTCCTGGAGCCCTCTCTAGGCTGAAAAAAGCTTTCTCCTACCCTGTAGCTATTATCTACTGTGGGGGTCCTCCTTGTTACTGTTTTCACATTTGATCCTCCATGAAACACAAACTTCAGTCTGAAGTTTCAGTAACTGAACCAAATTACTTTCTGTTTCTTACAAGTTGTCACTTTATCCACAGTTCTGCCCCAAAGCTGTGTTTATTTTTCTGTATTTTTTCTGAAGACGCTTCCTTGCTTTAAGAGAAATAGCCCAGGAACAGAAGACAAAATAAAGAATAGACCAATGTTATTTCCTCGATGGCTTGTGAAAAATGCCAAATGCATGTTTTGATTTTCTGCCCAGCTGAAAAATCATGTCGCTTTAATAGCTTGAATTACCCTATTATTCATGTTTATAGTTTTAGTTAATTTAATTTTATAAAGCTTGGTGATTTTTTAAAAAACCCAGCCACTTATGAAGGTTGATTTAAAATCTATATGAAGCTACCTTTCCTTGAGAGCTTATGCTCCATGTAACACACAATTTATGTACTTGTGAAATCAAATTGCTTCATCTTTATAAACACCCCCTCACCCATACATTCAGTATTTTTTTTGTTGTTGTTTATGTGTGGACATGTTTCCATGTGTATCATGAAACAAAACCTTTTTTTTTAATAGTTGAGGTATTTTTATCCCAACAAGCAAGCCTTTTTCCATTACTATTTTTTGAATTTTGAAGTTAAAACTGATAACATTCTTGGTTATTATGGACTACTGCAGTGGGCCAATACAGTGCATAATATGGAGTATCTTTATATCATTTATATCATTTATCTTCACATCAGACAATCCCATGCCTTGTAACCTGTAGCATTTCTGTGGTGTGCACTCAGTTTCACTTGTTTGATAATTTGAGTGGTGAAGACTTAATCCTTCTTTATTGTCTTCCAGAGTAAACTGTCAAGTAATAGTGATACTAAATCTGCTCATGAGATTCAGAGCTGGCTCTTTCTGCACAAAGCTGTATTGCAGGCATTGCTGAACACAGATTGGAGGCTGGAGAATCACTGTAGCTGTGAAACTAGCTCACAGAATTTATTGCTGTTCAAAGACTAGCTTCCCTTTCTTTTTTCCTGAATGGGTGTTTTTTGTGTTTTATCTCAATATAATTTGTCACTTCTCTAAGTGGAGGGTGTCAGCACAGCAGTACATACACAAATGTCTCCTCCTTGCTACATGAGGCCAAGGAAAATTTAGGTTGGATATTAGGAAAAAATCTTTTACAGAAAGAGTGATAAAGTACTGGAACTTCTGCCTGGGGAGGTGGTGGAGTCACCATCCCTGGATATGTTTTAAAAAAGACTGGGTGTGACACTCAGTGCCATGGCTTAGTTGAGGTGTTAGGGCATGGGTTGGATTCGATGATCTTTGTCTTTTCCAGCCTTGTGATTCTGTGATGACTCTTCGAAGAATATAGGGAATAAATGGAAACAATAAAGTAGGAGTTAAATATCATCTTCACATATATAGGGCAGAGGAATTAGTTGTGGTGAGCAGAGGAGCTGTTTGAGTACTGAGGGACAGGTACAAATGGACAAGTGGCCTCCCCAAGAACCGTCCCTCTAACGAATCAGTCAACAACTGCTCTGATGAATGGCTCCTGCTGTCCTGTCCTAGCAACAGTCATGGTTAACCTGGCACAGATCAGGGATAGCAGTGCAGGAAGAGTGATTTTCAGATTGTCCTTTTACAAAAACAAGCTGGGAAAAGGCTTGTTCAGATACCAGTAGTAACAGGTCACTTCATCCTGGAGGCTGTAGCTCGTTAGTGTGTGAGCAGGAGATGACTTTACAAAGGTACAGGTAATGTATGAGAAAAGTGATTGGTGAAAATAGAAATGAAGAGGAGATAAATGATGGGAATAGAGAACAAGGAAAGTTTAGGAAAAATATGAAGTGGAACCAAGAAAAACTGGCTTTTAGTGTTAAAGATGACAGAAATTACAGTAGCTGTTCATCTCTTTAGCTCAGCTGAATGTAGAGGAGTGTAAAAGTTAAGGTCCTGTTAAAGGGCAGGTCAGCAGTGTGACTTCATCATTCTGTGCTCCTACTGCAGTACAAGGGCTTGAAAAAGGGAACAAGATGAACTAAAGGTACATGGGAACATAAAATCCTCCTTTTTCTCTGTAGAAAGACATTATGATGCTTCAGCGTGAAATACAGGCAGTAATGTGCACTGCTTTGAACTGGATTTGTTTTATATGTTTAAAACAGTTGCTGCATTAAAGGTGGATACCCCCAAAATTTAGACTGTCTCCATCCAGATGAAAATTACGTAATTGAATCAGGTCTCTGCCCTATTTAGTGTCTCTTTTATCTGACAATGCCCTGTGTTGGCTGCTGTGAAGGAAAGTGTAAGAAAACCTACAACACCCAATTAGGGAGTCATGTGGCTGTATGTGGTATTTTTTCCATCTCAGCTAAAGACTGGCTTCTGCTGCAAAGCGTTTGGATTTCTATCCCTTCCACATTGGCTGAATTCTATGCAACATAATACAGGGTATTCTAGTTAGCTCTGTGAATCTCCAAACCTTTTAAAATGCTGCAACACCAATTATCTTGTGCATCTAGATGTCTATTCTTTGTCTGTCTTCTAATACTCATTCGTGTTGTGATAATTGTCTTGAGTTGGTCCCTGGCACACTGTACTAAATATGATAACAAATAAGAATTAGAGAAAATGGTTAGATATAAAAGAGCAAAGACTTTTTAAATGTACAAAGGTTCTAGCTTACATTATCCTGCAGATTTCTGGCAGGTTAGACTGAATTAGTGTAATAGTTTGTTCCTGTTAAAATATGACAATTCTGTTAATTCCAGCATTTTCAGTTATTATTTCAGAGAAATAACAACACACCAGCCCTTCCTTTAAGGATCTAATTTTAGACCAGGTGCTTTTGCAGTATCTTGGGTAAATGGAATTATCTCCCAAATACATTCAAGTCCTCACAGCATCTTTCTAACCAGCACAGACACACAGGATGTGGCAGCTCCCAGCTCTGCTGGAAAGTTGTGGGCTTGCAAGTGAAAATCTTTCCATTGGGCTGTTGGAAAACAGACTCTGATGACCGTAGGTAGAAGCCAGTTATCATGCATTCATCTAGGCTGAGACACCTCTCCCTGGGAGTGCCCAATGGAATCCTGGTTCTTGTATGGGATTTCTCAGTCACATGAATACTTCGAGGATGCTTTGGATTATTCTTGGTAATTGAAAATCCTTAATAATTTTGTCAGTAATTTTAAGCATTAAAAATTATGTACCTGCATTATTACTTGGATATTTGTAATTGATGCATTCCAAGGAAATGAACTCTCTTGTTGCCAAAGAATATCTCCCTACTTGATGCTGATAATCCATACTAGTTGTATTCTTTTTTAGTTTTGTCCTCCAGTTGTTCCTTCCTGTAATGCCCAAAGAGACATCAGTACTTAGCCCCAGACACCACTGCAATTTGTCTGATAGCTGTCATTGAACTCCAGGCAGTTTTAGAATGTCACATTTTTCTGTTAAGGAAAGTTGTTTTTCCTGGTGAAGTGTTTTAGTTATCCTTTTTCTCTATCACGCTGAGCTGAAACTGAAGTTCACATATACCTCAAACATTTGCCTGAGAATTAAAATTAGGGAAGAGCATATAGCCCTCTGTGGAGTGGGAGTTCAGAAAGAAAATAGGAGAAATTATAGTCACTGTCTTCCTCTGATTTACAAATGGGAGAGGAGTTTTCTCTGAAATACTTAAGAGTAAAAATAAATGGGCTGAGCTTTTATCCAGGTTTCCAGCTGTCTGGCTTACTAAATAAAATAGAACTGACGAAGTACAGAACTGTTCTCCAAATATAAGAAGCCCTCAGTGTGCCTCAAAATAACAGTAGGAAAGTAAAAAGAGGTTAAAAAATTGGTGAGAATCATTAATGGAAATTGAGCAAACTGCTCTTCTTTCAAGAGGGAAAAATTGTTTCATATAAAAGTGATGATACATATCCTAATAAAAGACATCGTTTCACACCCACCAGGAATAAGACATATTCTGTACTTTTATATCCCATCTTGTTTTGAGTAGGAAGAATATCTTTTTTAAGAAGAAAAATCTTTCGTTAGGAAAATGAAGAGGAAAGAGGTTTTCCCACATGCTGGAGAAATTAGTGAATCATTTCCATCAGACTATGGGCAAGAGCAGAGGAGCTGCCATAAGAGAAGGAAGAGCTGATTTTTCCACAATTGACCTTTGGCACAGAGATGATCTGGTCATGCTCTAACTAATTTTGACAAAGGTGTTTTTAATGAGGAGGAAAAATAAAAACTAGGGCCCTTCATCAGCTGCTAAATATGTTGAAATATTTTCTGCTGAGTTTTAAAAAGGATGCGTTAAAACTGCAGTCAGAGACAACAGATCCAAGAGAGGTGACAAACAGGTGCCACGTCACACTACCTTTGCTCTGGAGTCTCGAGTGGGAGGAATATTTTTGCTAGATGGAAGGTGTGTGTTCAGGTGAGGAAGTTCATCTGAGAGAGGCACAGCCTGAGGCTCTGAGTCACACAGGCAAAATCCCATTTTGAAATGCAGGTAAGAGGCATGACATGAAAGGGGAAGATGTCGGAATGTAGGGTTGTTCTGGGAGGAACCTGGAGGATGCAAGGTGTTTAAAGAGGGTGTTGAAGTGGGTGGCAATCACTCTTTCATCTCCTCTCTTTTCTGGCATACTTTCTTCCTCCCCTGGTCCTGTCCTAGAGCCCATATCTCCACCCTGTAAGGCAGCAGCTTCCTCCCAGCCACCTTTCACTTCCCACTACCTGTTGGGAGCTGCAAAAGAGGAGAGAGAAGGCGCCACCTTATACCAGAGGGAAGCACTGAATGGAGCCTGGATGGGGAGCAGGCAGGGGCTCTGTGAGGAAAGTCCTCATCTGTGATTGTCCAGGCTGTTCACTTAGATACAAGCAGGAGAGGGGCAGTGGTGGCTGCAGTCCTTGCAGCCATCTGCTCAGTGCCTTGAGACAGCTCTGGGCATAGATATCCAAACTGGGGCTCTGTCAGATTTGGGGCTCTTCCTGTGCTGCCAAGCTCTGCTGGAATGAAGCTGCTGAGGACAGGACAATAGGTCAACCTTGGAGGTGGACAGGAACACCATCTCTCCATTTCTCACTAAAATACAGCAGTGTTTTGTATAAAGCTGGGTTCCAGTTTTCCAGCTGCAAGCTGCTGGCTAATTAGTTTAAGAACTTCTTGCCTTCTAATTGACTATTATGCAAGTGCTTTATTTCTTCCAATAATTTCTTTCACTAAGTGATATTCATCACTGTTGCCTGACTTCAGAAAAGACCCAACCAATTCTATGCAAGGGAGTATCCAAGAGCAGAGGAAATGGAGGGATGGGTATGCACTTGTACCTGGCCAGAGAGTTAAAAAGAACTATTTTTGCAGATTTTGGAATAGAAGGACACACAATTTGAGGGATTTAGAGGATGAGTTGTGAGTGAAGTACACCACGTCTCCCAGGTGGTGAACAAGAAGCACCTAATTGTCCTACAGGTGGAGATGCATTGCATTATCTAACCTCTGCACTGCCAGAAATATGAAACCCAGAGAAGGGAGGGTCTCCAGCTGCAGCAAATGCTTGAATGGGAACTGTTTCTGTAAGGCAAGAAGGCCTGAGAGAAGGCTGTTTGGAGTTATTACCAGCTAGAGACTGGTTTTATGAGCTCATCAATGAGATGAAGCATTTCTTTAGGAAAATGAAGGCTCAGTCAAGAGTTACTGTGATCTGGAATCTCTGAGGTAAGCAGAAGCCTGGGAACAAAGTGATGCACTGCTCTTGTTTCCTTTCTTTGCAAACTGCTTGTCAGCTGAGTGGGAGAGGCAGCCAGGGATGGCTGAGGGAAGGGAAAATCTGTGCTTTGTTCTAACCCCTTGGCTCACTCTTTCTGGAACTTACCCAGGTACCAACTTAGTTTGGTGCCATAAAAGAAGCTTCTTTTTCGAGGCCTTTCTGAGATTAACTGATACAGTGTCATCCAAACCCTAATACATACAGATAAACCTCAAAATTGCAGCAGGATTTTCCCTTGGTTTGACATGTTCCCATGAAGGTTTTAGGGGGGTTGTTTTTTTGTTTTAATGAATTGCAAAGCCTTTAAGAAGTGATACTTACTCAATATTTCATTATAAGGAGTACTTTAACAAATGGTACACTAAACTGTCTTTTTCATTTCAGTGGTGTCCCAAGGAATGCATTAGTCTTTGAAGCTGAAACACTTTGACATCAGTGTGGGTGATGAGTTGCTATGGTTTCAAGGGCAGTGTTAGTCCTAGAAAAAGACCACATCCCAGAAATGTGCACACGCAGTCCTGGGCTCCTATATATTTCATGAGCAGAACGTAGGAAGTCGCCTTCCACATCAGTGCCCTCATCACGGGGCATAAGGAGAAACTGAAGGAAGATGTGGAACTGGATTGCTGATGGTTAACAGCTCTTCCATCCAACCTGAGTAGAACACTGTGGATGTGGCAGTTTTCAGCACTTTGATGGAAAGATGTAAAGCTTGGGCCTCGTGCAAAAACTCCCTGTGTTCTGCCTCCCAAGGCAGGCAGAAATCAGAGTGGGAGAGGGAGGTTTCTCATTTTCATGTGTAATAGACTCAATGCAAGCCACATGTTTTATTTCTTGAAATACTTTTTTCAAGCTGGCATGTTGTTATCAGGTACTGATTACCACCTTCAAGTATTTGTGTATATATGCTTTCTCTGAAGACAAAACAATACAGCAGGATTCTTTTAAAATATAAAATAATTTTTAGTAAGCAAAAATTAGGCATATTAGAACCTTGCTTTACTTATCACTTAAGCATCTTTAACTAAAAATAGAACCCTAATCAGTTTCCCCTTGAGTCCTTCAGCTTGCAAGTAGGAAATAGATAACAGCTGGATGTTTGAAACAATGCAGTATTTCACATTATTTCTCAGTACATCATAGGAATGTGAATTCCTCTGAGTTATATTTAATGCAGATAGTTCTAGAAAATATCTAGGAGCTTCACTGTGGGTATTGAAATGCATCTCTGAAAGAATGTTTTCCTTAAGTCTTAATGAATACCTTACTGATTTGTAATGATCAAATCCTCTCCTTTACAATCTCTCTTTCTGGTAATGGTAATTACCGTGATTGATGCTGTTACATTGTCTTCCAGTATTTCAGTTCCTTTCTCAGTATAGCCCGGGATGCTCTAGAACACCTGCCAACATTTGGAGCTATGCTTCACTTCTCCCTGTGCCACACAAAACCTTCCCCTCTTCTCCCAGGTAAAACAACACTGCCACTCATGAAGTCCTTGGCAGGAATGGCTCCCTGCCCTGGGCCTGGCAATTCCTCTCCGTACTGGCTGATTCTTTAGAAGCTGAGAGGTTATCAGGACGTGGTGGGCTCACAGAAACACAAGGAGGGGTCCCAGAGTCCTCTTATTTTTCCTGCTTGGTTTTTTTGAAGTGTCTTGATCCTTCCTTCACCTCTGTTTTTAAGTCTAACTTGTAACTTCTGACTTTTCCCCCCAAAAAATACCCTGTAATTTCGGAAGTAATGATTTGATCCTTAATGAGTTTTCTGATGTGTAATCATCCAGCAGGATGGAGGGAAGCCATTTGGAAATGAGCAGTGTTCATCTAGAAATTCAGCATTGTCACCAAGTGTTCAAGGGAGGAAACAGTGCCAGAGGAGTTCCCAAGATTTTGAATTCAGGGATTTCAAACTCAGAACAGCTGTATGTACACTGAGGCTTTTCTGTTCATTTGTCATCTATCTAACAAGCTCATGGCACATGTGTATATTTACTTGTGAAACCCAAAGAAATGTTTTGAAAGTCTATAGGGAATCCAGTTAATCAGTTTGATTCATTGCAGTACTTATTAGCCATGATGGCTGAGCCTCTGAAGGTTTTCCATTTTCTGTCAGTAAAGTTCAGTGTAGTCTAAGCCAAAATTGTTGAAATGAATATCTTAACTTTTATTACCCAAAGAAACTGTCAGATCTCTCTAATGATTTCAGATGGAGTGACACCACTTTTTTTAAACTTTTTTTTAAATTTAATTTTGTTCAGATGAAATCCATAGTGCAGACATATACAGCATTCCCTACATTGTGGGAAGGAGGAAATATTAGTTAAGGTCTAGGCTCTGCCTAAATTTTGCGTGGCCATTTAGGTAAATTAATTTTTTTTCCTCTTCACCAACTGCTACTTAACAGCTTGTAAAGATCTTTTGAAACTCTATTACTTTATGCATTAGAGATTTGCCTGCTTCCACCCTCCCCCTTTTGGGATTCTGTGAGGCTTTTTTCTTGTATGCTGTGCCAACAGCAGATTTTGTCTGAGTATTCTTTTTCTCATTAACATCAATTGAAGTGAGACATCAGAAATCCAGGACCATTTGCAATGACAGGACAGTGCCAATGCTCTTCCTTTTGTAACCCATAGGAATAAAACTATGCAAAGCATCATTTCATTATTCACATTATGATAGCCTGAATAAATTACAAATCATAAGCTGGGGAAAAAATCTTTATATACTTTGTCAAACATCTCAAGTTTAAATTTTGAGAGGGAATATGAGAAAGAATAAAAACTATCAAAATAATGTCTCCAGTGGATTGTGGAAATGTCTGTTTTCCTTTGCTAGTAATTTTATCACAAGGCATTATTCTACTTTGGCAAGTGAGAATAAATGCCAGGCCGTGTATTTCTTTGCTGCTTTATGGCAGGTGTATATACTGAAAATCATACTCTTGGTTTGCTTTTTTCCTCATAATGGTGAAATATTGAAGGCACTGAGTTGCAATTGTATCCTTTATACAGCCTTCACTTGGTAAGAGATGAGGTGAAATGCCCCAGCAGATCATGCCCCTCAGCCCTGCTGAATTGAGCAAAATGCCCAGCACACACTTTGCAGTGCCAGGACCTTTGTATGTGTCATAAAAAAAGACATTCTTCTTGAACTGAACTATGTAAAATGGCCTCTAATTCTTTATAGAAAAATAATTCAGCACCTGACTGTGGTTTAATTTTAAAGCTCATTGAATTTTTGGGTTTATTTCACTGTATTTAGTTTTTATGTGAAGATCTTGAAGAGAGAAAATACAGGGATACAGTGATTAGTGTGAGCACTGGTCTTGTTTTCATTAGATAAAACATTTTCGGTTGATTAATGAGGCAAAATCCAATTTAATTCAGTGGAGAGAAAGACACACTCTAGTTATACTTAGAGTACCTATGCCCTTTTTTATTGGATTTTGGTTCCCAGGAGCAGAATTAAGCCTTTTTCCTCATGGGGACCAGGCAGAGGAGCCTCTGTGAGAGCTCTGAGGCTCTCGGATTTTGTGCACCTTGGTGTTGGGACTGGTGGCTGATGTTGGGATGCAGCAACAGTCGAGGAGTGTGACAGCAGGCTGTACTCTGCCATACCCAGGCTGTAAGAACATGCTGATTAGGCAGGTGATAAATATATTTCCTGACTTAATGTCTTAAGTCTTGCCACCTTTTCAACTTACAGAAATGGTGAGGGGCTTTTTTGGGCTTTTTTTTTGGTTTTTTTTTTTTTTTGAGAAAATCAGTAAGAAAAGAAAGACGAACTGTCAATCTTTATGTATCCCCTTGGACCAGGGTTATCACCTCTGTAATTAAGCATTTTTGTTTAGAGAGAGCTTTTGGAAGTGGAGGGGGACACCTTCATTATAAGGTATTTATGAAAATTAAAGACATTAAAGTAAGAGCTGAAGTTCAACAGTTGTCAGAATTTATGTTTGAAAGAAACTGACAGAACTTACCGACTTTGAGACGTAGTAAAAACCCAGACCCACTAAAAAGCCAAACCTGTGTGTGATTTTGCTAATTTTCCTAGTTGCCTGAATAAGAAAACTGTAGAGAATAACAATTTTAATCTGACAGCGGAACAGGAGGTTTTTAGGGTTTTTTTTTTCTTTTTTGTGGATCATGAGAAGCAAGTGCGGGTTTTGAAATAAGAGGCAGGGCAGATAGGCACAATTCCTTACTATTCCTAAGAGGAAATTAACTTTAATAAAAAGGATCAGCATATTGTTTAATTGAGGGGAGAAACCAGAAAAAAAAACCCCAACATTTCTCTCAAATTTAAGCTGTAAAGGAGATTGATGTTGCATCTTTTCCAGATTAATGAAACATAGCACATTTGCAAAGTGGCATTTCAGGGTGGTTGCAAGGCAAATTCAGCATGTGTAAGGGAAAGGGATTTCATCCCTTCCTGCATGCAAATGACCCAGAGTTGCAGCGTTCATAGACTGCTTTCTGTGTGTGCCAACTTTCTGGGACACAGGTTTCCAGTGCAGCTGGAGCCAAGAGTCAATGAATGTGATAGGAATTGGAATGTCCTACTTAATATCCAGTACCTGTTAGTTTGTGCTGGTGCACAATCACTCGCAGGAGTCTTCAGGAAGTGTGCAAGTTGTTTACAGCAACAACAACTAATGTGTTCAAGATGGAGGAAAATAAAGGACATTTAACTCTCACTTCACATAGTTCTTCTTAGATTGAAGTAAAGTTCCCTATTAAAAATTTAAACAAAGCCAAAACATAACGAAAGGCGGTGTTACTGTAACTCATACATCACTTGTAGAAAGTATCTCTCAGATTAATTATGGAACCCCTGGATTCCAAGAAATCAGTTATAGAGGCAGGAGGGATGGCCCTTCAGGGGGAAATCTAAAGATGTTTCATGCAAGCAGTAAAAAAATTGTTAGGCAAAATAATTTCTTGGGAGAGGTTTTTAAAAAAATAAAATAAGATACAGGGAAGTCATCAGCTTGAAGTAAGAACAGAAAATGAGAATATGACTTGAATGCTATTTAAAGAATTAGTGGAAGAATAGAGAGGGCTTAGCATGGTTGTGTCTGAGATGTGGATGGCCAGTTTCAAAGATTTTGCTCAGCCCTCCTCTGGAGTTACCTCTAAGTGCTTCTGAGGTTTGGGGCTCTTTGGCCCTGCACCATAGCAGGAGTAGATTGTTGTTTTGTTCTGACCTGTAAACAATACCAGGGCTCCATTCCATTTTGCTGGCCCTGTTTTTTTCTGCTGTCCAGCTTGAGCTGCCCAGCTGGCTTTACTCTTTCAGGTACCACAGTTGTTGGGGCCTTTGGAATATAAAAAAAATGTGAGACTGTGGTGAGGTACAATCACCATGGAAGCTATTGTCTCTGAGATATATTCTGATGTATAAGTTAAAATTTGCAGAATGCTGTGCATCATAGTTAAAAATGCTAGAATAGATGCACCTTGGTCCTTTCCCTTCCTTTTAAGGTATTGTTTCTTATTTTAATGATCAAAATATTTAAATAATTTGATCTTATTCTGTTCCTTTAAAATCCAGAAAAATCATGAACTTAACTGTTTTCAAGCATGTAGGAGCACGTGACAGAATGGCTTTTGTAGATTTGTGCTGATTTATGCTTAGGGCCTGGCAGGGCTCAGGTCTGTGCCAGAGCTGGCTGCTGCCTGGGGCATGGAGGAACTGAACTGCAGCAGCCTTGGCTGCCTGGGCCCAGCTGTGGCAGCAGGAGAAGATACAGCGAGTTACCTTTTGCTACCAGAGGCATTGTTTTACCAGGTTTGCTGAAAATTGGAGTTATCTTGTCATATGCAAGAGGAGTATTCTTTTCTAGTTTGTGTGCTGCCACCTTGGGCCATTTCTGCAGTCAGGACATCTCTCCTGCCTTGGCCTGTTTCTTGGACCTCTCTTCTTTACTTCCTACACTCAGATAACAGTGGGGCTTCCTTCTCCTCCTCCAGGGTACAAGGGTACATGCTGTGAGAGGGCAAGAAGTGTCACCTCTGTGTTCTCACTTCTGCTGTGCCAGTGTACTGCAGTACTTTTAAGGGCAGATGGGAGAAGGTGTCAATTTTTCTTTAGTTTTAGAATGGGGCTGTGTCAGGTTCTGGAGATTATTCAGTGCTAGGGATGAGGCTAGAATTGTAAAGGCCCATAAAGGGTGAGCTTCTCTTGTGGTTTTGGGGTGCTGAAATTTTGGTCAATTTGTGTGAAGTTCCATCACTCTCTTGAGAGCAGGTTTTCTGTACTTTTTAACCCCAGGGTCGTCCTTAACACACTTTTTTTTTTTTTTTTTTTTTTAATCAGCAGAGGTCTGAGCAGCTGAAATGAAATCACAGTTTGAGCTGTGAATATAGCTGCCTACTTGGTCTGTAACTCACACCTGATTCCATTTCTTTTACCTTTGGCAGCATGTCAGCCCATCTTCTGTTCTATAGCTTGTATTGCCAGTCCCTTTTCTCTGCATTCACCTGTTTCTTTTGGTTGTTTGTTTCTCCTTTTTTCCCTTTTAATGCTATCTACTTTCCAGAAGAGCTGCATCCATGTGTATTACCAGCATCTGGAGAGGAGTATAACTGTGGCAAGGCAGAAAGAAAAAGAAAACCAGATTACTTCTACAGGAGATCTTGGTGTTTATTGCACAGGAATGATGATTGTCAAGGTAAAGGGTAAATGACACAAGGCAAATAGAGGAAGTGATCTGGGGAGCCAGGGCTGTGTAATGGCATTGGTGCTACAGAAGGGGCAATACCCAGTGCACAGCCTGAGGCAGGACTGACTGCTTTATGATGAGGAAGTGGAGACTTCTGTGAGATGTGCAGAACAGGAAATCTCAGGTTTTCTACCATTTATAAGGAGTTGCTGTGGCTTTCTGCAACTTCCAGGTTCAGAAGAGTGCTCTATTCTGGATGGAAGGCTGTGGAAAAGCTCTGAAGACCTCGCCACAAATTGTTACAGGAATTGACACCCAGACAAATGACACCAAATGACACCTAGACTTTTTCAGAGCTGGCAACGGGCAGGTTGTTCAGCCTGAAGTTCAAGTCTTTGTCTTCCTGGGACCTTTGGGACAACAGTGAGCTTCACCAAAAATAGTTTGCCAGGAATCCAAGATATTTAGATTTTACAGGTTTGCTTTTTTTCTTTTTTTTTTTTTAATTGTGCTAGATTTCATGCTAAAGTAGGAATAAGTACTGTTGTGTAAACAGGAAAGCTTGACTGCACACTTTGTACCAGCTGTAGGTTCCTAACTCACCCTCTTTAAGCCTATCTACTTTACCTTGAAATTCAGTCTATCAGATATGAGAAAAAGCAGAAGTGTGGTATTTGGACTTGACTTAAGCATTTTTGATTCCTTCTCCACTGACTGGTACACATCAACCAGCTTGGTCAGCATGTTTGCCTAGGAGCAGCCTTTAATTTGCAAATTCATGGCTATCAACATGTCCTTCCTTCATTCCAGGATGGAATGTGGAGGCAGTAGGCTGCCTCGGATCATCATCGATGGGTGCTGCTTTGTGATGATGCTGACACACATCAGTGTCATAGGCAAGTGTGGTACAGGAGCTGGAACCTGTGCAGCTCGGGGAGCTGAGTTCGTTCAGGCTTCATGTAAAATCTGCTCACCAAGTGGTGGAGGTGGAAAAAGGTTCAGAGACTGCCAGCCTATTTCCCTGCTGCTCCAGGACAAAGCTTGGTCTGCCTGGCATTTCCCCCACTCACCAGGCACTGTGTGTGGCTCTGGGCAGGTGACAGAGTTTGTGGCACAGTGGTTTGATACAGTCTGCCAAATTCTGCTTGTACCTTCTGCTGTCTGCTCTCTTCCAGTGGTCTGTGAGCACTGGCAAAACTCCTTGCAGGAAAGGGAGGAGACTTAGAGAGTTCTAGATCTTTAGTTTTTCAAAGCCTTGCGATGCAAAGCTGCAAGTGATGGTTTCATCAGCGTTTTGCACATAACCTGGTTTATGGCTCTCAAATTGGTTTCTACAGGGCTTAGGATAAAAGGCCGGAAGAGCTTTTCAGCAAGTGTTCCTGAGCTTGATGTGCAGGGCTGACTAGAAAAAAGAACAGAATTTTGTGTTTGAAATGGTTGACAGAAAAAAATAAAGCCCCTGCAAACCTCTCTGCTGCAAAGAGAAGTGCGGCATGTGGCGATTGACAGATTTACGTATCCAGATAAAATCTTCCACTTTTCCAAAAGCAGAACTTTCTCTTTATGCAATGTTAGTTTCAAAGCTTCCAGCTCCTGCTGTGCCTAATGGCAGGTATGTTTCCAGCTACTTCCTTTTCATGCCTGAAAATGGGATCATTCTCAGGTCTCCTCATTGTCATCTGGTAGCTATTCCCTTTCACTAATTTCCCCAAATGAGTTGTGGCCTACTCCGAAGGCTACAGGATTCATTAGAGTGAAGAATAATAAGAATGTCCTTGGTGTTTGAACAGGAAGAAAAGATCCCAAAGGCTGCCAGAGATAAAGATCACCCACTGAAAGGATAAAAATGAACAATGCTTCTTGCAGGGAACCTAAAAATACAATACTCAACTCTCACACAGGGTTTAGTTACTGAAATAACAACTGGATTGTACAGTCTCGGGATTATTTTGGTCTCAAGGAAGTATTAAGTCTTACAAGTTAAAACAAAATGTATATCAGAGAAAACATAGGTTCAAGTCTAAACCATAGCAGTGTTCTGGGGTTAACCCAGGTTTATGTGTGTCAAGGTACAAGGCTGGAACTTAGAAGATCCTTTTTCAATACTTAACTCTTCAACAAACTTCTTGAGCAGCTTTGGGTTGGTTGGTTAATGTTTTGATGCCTGTTTGTGGTGCCAGGTTTCTGGAAATCAAATGGAAGTGGCCATGAGTTTCTGCTTGAGCAAGTGGGCTATGGGTGAGGCTGGCTGTTGTGTTATTTTGAGCTCTCTGTTGTCAATAAAACATACCAAACCAAGCTGAGTACGCTGTGAAGTTTGTGACATTTGTCAGGCTGATTACTGTTGCCTTTAAGCAGAGTATTTCTTATGTGAACCTCTGCTTCAGTCCCTTGCTGAATGGTAGTTCTGCATTAATAATTAAATTTTCCTTTCTCTACTGTAACATGAATATGTATGCATAGTATATGTACACATATGTAGAAATGACATTTAGCAAATGGATCCTGCCTCCTACAGTCCAGTTTTTAAGACACTGTAAAGAGGCACAGCTCTGCATTTATTTTACTGTGTATAGAAACACACAATTTCCTGTTGTGCCAATATTTCTGAGTCCTGCTTCAGATCACAGAGCTGGAGGAGAAAGAAGAGGCAGCTTTTACAACTGCAGTCACTGCAACTAATTGTTCCTACTTGGTAAGGATGCATTCCTTTTACTGGCTCTCTGATGATGGCTTTTTGTTTCTAGCTACAAGCAAATCTAATTTGCAAATGAAAAATTTCATTATACAGAACTTGCCTGCAAGGGAATTAATGGAGGCACATTCAAAAGAATTCGGCAGATTGTAAAAATGCTTCTTAAAGAATGGATTTATGACCCCAATTCACAATTAAAGTAGCAATTGCTTTTAAGTGGTACCTATTACTTTTAAAAGGTTAAATATACTGAAAATAGAGTTTTAAGGGAATAAGGCAGCTTAAGTAAGCAAAACCTGTGGTAGGTAATTGGCAAAGCTCACTTAATATTTTTTGTTTGCTATCCAAGAGCTATTCACGATGCCACTGTAACAGTATGTTGTTGCTACAACAGAGCTGACAGTTTTCTGAGATGAAAAGGAAGAGAATGGAATTAATCACACAAACTTCATCATCCAGTCTGGCATAACTGAAAGTGAGTTCTGCTACACTTGAACTATTTTAAATAACTTCATGTTTTATTAATACAGTTTTTTTTCTGTTAACCTCTTCAGCGCTTTCTGTCCAGAGTTCCTCTGTGACTTCTTGTCCTTTACAAGGCTGTGCCCTGATCTCTGGCCAGCCTCGGCATGTCGTGGCTGCTGGGCACAGTAAAGAGGAGTGCTGGCAGTGCCACATGTGTCTGTCAAGTCACACACACGATGCCATGCCAAGAGTGGAAATGGGGGAGTGTCACAGCTGGGTGTACCTGGCTGGGGTAGAGATCCCCTCCCTGGAATGGAGTCTGCAGAATGACTGAAGTTTTAGTATTGCCTGCCAGGAGCTAGAATGTTTGCACATTTTCTTTCTTTTGTCCACAGAATGGCGAAGAGAAACAGCAAACTGTAACCACTTGGTGTTGTGGTGTCTATTTTAACCTTCATTCCAGAAAAACTAAGATACGTGCAGAAGAGCCAGATTGTTGAGAAACATTTAGCATCTTAAAAATACCGTGTGTTTTAGGAAGATCTTAAATTTGAGGTAAATGTGACTACATAGAAATAAGCTTGTGGTTGTGTTTGAAGACACTGGCAGCATTCTTGTTCAGAAGAGACAAAATAATTTTCAGTAAATTTTTCTCCAAGCCTGCTTAGTATCTGAGTGTTCTGATACTGTCTGCTTTGTTTGATGTTGTGCAGAAAGTGCCTAGCAGACCTCATGAGTCCTGTGTCCCTTGAGAGGGAAGAGAGAATATGAAATTCTTTCGGATTTTAACTTTGACATTGATTATGGTTTTTCACTACTTTTTACCTCTTCTGTTACATACTTAGAGACTGTGTTTTGTGTCCATTGTTGGCATAAGGTTTTCTCAGGTAAGGAATGGTGTCCTCATTTTCTTTTTTAATTCAGTGAGTTATCATTTGCCCTGTAAATGCTAGAGTTTGGCAATATTTTGATATGTTGGCCTCTTCGATAGTGAAAGCAAAGTGTGTTTGCAGAAAGATAGCACTGGTAGATTCTAGATTCCAAGGAAATTGCCCAAGTTCAAATCTTTTACATATTTAATGTCAAGCCATGGATGTCTTTGTACAGAGGACACAAAATGCTGGTCTTGCATTAGCTTGTAAATCACACTTTCCTCAAAGGATCTCTTCCATTCCTTTCACTGTCTTTCCATTGAAGTTGCAAATTGCATCTACTGTGATGTAACCTTGGTATGTTGGATATTTGCCCTGAACCTATTATGAATTAATATTTCCATCTGGAGTTTGGGTTTGCATTAGGAGACAGTGAAGGCTGGATGCAGCAGTTCAGTCAGGGAGGAGTGGAGGCTCCCTGAAACCGTGAGATCTTAGTTTGGGGTATGTGAGGTGCACCTTAATGCTGAGGAGCCTTTCACAACTGTGCATTGCTGGTTTTTTCAGTTTGGCATTACTTCTGTGTCTCACTAACACAAAATACATGCAGAAAGAGAAGGAAATGGGTATTTGAAATATTCTGTTGAGAAAGTCAAATGTTCAGCTGCTGCACTTTTTGCAAACAGGTGCACATCTGTTTCTCTGCCTGTGAGATAAAGTGTGTAATGAAGCGATCATTTTGTCTGACTACAATGTGCAAAGTTGTATCATTGTTTTGAGAAGTTTTTACCTTTAGTTCATCTTTTACAGCTTAGGAAAAAGTTAATTTAGAAAGGATTGAGACTTACAGTAAGTTTTAGTTTGGTTAAAAATCCTATCCCATTTTTTAGACAGTATATTCCTTTAAAGAAGAGAATGTGGAGTTGTGATAAATTTCTCTAAGCTAGGAACTGCTTTTATATAGGTTGCGTATATGTAGCCTGATACAGAGCTTTCTGTAAAGACTGAGAGAAAAGTACTGGTGGTTGACACTGTCCTAGAACAATCAGTAGCAACAGATCTGGTCGCTGCTCTTGAAAAATCCCAGTTTTACAAGAGCTATGTTCCAGGCTAATGTCGTATCTTATTTGATGTGAAATTGCAGTAGCAAAGACTTAAAAGCCTACAAGAAGAGTGCAGTTGAATTGCCTGCTCTTACTGTTACTGTGCTGGCACTGTGTCCTAGGACCTGTTTTAATGAAAACAAGTATTCTTTATTCACAGATTATATTTCACAAACTGTGGCTTGGGTTTTGGCAATGAGATTTCATGGTCTGTATGTCGTCTGAGGGACCTCGCTTATGAGAAACCAGGAAAGATATTTAACCTGACCTTATGTAAGCTGCTGTCATGTGCCATAGGCGTGACCATGAGCTGAGGTGGGACAGCAAGCATTTTAAATTAATATTTAGAAAAACCCAGCTGATTTCCAGACACTGAAATCTGCTGGATTTCATCACTGGTATGTTCCTTTGCTGCAAAGCTGAACCTGACTTTCTCTCTTCTCTTGTCTTTGACCTGCACTTCTCCAGTCAGTGATTGTTCCTAGTGCCACTGTCGCTTTGGTTTTTCTTGACTGTCTTTTTGCTCATTTATCTTATTATACTGCTCTAAGTATGACTAGTCAATTTGCTTCTTTATGTGATGTGGAAATGTTTCATCTCTGCTTTGCAAACACTGACAGTGCTTTTTGGCACAGGGATTGCCAGCCAGGCTATTTTTTTTCAGACTCTTAGAGGCAGCAAAGTTTTGAAACAAAAGTTTTCTTTTTTCATAGGCTCCAAACTTTCAGATTACAAATCACTTTCTACATGCTAATAAGCTTAGATAAGCAGAGTACATGTTAACACTGTTGTACAGATGGGGGAACTGAGATACAGGAACATTAAGAAACTTGCTTCAGGAAGTCTGTGGGAGCTGACCTTATTCTGCGAGAGACCCACGCACCATCCTTTTTCTTGTCAGATTCTTTCTTTTTACTTCAGCCGCTCCGTCCAAGGAGTCGTTGGTACATAGAAAGCTCTTTTGGATTCTGTCTATGTGTCTATATTTACCTACAGCTATGATAATTTATTACACGGCATTCCATGTGGGACTGCACTGCTCAGTCAATCGCAGAGCGTTTTCCAGTTTTAGAAAGCAAGGGCTGCTTTGCTGGTGATCTGGCAAGCTGCACTTGGGAGGCAACTGCACCAGGAAGCGAGCTCTGCAAAAAGTACAGCGGGTGTGTGGTGTGGAGCTGACTTGCATAAAGAAAGTGTTCCTTCACCTCAAGTACCCTGCAGGTCGTGAGCCTGCCTGTGCTGAGCTGCACACTCTGTCCTCATCTTTAAATAAGAATCTCCAGTGTTTGGTACGGAGGAGAAATGGGTGTTATTCCTCTCCTGCAGGAGTGGATGTATGGAGTTAAATAGTATAGGGAACTAGACATTTACTATTACCATGGCAACTTCAGATGGTGATTTATTAAGCCATATTTTTTTCCACAGTGGAGACTATGCATTTTTGTTGGTTTGAGCTCTCCAGAGACTGTGCCTTGCCACTCCCGAATATGTCCTTTTCTCCCATCCAATTCTTTGTTTCTCCTTGCTGAAATTAAAGAATAATGGAAATGTGTTTGTAGCAACCTTTTTGTCAGGCAGCGAAAGCTTGGTACAGTTTATGGCTTTATTAATAAATACATAACTGCTGGTTACCATCTTGGACTGGGACACAATTCCAATGACTAGCACAGCAACTGGGAGCAAAGGCAGCACAAAGGAGAGGGCTTCTCAAGTGGTAACAGAGCACAAGGTACTGCAGAAACAGTGGGGGAAGGTTTTTGGCCCAGCTAGGCTCTGTCTATTGGTCTTTAACTCTCCCTGTAGCTTTCATTCCTCTGTGACCATCCCTTCCTGCTCTTCACCCTGCAGTGGTTGTTTCCATAGTCCCCCCCAGCTGCCTGTGCTGTGCCCTTATTCCTACAGGAGTGCCAGAGCTCTTGGAGCTGCGGTGTCTCTGGTGTCCGTGACCTGCTCTACTGATGTAGCTCAGTTAGGGAACTCGGCAAGTTTGGTTAAATCTGCCATTTCTGTAGTTGTGAGGTGTTTGCAGAGCGGGGACCTCAATGACTTCTGTGCCCATGGTGGCATTTGCCAGCCCTGTGGTGTGTCAGTTCTGGAGCAGGGACACAGTGGGATCTGTGGCTGCCGTGCCCAGGACATTGCAGCTGTTTGGGGACTGCTCTGCAGCCAGGAGAGCTGGCTTTGTTCAGGCTTTGGAATGCCAGCTCCGTATAGCCCTGAGTAAAGGCTCCAGATGCAAATACAGGCAACTTGATAAATTATTCATTTTTGAGCTGCCTAGACATAGTTTGAAAGTCTTGAGGATGATAGTCCAGGTCCAAGCAAACAAAATGAATGGAACCATTTCCGAATATAGAATCATGAAATGAATCTTTGGAGCAGGAAAGCTCTCTCAAAAATCTGTCATCTTGTCATGCATCTGTCTTTATAAGCAGATAATGATTTTTATGGCTCTAAACTCTAACATTAATCCACATGTAATCATTGTTTATTTCAAGTCCTTGTGTGGGTGGGTTGGGTTTTTATTTGTTTTCATTCTTTGAAGTACAGAAATATCCTCAGGATTCTTAAATATTGTAGTTGTGATACATCTTGATGTGCAAACTGGTTGTCCCCTACCAGTTTCTGTGGGTACTTGCCTTTTCCCAGTAAGATTTATTCTTGTGGTGCAATTTCATTATCATTTGACCATATTACCCCTGAGTTAACTGCACCAGAAAGAGAACACATACCTACACATCTGTGGCATGTAACTTGTATTCTTTCTGTAACTGCTTTCAAGTTATTTAAGCTTGTTTTGTGATAGCAGGGCCCACAGTCCTTCTCTGGGGGAGCATTCTGCCTAGTTTTTTTTCTCCTGGGAAAGGAGACTGCATTCTTCTAAGGTAGGGTTATTTTCCTGACTTTTTTCTAAAGCATATTAGAAAGTAATAGAACATAAATCATAAGAGTATTAATGGTCAACATGCTCTAAGCATGTGGATCAAAGTCTTGCTAATATTCCTTAGTTTAGCAACATAAAGCTATCCATATATAAGGGGTTTCTTGACGTTTACATGTGATTACAACTCAACGAGTGGTTTAGGGTGTGAAGGAGTGTCTGAAGTACAATGCTACTTCAGTTATGGTAACATCTCTTTGCATCTTATGATTCCATACTGGTATTTTTTAAATTGAAGACTTAGGTATGGAAGAGGAAAATACCATATTTTCAAAGTTTTAACTGCATAATAAAAAAAGGTTTCTAAACAACATATAAATTTCACCCTCACATCTCCCCCTCCCAAAATCATTCTGTCGTGCTGGACAGAGTTTTTATGAAACATTTTTCAGTTTCAGCTAAACTGTGCTCCTTGCTATTGTGTGTGCTCGCAGCTGTCATGCAGTTCTATTGTTTGACCTGTGCTGCTGAAATAATTCATTGCTCAGTGTTCATTGCCAAAAGACAGTCATATATCTCCCAGCAGTACTCATAAATTTGCCTGCCTTTTGAATTTTCACATAAAACACAAGTTAGAAAGTGTGTTTGTTAGCTCTTGCTGTTACCCCATAGAAATGAGGTGCAGTAGAGGAGCTAAAATCTGATCACAGACCAAAGTTGAAAATTCCCGTTGTTGCTGTTTTTAGAAAAGTCAGCACAGTATATTGCAGTGATGATACAAAAACCCACTCTGCCCAACTCACCAGCTGCTGCAGGGACACCTTCTGTAATTCAGTGCCTATTGGGCACATCAGAGATTTGATTCTGGCTCCTATTATACATCAGTATATATGCCTGATGAAAAAAAATCTGTGCTAAAAGCGTCTAGGAAGACGGAGAAACAGGAGAAGGGACAATTCATTGGCTGCCTTTGCATTTTATAATCCTTTTCTGCTTGACAACCTGAATGAACTCCCCGGGTAAAAAAGGATCTTTAACAATAACAAAGAGAAATTATTTTTAAAATCTTTAATAATAAAAAGAAAATATTAAGGAAAACCCAAACAAACCCAAAAGCCCCAGACCACACAGGAGCCCCAGAGAATCACTGGCTGGACTTCACAGCAGGGTAGCTGCAGTCTGGATGTTATTATCATGTCAGAGCAGTCTCCTGGGAATTGCTGCTGCAAACTCAGAGGTGCCTGGGGAGACTTCAGGTAGCCAGCAAAGAGGAGGAGGGGGAAAAAAAGGAAAGAACTGAAACAAACCCCAGTCCCATAAACAGATTGTTAAAACTAGTAGCAGAAAAAAACCCTGCAAACACAAAAGGCTGTATTTGACACTGCTGCATCTCTAATAGCTTTCAGAAGGCGACTTTTATAATTATCTTATCTGACTATGGTTTAACACCAGCAAGAAACTTTTGTTCTGTAGATCCATAGATTTTTCTCTCTACCTGTGGGACTTCCATGTGATTTGGTGGCATTGATTTTTGCTGTAAGCTACACCTCTGGCCACTGTGCTGCAGGTGCTGAACAGATAGTGAAAGCCTTAGAAAGATGGGTTGCTTTAGCAATATTTCCAGGAAAATAGAAAACCACTGAAAGGATTGAGTATAATAAAGGAAGTTCACTGCAAAACTGGGAAGCCTGTATCCTAGTGCAGAACTTGTAGGCATTTGGCTTTGGGAACATCCTCAGTTTTCCTGCAAACATGTTCAATTCTCCACATGTGGAACATAATGTTTGCAGCAGGTTAATAGAGACAGGTTAACTCTTGCAATACCTTTTGTGTTCCATGAGTGGCACAACAGCCTCATGGCATAAAGCTTCCCATTTAAGTGAGGGTGAATAATTCAGGGATGGAACAAATTTTGCTTTGCACTGGCAACATAATGTGGGATTAATGAACAAATAGTGGGGGCTGTCTCAGTGCTGTTATCCACTCAGGCATTCAGTGTATGTTTACTGGTTTGGAACGTGGCTTATCTGGCCATTATGAGGAATTGTCCCCTTGGGGATGCTAGGAATTGTCAAGACCTGGAGAGGGAGGTATGTTCTGGAGCAAAGCAAGTCTTCAGTCATTTCTAGTATCCAAAGCAAGATATTTTCCAATGTTTGGAGGGGGACAAGAATTTTGCACCTAATTTTTTTTTTTTCCCAACGAGGACTTTTTTCAAGAAGTTAGATCAAACTCAGTCATATTAGCATGAGAGCAATTCATGCGAGGTAGGAAAGGTTGATTATAACAAAAGAGAATTATTAATAGGAGAATAATTTACATCAAGGAGATAGTGGGAGTAAAGTGAATTTTGATGTTTTGAAGGTTGATTGGGTAGGTGGGTGTGTTGACAAAAACAAGACAATCATGTCTTCTTCAGGAACTTAACAGGCTTCAAGGATTTAAAATAAAATCTACAAGCTCTGTGGAAAGCACAGGATCATTTTTTTTGCAAAAGTTCAGAATATAACTTCAGTTATATGCTGACCTTTGAGATCATGCTGTCACCAAAGCATTTTCTTTTAACATTTTAACATCTAACATTTCTGGGGTTAAGCACTACAGTTCAGTTGTATTCATCTCTATAACTTTTCTATAGCTTCTGGAAACCTTCAGGATAGCATTCCCAATTTCCAGAAAACATTTTCCCTCTTGCAGAGGCATATGTTGTGGAATAGTCTTTGGTGTGAGTGATGGTGTGTTTCAGTAATAGAAGAATGCAGACAGACTCCTTCACTTTGGTTTTGTTTGGATTCTTTAGCAAGTAAATCTTAAAATTTATTTTTAATTTAAGTTAACTAAAAGTCATGGAATGAAAGCAACGTGCAAAACGGTATCTGGGGAAAAGCAGATAAATCAGTGGTGTGGTGGTTTTCTTGTACAGTTAAAATGTAAGTTCAGATCTTAAAGGTGTTTTTTCATTTATTGTATAATAAGGAGTAAGTCCTCAAGTGGATTCTGGGTTTTTCGTGTTTTCTTAGCAGGTACACTGGGAAAGCTGTGTCTGTACCAAGGCATAGTTCATACTGAAATGTAATGGGGGGAGTTGGAAAGCTCAGCAACAATCAGATCCTTCTCCACTTAAATAGATGGTTTGGTATTTTGCACTTCAGCCTTGGTTCATAAAATTAGTGACTTGAAGAAATAAAAAAGAAATAGGAGCAAAGGTACTTGGAGCATGTCTGTGAGAAAACAGCAAAAGATCACTTACAAATGAACCAACAGGGCTGGAAAGTGACACGTGGGGAGGTATCAGGGGGCTGAAGGTCCTTCTTCCCAAACTTCTCCCCCTGTTTTTACCATTCTGCCTTGTGCTGTAGAGGCTCGGGGAGCTTTGGTCTCCATTTTGCATTAGCCTGCTCACCCCTGAGCTGGTCATGGAACTGAGACCACATTTTGCTCTCTGCTCTTATTGCACCCAGGTTTGTATCTGCATATCTGTGAGTGATTTTGGAAGCTGGATAAGATGCAGGCAGGGCAGTCATAGGTTTGTGCAGAGAAAAGAAAATAAACTTTTTGTAGTGTTAAATCCAAACTGATTAAATCTTTCATAGCTTCTACATCTGAATGTTGCATTAAATTGCTACGTACTTCCTAAAGGTTTAGAAGGAAAAAGAAAAGGGCAGCTGAAGGTGTTTATTGCTTTTTCTTGGGCCCTTTCTCTGTTAGCAGAGTTCTAGTCTCTAGACCCTTTTGTAGGTTGCTAAAAAAAATTCGTTTGCTATTTGCACAGCATTTTGGGTTTTGGTGATTTCAGTGCCAAATTTAGCAGTGATCAAACAGAAACTTGAAGAGAGGGAAGCTTTATTGACCTGTGTGTCCCTTGCTCTGATCCAGTCCATGGTGTCCCAGGGCAGAAGCTAAAGAGGTATAAAATCAGGTCAGTTTAGGGTACCTGTGCTCCCTTATTTCTTATCCAATATGCCTCTGTGTGGTTTTGTGTGGTTTTTGCCTCTATATGTAGTTAAAGGAAGCAGAAGATGATTTTCTTGGACAAAAAAGTAAGCGTGTTTATTGAGATTCACTCTTTCATTCTATCTTGTACTTTCACTGCATCAAAAATGACGTATCTTTTTGATTTATCTCTGTTATAACCTGCTGTATTTCTTGCTGGTGGATTAGGCCATCTGAAGAACTGACATGTCAGCCAATTGTTTTGGTTTTCAGCATTATTACTTCTAAATTACACTGGTTTTGGTTACATGGGTATAGTTTTAGGTGTTTCTGGACACTATCCTGAAAGATATTAAAGATCAAGCCTGCAGGCATATTTTTAAAGGTATGTATTGTGGACACAGAGGTGTTAATCCATATTTCTTTTTACAAAGATGTGCAAACACAAGTCAGCCCAGTGACTGTTGTGCCTGGGGAAACCTCCTGGGGTCTCTGAGGTCAGAGAGTTGTCACCAGTTCCCCAGCTGGGGACGGGTGATCTGCATGGGAAGGTCACTTTGTTCTGAGTATCTACAGAGGGGGAACAGCACAGTCATGTCAGCATCAGAGGCAAATACTGCAAAATGCCCTTTGGTGTAATGGTCCCTGCAAGGATAAATGGAACAGTCATGCTTTCAAAAGCTCAAATAAATAACTGCTGGCACTCACAGAACACCAGTCCTCCATTTGGGAAATACCACTTGATGACAGAGTTGATGAAAGGTCTTCAGACATCAAACACATTAAGTACAGCTAAAAAAAAGCCGTGCTATATATGGTCATTCCTCTCTTTGGGAAGACGTTCCTTCTGTTGTTCTCCTTTGCTTATTTTAGTCACCCGTTTCATACCGCCTCTTCAACACTTGACCCTTTAAAAGAACCAATCTGGTGATGATCCCTATTTTCTTCAGAAAACTGGGAATCAAAGAGACTCTTAGTGTCTGTGCTAGAAATTGCTGATTGTTTTAATTAATGCTTTACACCAGTGCATCTTCACCTTTAGGTGACAGGTGTGATTTCTGGGTTTAAGAACCTCTGTAAACTCATTTGTAGCATTTGTTTGTGACAGAGGAGTCCATGCAGTGACAGGGTATGCTCAGTTGTCTCTGGAGTTTGATCTGAAGCCCTTCTTGCATCTTCCTGCAAGTTCTTTTTTTGTTGTAACAGTCTGTGCACTAAGTGCAGCTCTGGCTAAACTGCCTTATCTCAGACACACGTTCATGGAGAATCACTGTGAGGTGCTACAGGGATTTCACAAGCATCAGAACTAGTTTCAAAACTGTTCAATATTTTTGTCAGTTACTTGGAATAATCTTTCTTAATTACTGCTGCTTCATTTCCAGGTAGCACCGGAAGAGTGGCAGAATGTGAGATAAGAAGTTAGTAGACACTTTACACAAAAGGCTCTGAATTGTTTTGCCTGTTTAAGCAGAGGACCTAAAATAAATAAATGAACTTGCCTAAGAAAAAGAAATATTCCAATGGGAAAAGACTCTGTCAAGCAAATCAGAGATGGACCTCTTAACTAACAGCTGGCCACAGACTGCTGGTGGAGAACTGTGATGCAATATTTGTTTGTTTAAATGGGAATGGGAGCTGGGAGAGAAGCTTTGTCTGCTTATATGCCTGTGTACCCTGACAAGACAATTCTAAAATAGCTCTTGTCGTTCTGATATCTGTGTGTTAGGAGGGATGTTGAGGGGTAAAGTTCAGAAAGTCAGCACAGAATACTTGGGGTAGGAACAAACGTTTGGTGTCCAATTACTTAGAGCATCATCTCTTACATTTGCCAATGAGAAAACTGGGTGTCTATAGGGTAGCAGTGTTTAAGAGTCTTCAGAGAAAGCAAATTCTGGTTGCTGAAGGAAATGGGAACCAGTGGCTGAAATAGATGAATTCAAATCAAGAGTAGGTAAAAATATTCAATTCTAAATCTGGTTAAATATGGGAATGGATTACTAGGAGGAAGAGCTGCTGCTCCATTTCCGGACATCTGCAGCTTCAGCTTCGATGATTTCTGTAAGAAAAGTTTTAATCAAACGCCGTGGGCCCCAGTGCTGGGGTTAATGATGTGAAATGCAATGACCTATGATATGCACGTCTTAGGATATGCAAGAATAGATCATCCCACTTGCCTTTTTTTAAACTTTAGATTCTATGAATTGATGGATGTCTGCTAGTGATACAGCTTGAATCTCTTTGTACCTTGCCCTAATTCTACAAGTCTTCGTACAACTTTTTCTCATTATAATCTTAAGAATACCTTGTGCATTATTCTCTCAGTCAGTTAGCTACTATTAGCAGCCCATGTGAATCTAGTCATTGGTGTTGTAAGAATTACTTGGGAAATTAACTTTCTCATGCTGGATTTTGATAAGATGGAGGTAATCTTGACTTTTAACTCTACATTCTTTAAGATAAATGTTGAGACGTTCAACTTTTTTCATGAGAAAATTATACTAAGTCTCAGCGTTCAGAAAATCTAACTCAATGCTTGCATGTTCAGCAGCACAGAGTGCAGTACCTGGTAGCTCATGAATTTTCTGTTTTTTGAACATCAGGTATTGGTCCCTCTAAAAAGCCTGGCTACTGCAGGGCAACTGTCTGAATTTGGGGTTGCAGTGGTCTCATGATTTTCTGGTTTGTATTTAATGCCACTGTCTGTTCATGTTGCAGAATATGAAATATTAGATCCAGTGGCTATTTTTTTATGGCCAACATTTATGGGAAGCAAGGACGGCTTGTGAGTGTCTTCACAGAATTTCTAATGTGTGAAGTAGTATTTTTCTTTTGTTGCTTTTTGTTTGATGCAGCCTAACTTATTACTGGCATGCTTAATACTATTTTGTAAAGTATTTTTGTAAAGAGTCAAAAGGTAATTTGCTCTCTTGAATTTGCAAATGTATTTGCCTTTCTGAATATACATTCTTTTGACAGTATACCATTGTCTCCACACAAATAACCATTCCAGCATAACTTATTTTCTGAGCAATGTATTGATAAAATTGATTGTGTGTTTGTTTTCTGTGTTTGATTGTGAAACTGTAATGAAATACTGGAGTTCAAACAATGTGGGTTTTTTGATCTGTGACAAGTCCTTAGAAGTAAAAAAAAAGAGGACTGAGTGAAGGAAGGGATAAGCCAGAAGATACTCTGATAAAATTATACTTTGTCCTCTCAAACAGCTTCTCTAAAGCAGGGAAGTATTGCTGTATAGTATATGATAAAGAGTGTGTTAAGTCCAGTGATGTTGACTTTATTAATTTAAATTCTGGTACAGGCTGTGCAGTAATGCTAAAGACTTGTGTATCTGTATATGAATCCATGATCTCTTTCAAAAGCTGCATGATGAATGTTACATGTACCTACTACTCATTGGAAGTGGAATTGTCACTTCACCAATGGCTTGAAATCATACAAGAGCAATATGTTGTGTGTGCTTTTGTTTCTGTAGACCTTTGCACTGGTCTTTACCTCGTTGGTCTAATAAGTCCTTGCTCTGAAGTTGGGAAATAAAAATTTAAGTGCAGGATGGAATTTCTCTTGATGTTCCACAGTGACAGCAATTTTTGCTGATAGAATTGCAGGAAGAATATTGCAGGTCCAAATACAAGCAAGGTTTCTTGATCTTTGATAGTAGCTGGTGGAGCATTCCTGCTTCTCAAAACTTTATTTTAGAATAGCTGATTAAATATATATATATGAAAAAAACCACATAAAAATAACTTATTTAAGAAAATTATTCCATTTACATGCAATCAAGAAAAAGCTTCTTTTTACCTGCAGCCTTCAATTGGCAGTTGTGGAAATGGAAAATCTTTCCATGCCCTCTTTGTTTCTTTTGATTTTATTTATGCATGCTTCTATTCCTATCTTGCATTGATTTTGGTTAGCTTGGAAATATTCTGTGGACTCAGAATACGTGTGTCTGATCCTCTCCTGGGGAATGAGACAGATAAATGGTGTCTGTGTGGCCAGTCAGGAGCTGTGAGGGGGAGCACAGGCGTGTCCTGCCATGGATGGGGTCAGGTGGGTGCTCAGAGGGACAGGGTGGGAATTTGGAGCTGATGCTGTGTGAGCCCTCGGGCCCATGGAGAAGGCAGCAGTGCAGCACCTCATCACATACAGATGTTCCTAAAGCAGGGACCTCCTCAGTGCTGGCAGTGAGCAGGAAGAGCTCTGGAAAGGTGGGAGCTGACCCAAGCCTCCATGAGTGGAGCAGCTGATCCTCAGCCACACTCAGGTAGAGCTGGCAGCCTTGGAAGTTCACTTGATGCTTTCTGCATAACTAATCTGCCTGAAAAGGATCATTTCAGGGCATTTGGAGTGGGATAGCAAGTTTCCATCCTTCAGGAAGTAAACTGTGATTGCCTAGGGTCTGAAAAGGAGAGGAAGAGGCATCTTCAGGAGTGAGTGAGTTTTCAGGCAGGTGCTTTGTTTGTGGCGATCAGTAGTGGCCAGGGCCTCTTGCTGACAAGCTGCTCTCTCAGCAGCCATGGCAGTGCAGGAAAGCAATGGGGGAGATGTTTTTGCTGTTAAGTGGTAGAAGCAGGTATATGATCACAAAGATGGTGTTAAAGAGTGTGCATGGTAGTTTTTTGTTCTGTTGTGGTGGGGTTTTTTTCGTTTTGTTTTGATTTTTTTTTTAATCAAATGCTATTTCTGAGCTCCAAGGGCTGACAGCTGTTCTAGTTTTGCTTGGGGATGTTTTCGCAGTGTGGATTAATCAATGTTATGAACTGGGTCCATGGGGTTTTGGGAATGTAATTGGTTTCAGATGACACTTTGCTAGTCAATCTGCGAAACAGCCGAATGTTGACACAGCTGAACAATTCCAGCTGTTTCCACTCACCCCTTCTTCTCTCCCTGGATGCACCAGCCTTTTCCCTCTCTCATGTCTTCCTTTCTTATTGTGACTTTGTAAAATAAATTTGGGATTGCAGTTTTTGTCATTTGTCTCTGCTTTGGTTTTGTTTCTTCCTAGAATACTTTCAAAATGCATTATTTTAGATATGTTTTTCGAGGTCCATTTTTATCACTTTGAGCCTAATTTGTCTGTAATGCAGACGTTAACTCTTAAGAAGCAAATTTAGATGTTGCTTGAAGGTACCCTTTTGTCAGATAATTTGTACAGAATATTTATGGAGTTTGAAAATACGTTTTCACTTGTTGTGCCAAACTCACCTGTTCTTTTAAGAAAAGGTAACAAAGGATGCAAAAGCAGAGACCAAGTGGGAGGACTCTGCATGGAGATATGTTGTAGGCCCTGCTCCACTGCTGCTCTGCCCTACCTGACAGCCTGGCTTTGGTCAGGCTGATGACACTTCTGTGCTGTGCATCCAGACCTTAATGACAGCAGGAATAACTCCCCAGAGGGGAGTGGCTCATAAATGGCCATTTATACTTCTAGTATTAATTATTTTTCTCTTTCCCGCTTTTTTTTGCCTTATTGTATGATAAGTATAAGCAACCCTATATATGTCATGCCACCTGCATCTCTAATTTTTAATATGGTATCAGTGCCTATTCTTGATTTGTGGCAATACAGAAGAAAGGAGATGCAATGCAAGACCAGGCACGTTCATTTTCCATGGTATTTTTTTGTGCTGACTTTCAGGACACTTTGCAGCAGGGACTACAGAATGGGCCAGGCAGTATTTCCTTGGAAATCTGTGTGCTCAGTCACCTACACACACTGCACAAAGCCCGCCCAAGCCACTAGTGGGGTGGTCTGGCTTTGTTCTGAAAGCCTTTGGCCACTATCCCTCTGGAGAGAGGCTGGTGGAGGGTGTTGAGCACTAACTCCAATGGGAGTAATTTGCTGTTTAGTATTATTTTCCCATTAAGCAGTTGGGTGGCTTTTGAAGGATGTATGCTCCCTCTTGTCTGAGTGGCTCCTCTGATGGCAAACTATTCTAAATTAAAACTGATGTGTGAAAAATTCTCTAACAAATCTGCTGTTTTCAGACAACAGTCAGCTTTGCTAACTTTTTGAAACAGGAGAAAGCACCCACATGTGTTGAGCTTTGTAAATCATCTCTCTTGTATTCAAGTAGCCTGTAATGGAATGGCTGATCCTGTAATATTGCTAATGCTTTACCTACAGAGGAGTCTCTTTGCTTAGTACATGTGACCTATTTAGAAAACAGAAAATGTGTATTGAAAACATGGTAGGAAAATGGCACCTCTGCAAGTATCTCACTTGGAATTATGTTACACTGAGAAAATTTCAAATTTGCACAGTGCAGTTTTCAGAGAAAGTCCTGATGTCATTAATTCCTGTTTTGTATTTTTTACTAACAGATATTCAATAAGAATATTCCATTCTACAGACTTCATACTGACAGTGGACACTGGGAGGTTTTTTTGCATTTTTTCTGGGGATGGCAACTTGGAAGGCATAAATTCAGTACCTAGATCTAAGCAAGCCTCAGAGACCCCATTTATATGGCAGGATAAAGCTCTTTAGATTTTTCTAGCTTTTTCCATCTTTGTCCCAGAGATTTAGGATTCTGACTAGTAGTTCAAACCAGCATTAAAATCCTCTTATTGACTGAGAGCTAGTTCAAAACTGTCATGATTTTTCATTTTATGATTTTTAGAATCTCTGAGAAACCCTGGACTCTCTCGAAGGACATTCTTTCTTTTGCTTTATTATTGAAGACCATTTTTCTCCAAAGATAAAGGCAGACAGCAGTTGGACTTAAAGCAAACATTTAAATGCACTTGCTACTTGTGTGTGTGACCTGAGGTATATCCCAGTGGTAAATTGGATCTTGCATTGATATTTCAGGTAAATTGGGATTTTGTCTTTCTCTGCTGTACCAGCCCACAGCTAGTTCTTAGTTAAGGAATGTCTACACAGAATTGAGGAGAGAAAAGTGAAGGCTAATGCTTATATCAATTCAGAAACAAAATTGACACCTTTTCTTTAAACTGAGCAGACATTAAACGCATTGAGGACATGTATGCTATTCACTCTAATGTTCTTTTCATCATTCTTCAAACAACCCGTAGAGGTTTTGTGTTGTACAATCTTTGACAAATCTTTCTTTGTATCCCTAGTTCTCTTTTGTTCTGTTGAACCACCAAAGAGCCCAGGTTTGTGGAAAGACGGAGGGAATGTGCACAACCAGTATGGTGTGGGAAGCCTGTCTGTGATGTTGTGTGGCTGGATTCATACAAACTTAGAGCTGCCACAAGCCCAGGTTTTCTCCGTGTGTCTCTTGTCTCCCAGTGGAAATTTTGCACAAGTGAAAAGGAAGGAATTGGGCTGTGGATTTGCAGATCTGCATGTGCTGGAGCAGTAGCACTGCCTGATGCTGCCTCTGCTCAAGTCCATGCCCATGGATGTAGTGTGAGAGTGCAGTGCATTCAGTCCAGTGCATGAGCAGGAAAGAACAGAGTGCAGAAGTCTCCTGCTCAGAAATTTGAACTTGTGGTAACTCCCCTTTTTTTGGGAATGGTTTATTGTTACCATATCAGAATCTAAGCAATCTACTAGTTATTAGTCATTTTATTGTGTCTTCAGACACACTTCCACTTAAGCCACAGTATGTTATGAACTGTTGTGCTTTGTCAGGTTAATGTCTCTGGCTGTAAATCCAGAAAGTTAAATTAACTGTTCCAGTATTGTGTGTTGCAATCTCTGGCCTGCAACAGAAGAAGCAGGTTCATCAGAATCTACTCTGAGTGTACCTGCTATGAACATGTGAAAATTCCTTCTCTTTCTACAGTGGAATATCCCTGCACTATCTATTTTTATTGCTTTATTCCTCTCTTCCCAATGAATTATTTGATTGAAGCCCACATGCCCTTGAGAAGCTCCTCCAATAGAAATGGGAAAGATTTCTGAAAAAGTTTCTATTAACCAGTCCATTTCCAAGTTAGCCTTTGGTAATTCCAAATCACCAGCTTCTTCAGAAACTTAGGCAGAGCCATAACCTCCCCACAGCACTAGAGGCAGAATTTTAATTTGTAGGCAGGAAGAGTCATTCCCCTGGCTACTGTGCCTTCTGTTAAATTGCTGGAAGAGGTGTGGCTCTGAGGAGAGCAGCAACACCCTCCATCAATGCCTGCCCCCAATTTCTATTCCTAGGATTGGGACCTGTAAAACGTTTTGCTGGGGCTGTGTTTTCCTCTATGGTGTTGTGTCAGTCTGGCTCTGAGCAGTGACCCTGGGGACTGTCACTGAAGTAGCGGGGTAGAAGGCATCAATAAATATTTTGTTAGCGTGCACTTGTTTGTGTATCTTCAGACATCAGGCTTTTAGGCATGCAGGGCTGATGCCTGACAGTACAGCACTGTCTAATCACCCATTCACATTCCTGATACCAGAATGCATCAGAGATTCATTCATTTCCGAATGAATCTTCATTTCTGTCTTCCCCCTCACAACCCACAATGCCTTTCTTTTTCCCCCCAAAACACGGCTGATAAAATCTTCATATCTCTATTTTCTTTTTTCTTAATTTTTTTTCTTTATTTCAAATTAAGTAAGAAAGGGACTCGATATGTATCAAGGAAGCTGGCTATGCTTTCACAAGCCTCATTTCAGTCTCTTTATCTGCTTTTTGGAACAAAAACACTAGCAACTTGCACACATAAAGTGCCATGTTGCAGAAGTTTCTGTTTGAGCAGTGCTCCAGAGCAGATCCCTCCTGTTTGTCTCCTCCATTGATGTGATGCCAGCTGATGCCTGTTAGGCTCTGGCAGTGCCCTGACTGCACTGATGGCCCTGGCCAGCCTCAGCTGGGGGCTCATGTGAAGCCCTGCCCAAGAGTGGGGACAGCCTTCAGAAACTCAGCTCTGGGCCACAGCCAAGCCTCTTTTTTCCTTTCTCTTAGAATTTAGCAATGCAGCTACACAAAAACATAACAGGCTTTACTTAGAGAGTGATAAGAAGAGATAATGAGACATAAAGAGAAATTCCATCCTTGATCATATCATCCTGGGCTGGTAAGTTGTTGCAATTTGTGGTGTGCTACGATACTAAATTTTTGACTCATTAGAAATGCAGCTTGAGTCGTCAAGTCCTGTATTTGCTGTTTTGTGGAGTTTGTTTTTGTTTGGTTGGTTTTTTTGTTTTGGTTTGTTATTTTTTAGTAACTCTTCCTCCAAAGATGAAAGCTGAAAAGGCAGTTTAGAGGAGCAGGTAAGAGTAAGTTGCAATTCCAGTTGTTGTGCAATAAAAAGAAGAACTAATGCAGATGGCAGGAACCTTGGCTGGTGATTCAGGAGGTCTGATGAAAATAGGAGTCTGTGCTCTGCTGCTGGGGGGTTGCTGATTTTGCTTCAATCCACCTAGTCAACACCTAGCTCGTGCTATTAAGATGCTTTTGAGAGCTTCGCTGGTGCACCAATGAGCATTTCAAATGAAATTTTTTTTTCAAGATGTCACAATTCTGTGTTCAAGTAGGATAAAAACTGATGGTTTCAAAAAACTGTTCATCTTTTTCATGCATGAAAACATATCCTACCTCTACTGTGGCATTGCAGACACTGAGAAAGAAAGTGATCATCAGAAAAGTCTTTGCTGCATTGAAGTTATCATTGACAGAGATGAAATCAAGGTCAAGATGCCACAATGTGTAGGATAAAGCTGGGTGAGAATTAGCAACTTCATCTATGGCTTTGTATCTCAGCTCGCTGCCAAGTTGTCTTTCTTCCACTGTCTCTTAGTGACTGTGAAAGAGCCATGAGAAATTGTATCATATAATTTTCCCCATTATGTGAGATCTCAGGATCTTTTTCAAGGTAAGTTCAAATAGATTCAAGCTGTTAAAGAAAAGAGACCATTTAAGAATTCTTGACTTTTTCACTTCATTTCACATTGCTCTTGAAGGAGGTGTGAGAGATCTCCTCCTGGTCAAGGCTCCTCACAGGTTTTTGTAGGACATAGTTTGTGAAGAAGTTCAGGCACAGCTGAGCTGGAATTATTCATTATGAAGAAGCTGTTATTAATTTGAAGGCAGTAGCAAATTTCCCTCTCTTTACTCTCTTCTCTCTCTGCTCTTTGGCATGTTCTCTAATAGCCTTAGCTATCAAAATGTCATCAGTATATGTCAGACACAAGTTCCACTGTCTCTGGGAGGCTGGGTTTGGATATTGGCATGGAGGTAATTTGTGTGTTACATCTTCATCTTGTTCTTTTTGAAAACCTCTCTATTGTCAAGCCATCTGTCCTGGGTCAAGTGTGAGAAATGTGGACTCTTGTTTTTTTTCTGCAGACCTCCACTGTTCAGAAAGTCAGAGTCTGTGACTCAAGCCCAAGTAAAGTTTGGGGCTGCTCCTGGTTTTGCTGTTTACTACTCTGCCATAAGCTCCTTAGGGAGCGTGCTGCTTCTCAGAGAATGTATGGTTTAATGAACTTGATACAAAAATTTCAACTTTAGAAGTGGGGTTTCACATTTCCTTCTTTCCTATTTGCCCGTACAGAATCCTGTGGATATTCTGGGCTTCTCTTCAATCTGTTCTGGCTGTGATTTTGTCTTCCTTTCTCCCGTTCCTTCATTTTCTCCCTTTCCTTCCTGCCTTTTGCCATAGCACATTTCCTTAAATAAAGCACTTGACTTGTTAGCAGGAAGAGGTGCTGACTTGCCAGCCAGGTGCCATACCTGGCAAATGTAACCTCTTTGTGTGTCAAGGTACAGCTTTCTTCAGGGCTTTATTGCTGAAAGGTGACGCAGGTAGCCTGAGATTGCTCTGCTGTAGCTCTCAAGCAGAACCAGGAGGGCCAGCCCCAGGTCCCTCTGAGCTGACCTGGTTTCTGCTGCAGTTGGAGCAGAAAAGCCCTACTCAAAGAGCCACACCCCAGCTCTAGCACCCAAAATATAACAGCTCATACAGGATGGACCAGGCTGTGTGGTTTGATTCAATAACATCTCACATTTGGTGTTTTCACTCTGAAGGAGAACTCTATGAATAAAGGCTATTTTTCTATCACTCACTATGCTTTGTAATCTTGTAGGATGCAGTAGTGCACCATTTTGGTAACAACAATTTGAATTTTTCATGAGTTCACTGGTCACAGCTCTCTGGGTCAGGGACTTGGCACGTCTGGGTGTGCCAAAGGTTCTCCCTTAGCACAGGGGGAGCTGCAAGCCAGAAATTTGACTAGCATTTCTTCTTGTGCCAGAGCACAGGAGGGTCGGGAGGGGATCTTACTAGGAGTGCTTTCAAGAGGGACTTGACTCCAGCAAGCCCCCCTAGTCTCAACTCCAGGAAGAACATTTAATATGTGTACTTGGGAGAAAGGACAAGAGTAGTCAGTGTCCATTAATTCAGTTCTTTGAGTTATTAGACAGGTACTTACCTTTTCTGCAGCCCTTTGAAAGGCTGGTACTGCTCATTTCTTTTTCCGTTTTTTGGGGTGGTTTTTTTGGATTTTTTTTTTGGTTTGTTTATTGCATAACTCCAATAGAAAGAAATACCTAAGGCAAGAATGTTAAGGAGGAAGGAAAGAATAAGTGATGCCAGTTAAATTTTCATGTATTTATGCCTTATTATGGCCTGACAGTCAGAAATAATATTCTTTTCCTTTTATCCTGATCTTCTCTTTTGACTGTGTATTAAAAAACCACCAGCAGTAACAAAGTGTAAAAGATTGAATTAAATCCTAGTTAAAATGGCTTCACCTTAAATAGTGGAATATCTTAGATCTCTTTCTCTTCCTTTTTTCTTTCTCTCTGTCTAGTCTACAGAGACTTGGCAGTCTCAGATACCCTTGGGTGTTCAAAGGTAGATCAGTCTGTGGCAGGGCTGCCTTTGATGTTTTCACCTACAAAAATGTCACATCACAACTTGCTCTGTTATTTCACATTGAATGTGAAAGATTCACTAAAAGGTTAATTTCAAGTCTTGTTGAATTTTATACCATTAAAGTCAGTGCCTTTTCAAGGATGCACCTAGAGTGGTTTCAGAAGGATGAGAGAAGGGGCTGGTTTAGAGTTCCTGCTGCAGCTACAAGCACTTGGTAATTGTGTGCTTTGGGTGCTTGTGGGAGCATAACCCCTCCTGCAGGAAGGCTTTGCCTTCCACTCCCTGGGGAGAAAGAGCAGGGATGGCTATGGATACTTTAAATAGCACTACATCTACCAGCATTACCTTTACCTACTTGTGCATGAGACCCTGATTCGAGTTGTGTTCAGTCTTGTGAAAGACGAATGTGAAGGGAGAAAAACACTTGGATACAAATCTTTTGGAGGTCTTGAATAATCCTGAATATCCGTTCTGATTTCTGGAATGAACTGTAGTGTAATTGCAAATGCCTGAGTGAAATGTTTTTGAAACAGTTGCACTCTTGGTTCTCCTCCTTCCCTTCAAGACCTGCGTCTTGAGGCAATGCTGTACCTTTGTATGAGGACTTTAATTTCTGTGTGGATGCAGTAAATGTGATTGGAGAAAGCTAAATGTAGTGGTTTTCAGACATTATTTTGGGTGAGAAATCTGTTTTTCTAAAAGGTTCTTTAGTTTGGAGGAAAATGCTTGTTTATCAATCACACAACAAACAGTGAAAGGCTTCTGAATGGACACGTGCTGAAGGAATAGGAGATAGAAGTTATGTTTTAAATTGCTTGGGGTTTTTAAAAAACAATTTCTAAGTAAGCAATTGTATTTTCTGTTTTCTCTTAGTACAGTGAAACCTTTAGACTTAGTGAGGGCACTTAGAAAAGGAGGTGACCTTTCTCCACCTCTCTTCTTTAGCAGAACTCAGATAAGTAATTTAATTGGTTACTGAGCTCGATGCTCTCCACCTCCTCTTCCCCCCTACAAATAATTCTTGCAAGTGAGCAGTGAGAAGTCAGGTAACTCGCTCCAGTGTCCTCACATTTGTCGTGTAGGAGAGGCTGGGATTACGTGCTTTGTCAAGCTGTGCTCTTAAGGATGTGTCACATTTCCTACCGTTTTAACACAGGAAATGTCTCTGTCACCAGGCAGCCCTGCTTTTCTGTGCATCCCCTAATTGTGTGTGAACTGAAGGTGCAGCTGGAGAGCATTTCATATCTAATTGGTGTGTGAAAGCTGAGGGCAGAAAAAACAATTAGGAAGTCATGGTCAACTTCGAGAAGGGCCATAATTGAGGCCGAACTGAAATTAAATATTGGATTGCTACTGCGCTGAAGTGGAAAGGATGTAAAGGAACAAAGCTGTAAACAGCAGAGCAGCTTAGGCGCCAAAGTTCCACTTGCTGCAGTGTATCCAGAGACCCAAGTGCCTCAGGGATACTTGATGTGGAGCTTAGCTTCCCAAGCCCCTTGGCATTTCAAAAAAATGTGTATGGGTTACTGTGGTGAAATTTAATGTGGTACAAGATGTCTCTCTCTCCCCCCTTTAAATCAATTGCAGTCTATTGATAGCCCTGGAATAAGGGCTAGCTGCTCTAGTCAGCTGCCTGGTTTTGTCTTCATTTAGCAGCAAATAAAGAGGTAGAGGTAATAGGCCTAAACGCGAGTGCTATTTTAAATCCACCTAGTCAAGAGTTTGAAGTAATTCAACAAAGGACTTTACTGCTCATACTGTAAGTTTCTGTGTCCACTATGTGATAATGAGGCCATTTAAAAATCCTCGTCTTGTAACAGGATGTAGGTTTTCTATTAATCTATTAAAATGTCTATTACAACAGCTCGTTACCATCTTACTGTTTGGTTGTAAACTCTGCAAGTTCTAAGGCTACAAGGTTATGGTCCAGTCTGTCACTTCTATTGTAGCATGTAATGGCTGATTCCTATCAGTGTCTTAACACTAATTGTACCAACACAAACGTAGCTGATAGCTGTGCAAACAGAAAAGTGTCAGAACAGCTCAGTGCAGCCCTTAGAGACCTGCTGGGGCTGCAGGCAGGCACAGGAGGTGGGCAGAGCACTCTTGAGCATCTAGAAAGCAAGAAGTGCCTGATGTGTAGAACGAGATTTTGTTCTTGCTTTGTTGTTTTTGGTTTTTTTGCCATTATCTTTGTGTCAGAGGAAGATCATCATATCTGTCATTTTGCCAGATGTTTATTAAGGTGGTGTCAGTGTTTGCATAGGGGAACTCCCATGCTGCTGGGAGAAGCTGGGAACTAGTGATTTAAAGTTGTTATTTGGGAAGCAGGTAGGCAGCCTGTGCAGAGAGTGACCTAGCTACAAAGTGTGATGCCACTGGAATACTTTCCTTTTGATTAACTAGATATTAAGTGATCATTAGCTTCATTTCTTTGAATTTCTGTGACCTTAGTCCTCTTTCCTGGAAGCTTTCACTTCTTGCTTGAGCTAAGGAGCAGGAAGGCTTGGGCAGTACTTGGGTTTCTGTGGTGTTGGCATGGTGTGTCATGTGTTAAAGACCTACTGTGCTCTTACCACAGCCAGAGTGGTTTGCAATTAGACGAGCAATTAAGAGATTTTTGTCAGATTTTGTGTGTTAGTTTTTTCATGTGCATTCCTGGTAGGGTTATTGCTCTACATTTACTTGTAAGCTCGTTTAGGATCTCTTTGGACAAAAAGCTCTCTGAACATGCTAAGGTTTTCTTACCAAAGATGCTAGGTTTGATGGGCACTATCCTGCAACTTGGACGTTTTCATAATTTTTTAAATGTAAACAAAGCAATTACCTCTTGTGTAAAGACGAACTCTTCAGTGTGTAAGGAGAAGAAACCCAGTCATAAATAGCTGCTGGGCTAATACCCACGTTCTGAAGCCGCTGACCATCCTGCCCTGGTGATGGTGCGGTCGCTCCTTGCTCGCGGTTGCTGGAGGCTGTCCTGTGCACCTGCTGGGACACGCTGGGCGGCTGGGAAGCCCAGGGGCTGTTTCTGTAGCTCGGGGGCTGCAGGAGAGGGGCTGCCCTGCTCCTGTTCCCTTCGTGCCGCTGCGAGAGTGCCCCGAGCGGCTGCGGGAGCGCTGGAGCCGGGCCGTGCCAGGCTCGGCCGCCGCGCTGGGCTCCGACAGTACATGGCAAGCATCACTAGGTGGCACAGCCACCCTGGTGCACTGCCCGGCCTGCAGCGCCCGAGCCGCCTTTGGAGCAGCCCCGCGTCCCGGACACGCCGTGCCGGGCTCCTACAGCGCCGTCCTGACGCTTCATCCATGGGCCGCTCCCGGGGCTGCGGCTCGGGCCGGGCTCGGGCCGGGCTCGGGCTGGGCTCGGGCCGGGCTCGGCTGGGCTCGGGCCGGGCTCGGCTGGGCTCGGCTGGGCTCGGCTCGGCTCGGCTCGGCTCGTCCCGGCCAAGCCCGGCTGCCCCTGTCAGGGCGCTGCCAGCACAAACCTGAACGTTTTGCTTACTTGGAGGGGGGAAAAAATGGAAATTTTTTCGAAGCTTCTTCAAATCTTGTTTAACCAGGCACTTACCTTAATCTGCCTGTTGAGTAATGAGGCTCCTGTGAAAGTCTGTTTCAGCCTTTTGGAATTTATGCCAGTATATAATTCAAATTTAAATGAAGCACTTTATATCTAGTAGGTGCTCATGTTTTAAGCAAGAGTTTAAGTGTTTTCAATATTGAAATGAAGCATAGTGCTATGAAGTTTGTGTTTAAAATTCACTACCAGTTAAACATATTGTTGATCTGGGGCTTCTCTTGGTTTTTATTTATGAAACTGGTCGGGGAAACTTTAACAGGTATATGATGGTTTCTGTGTTCGTTTCTCCTTTGGTAGAAATTGAAGTGTGGGTTGGACTGTATGAGAGAAATAGGTAGATCTCAGTTAAGTTTACTCTGAGGTGGTTTTTTTGTTTGTTTGGGGGTTTGTTTTGTTTTTGTTTTGTTTGTTTGTGGGGGTTTGTGGGGTTTTTTTGTGTTTTGTTTGTTTGGTTTGGTTTTTGATTGTTTTGGTTTTGTTGGTTTTTTGTTGTTTTGCTTTTGTTTGTTGTTTTGTTTTGTCTTTTTTTTTTTTTTTTAATTAGAATATCTTTTGTCTGGAAGACCCAGAAAATCCTCAGCAAATGATGTGTGTCTATTTTTCAAGTAAGCTCATTGCACTGTGGTGTGTCAATTCACTTCTCTAAACCACCATGAGTTTGCAGACACCCTGATTTCTCAGCACTGATTTTAAGTGGAGTGGTAGGGAGGTTTCTAAGAATAAAATGTGGATTTCAATTTACAAGAATGAGTTATGATTTAGAAGTTAAGCAGGCAATAGTTTTCTTTTAAATAATAGATATGGGTTGTATCATTGTGTATGGGTTGTATTCATACTTAACTGCCTCAATTAGGTGTTTTCAAGTGCAGTGACAGTTATTTTAAAAATTTCTGCTGTTTAAAAAGAAAGCATGGCTTCAACTTCATTTTTAAGGGAAGATGCTGTGAGAGATTGTGGTGGCATTATTGTTACTGCTTTTAACGTAGCTTGAAATTCATTCTGGCCACCTAGGAAAATAAAAAAGTCTCTTCCAGGATCTCTCGTCAAAATACTTCTAGAAAATCAGAGTAGTGTGGATAAAATAGATGCCAGGGCTGTGCATTAAATATATGGAGGACTGGAGATAACTTGCCTATAACAAGAAATTAAGATTTTATTTTTTTCCCAAGGGCCCCCCATTGTCAGAGTATCGCACAAATGCCACATTTATTTTCATTGTGGAGATAAAATTTCTTTATTGTAGCAGAAACATTTATGTTGAGACAGTGGACAACAGTGGTGATCCTAGAGTAGATCGAGGGTGGAGCTTTGTGTAAACATCCCTTTAGAATGTACCATTCTCCACGTGGAGATCACATGGAAGTATTTGAGATGGACACACATGCGTGTCCTGGGGGTTCAGTCCCATCCCTAGATCTACGATAAATATTGTGAGAAAGCACCAGGGTAATCTTGGGTCCTTGCTTAAAATAAAGCTGTAGGCTTCCCACACAGGAGACTGTTGGTTGTTGAAGGGGATTTTTATGGCTCACACTGGGACTGACGTCAGACTCGCCCACAGCCTGGAACTAGAGAAATTCTGAAGCTGTGCAGATGAGCAGTTCCTGCTTCTTGAGCAGAATAACCACAAGCGGGTTTGGCTCCCTGGATTTGATGCACTGGAGATTTTTGCAGGAGGAAAAGTAGCTCTTCTCACATCGTGTGAAAATAAAAGCATTCCTAGTGGAAAACATAGCTCTTCCTGTGCGTGTCCTTTGTCCATATTGGTCTTTGTTTTGTTTTTATGGTGGTTTTTTTGTCGTTGTCTTGGTGATTTTTTTTTAAATGTGTCCTGAAAGTTTGATCTGTCCATTTTTCTCTTCCTTATCACTTTTGGCCTGATAATACTCCCAGATATGTATTTCTGTGTGTACTGGTGAGTACCCCAAACTGTGGTGATGTCTACTGCTCTATGCCTTATATTTCTTTGCTTTGATACACAAAGCAACGTGGCCAAAAAAAATGCTACAGGTCAGTGGGAAAACAGATCAGGTTTCCAGGTAATTTTTTTCTTCCATGCCTGTTAAAAATTGAAGGACTTCCCTCCCCTGACTCTTGCTCCAAAGTGTTCTTGAAATGAGAAGAAACAGACTTAGAAACAGGAAAGTGAAAAATGGAGACTATATTTTCTGGATCTTACTAGACAGCCTAAAGTCAAACCCTCTTAGCATTAATCCTGCTGGAAAGAGAAGTGTTTGCTTTAGAAATGCTTGTTTCATCTTGGCAATGAATGTGATATAAAGACAACAGGCAACACCAAGCCCAGCCAGACATCCTCTCCTTCTCTGGAGCAGCATGGAGGAGGTGAGAACAACACTGAGGGCAAGCTTGCTGCTTTTCCTTCCTACAGTGAAGAGGTCATGTTTAGGTACACCATCTGCTCCTGCTTTTTGCATTAAAAATTTCTGTGTAGCCCATAGCAAAAATTATTATCTATGAGGAGTTCTTAGAGTGAAGCATTTGCATGAGTGGTGTCAGGAATTGTTCTCACTTGGGATGAGGAGTTGCTCACACAAGCAGCTTGACAAATTCAGTGTTGATACCTGTGGAATTTGGCTGTACTTGCTTTGTTCTTGCTGAGGTTCAAGTTCAGCTAAATGAGATTCAGATGGGAAGGACACCAACTAACTGTCACAGCAATCACCTGTCCACATATCCTTCCAGACTGTACTTTTGTCAAAAGTTTTCAATGGCTGCATGGCTGGGGACTTCTTAAGTCAAATAGCTCAGCCTGTAAAGAGGGTTTTAGATTTTACCTTTGCTTTTTTGTTTGCTTTTCTGTGGATAGCACTATCATGTCTTAGTTTGCCAGAATCTCTCGATGATGTAGTGCAGTCCCTATAAAAATAAATTTAGAGCAAAAACCAGTAGAATTTGAACCTGTTAGAGTTTGATCAAGGGATACTACAGGTTAACATCATAGCATATGAAAAATAGAATCTGAAGCTAAACTATTCTAAACTGACTCTGTGAAAGCACATGTGAGGTAAGCACTCTACACATTGCCTCCTTTACTTAAGGAAAGTACCTTGAATGTCTCCTAATTTTCTACTTCTCAGGCACATTTAGCATCACAGATAACAAAGTTGATCAATACTAATAGCGGAAATGTCAACATAAATAAGGACAGACTTCATTAATGCTGGTGCTTCCAAAACTACTCAGGTGAACGTGGGGGCTTCTGTGTGGTCTTTCCAAAGTGAAACTATTTTGTAGGGTTTTTTTAAAACCACTCAAACAAAATCTCCTTTAATAGGAAACAAGATGTAGGGAAAAGAGAAGCTTTTTCAGGAAAAATTTTCTAAGTTGGCCATAGAAGAATAATGTGCTTCAGAACATGCATGGGAAGAAAAGCTGCAGAAAAATTTGTGTTATGCATTTCTGGCATTTTAACAGAGCTATCTAGATGCCTTCCCAGCCCCCGAGATTTACAAATAATTTCCTGTGATTGACCAAGTCTGTGTACTCTCCTGTCACAAAAACAAGTACAGAGAAATGGATGCTTTGAAACTGCTTCCAACACCTTTTTTTCCCCTTTTACAAATGAAAGCTTTGAAGATTCTGTTGTCCAGAGCATGTTACATTTTTATTAGAAACAATCTGAAAATGTTCAGCTCTACCCAGATGCCAGAAAATAAAGGAACACTCAGAAACACAGTTTTTGTTATACTGTGGTTTGGTGTCATACTATAAAATTAATTCCAAATGCCAGGAGTGCTCTTGATAGCAGTATTACAGTGTTAAAGTTGCATCATGATTTCACAACCTGTTTGCTGTATTCAACATGAATAAACCTTTATTTACTTGTATATGTACAGGAAGTCAGTAGGGATTTCTGCATACAAGTCGTTAATCAGTTAGAAATCAGGGAATTCAGGGATAACTATGTTAGCTTCTGGTTTTGCTCCATCTTTTGTGATGGTTTTAAATATGTGTTAGAGTTTTATTGCTTTTAGCATGAAAATAACACCTATCTCTCTAATGTGTTTAAAGATGTGCTCTGAAAAAGTACACTCATAAATATATGTGGTGTTTTTTTAAAAACCCCAACCTAATAAACAAAAATCCTGAACATGAGTGAAATGAAAAAAATGAAGGTGAAATTTGAGATGAAACCTATAGAGGGGAATGTCAAATATTCAAGGAGGTGTTTTTTTAAAGATAGTATGAGGGAAAATATAAAGTAACAGTTACCTGAGGAAAAAGTGGAAATTACTTGTAAGATGTCCCAGTTGAAGTCAGTTTGCTGCAAAGCCACTGGGCAATCCATCCTCTTTTTTGTCTCTCTCCCTGTTATTACTGTTATTTAATCTGTGAGGAAGACTTCTGTGGTTGAAAGCCACCAGGAAGAGTATGTAACCACAATCATGAAAGCAATTATGGAGGAAGCAAAAATCAGCAGCTTCTTTCTAGGAAGGTGAGATTGTTTATCCTAGGTGACACAGGCTGTCCAATACACATCGAAGTACTAGATGAGATGTAGAAGAAAAAATGGCATTTGTGGCCCGTTGACAAAATTGTTGACTGATGTGGCTGAAATTTCACTTACAAGGTACTATGGTTTTAGAGTCTCCTCAATGCTAGTGACATAATTGCATTTTTAAGAATTTCTTTAGCCCTATATGTTTAGAATTTTGTAGCTTTTTCCTCTTCCTGTAACTAATTCTGAGCATGTTCTGTACACCTGCAGGCAGCTGAGCTGCCAAACTCTGCTTTCTGACTTGTGAAAAACCCTTGTTCACTATTAAGAGACAACTTCTTGATGAAGCCATGAATCTATACAGGATTTACACCCAGGGCTATTATTACTATTATTGTAAACCCAGGGTAAGTGAAATAAGATGCTGTGTTACCATTGGCAGTGTGAGATATGAGCCTGGTGTTTGTCTGTAGTGAACTATGTAAGAGGCAATGGAACAGCTTGGAAAGGGAGATGGTGAGAGATGAATTTGTGGCAGTGCAGCCATAAGCAGAGAGAGTAGGATGGATGGAGATGGTGTTAAGAAATTGGTAGATCAGGTGGCTAAATATATGTTGTGAATGAAATGAGCAGTGCTGTGTAAGCCCATGGAAAGATAGGGGATTTCCAAGAGAATGCAAATGAGTGTCAAAAAAACAAGATGCATGAGTAAAAACCAAACCTGGGAGCTGAAGGAAGGATGTTATTGAAAGGTAAGTAGCACAGTTGGTTACACTGAAGATGGCTGACAGGTTGAGCAGAGGAACTGCCAAGTATTGATTCTGAATTGTGGATCAGAGTCTGCACTGATTCCAGGCATGGTCCATATGACAGAGAATTCATTTTGCAGTTCCTGTAGTGCACGAGGGCAAGAGTTCTTGACAGTAAAAATCTGTGAGCATTAAGGTGCTAATAGTGAGTTAAATCAGTATTTCTAATACAGAAAAGATTAAGGCTTGGCTTGGATCAGAGTCAAAAGAGAAGACAAAGGAATAGAGTAGACAGGAAGGAAAGATAGTGGGCACCAGAAAGATAAAGTGATCAAGTATTGCCATGGGGAAAACAGTTGATTGGAGGAAGAAAAAAAGTTCAATGTGTCCTTTATCTTTGGTAGAAAAACAGAGTGACATTAGGCATGTGTTAATTTGAAAGGAAGGGGAAGATTGTTATGCTTACCAGCGTTCTTTGAAGAAATCATTAAAATCCTGTGCAGAAAAACAATGGAGATAGACAGATAAGAGACAAATGCAGTAAAAAGACAGGCATGATGGTGATGCAAAATTCAGTGAAATCAGAGAAAAAATTGTTTTGTCGGGAAACTGGCCAAACAGAAGGAGTGTTTATACTGAAAGAGGTCAGCCTCTCTTTTTTTAATCATTCCGTTTGTGTTATGGTAGCAGAAGGGCACCATGTGAAAGAGAGCAGGAGCCAGATCTGAGACTGAATCATCTCTGACTTTTCTGGTCTTGCATTGCAGTGACTCAGTGATATCAGTAAAAGTTAAGGAAGAATAGCCAAGGGAGCTCCACTACTTCATCTACTCACTTGACCTGTCACCATGACAAAAGTATCATTAAATAAGAGAGGAAGGTGCAAACAAAGAGATGACAGACATTATTTGGTTTAAAAATAAACTGACAAAACCCCCAAACACCACACACCTCCCTCTAAACAAAAAAAAAAACCAAACCCAACAGCACAACACCCCAGCCTGTAAGCTGAAACTCTGGGCTCCCTGTGGTTGAGAGGTTGGCATAGCTGTGCTGGACACAAAGGAAGGGGGAAATGAGGGCTGGACCCTTTCCAGCTGCTCCAGCAGTCCTGGCTTGCACAGCCTGCCTGAACACATGAACCATTTCTGAAGTTTTAAGGTTCTGGTAGTTGGTCAGAAGACTATGTTTTCTGTCCATTGGTGTTAAAGGTTGGTGCAGATTTATCCCAAGTTCTGTGAATTCCAATATCTGGCATACCACACACTTGGTGTAGAAATTGTTTCTAAATATTAAGACAGTCTCTTTTGACCTGACTGTTCCACAGAGATGTGATCAAAGTGTGGCTGATGGAACCAGTGACCAGCTGGCTTGTCATGTGTGATGACAATGATTGACTGAGAGGATGATTTTTTGTCCTCACTCAAGCCCTTGCACCAGACACTTTCTGGAATCACAGAAAGTTGTGACTGCCAGCTGTGCTGCTCAGCATGTGTTTCCCAAGTTGCTGTTGAGGTAACACCAACCATCCAATGGGAAAAATACAGGAAATTTTTTCTATAGTCTTTTATTTTTTGCTTTCCGTGGATAGGTGAGCTCTTTTAATTAAAATCTCTCTTGTAATGAAGGTGGAAAGATGTAAAAGAAGCACAAAAGGAAGTTGTGTGTATTCTTGTATATATTCTTGTCTGGCTGTGAAATGTTCAGAGCAGAAGATTTTTCATGTATGTCTAAAATAGCTGTCAGTTGGTTCAGAAAATGTGGGAAGTACCAAACGATGCCATCTCCTTACAGTAAATATTTCTTTCCCTGCCAGAAGCAGAGTAGAAGGATTTACAAGCTGAACAGAGGTGGTTCTGAAATTCTGTGAGGAGAAAGACCTTTCTGTTTTTGATTTCCCAGATGAGCTCTTTGAACTGCAAGTAAAAGCAAGATCATAGTTTAACAAATTTCCTCGTGTGTTTGGGTCCTTAATGGGATGTTTCTTACAGAGGCCACTAGGTCACCTTGTCCCAAGTGGTTTCTTTTCCCTGACAGCATAGCAAGTGGCCTGTCAGAGGCAATAGCAGGGAGGACTCTCCTTATTTGCCATTTCAGATGTTTAACTTGTTGACTGCTTTGCAGCTGGTCTAAACTCAGAGCTCCAGAAGAATTAGACCTTGGAGGGACATGTGAGTAAAGCAGCCCCCAAAAAGCTGAACAAAATGTAAGATTTGTGAGACAGCAATTCCTCGTAAAACGTGTAGCCCTGGTTTCCATCCCTCTATAAAGCATTCCCTTTCCTGCCTCTCAGTGAGTGTGTTAAGTGAGCTCTCCTCCTTTACTGCCAAGCCACTGCTACTGCTGGCTTCTCAATACACTTTCTAGAGTTCAGATCCTCTAGTAACATATATAAATTGTAGCTCTGCTTGATCCAGGCCTGATTTACAGTCTGTAATGGTTTGAGTTGGGGCTGGTTGTATTTACCTTTAGAATACACCCAGGGTCCTACTTGGAATATTAGTGTTGACATGAGACTTGAGGTCTAGGATCTGGATGTGAACTTACATTTTATGAATATTTGCTATTGCAGTGAGTCAAACAAAAACCTCAACAGAGAGAACGACCAGCACTCCCAGGGTAAAAACCTAGGGTTGGTACTAGCTTTTTTTCTTCTTTCTTTCCGTTTTTTTTCCTTTTCCCCTCCAGAGCCTCCTGATAGCCTACATTACCATTTAGTTGTCATTTGCTGCTCCCTGGCTCTGTTGGTTTCTCAGCTTAGAAACAGCTGCCATGTGATGTGAATGATATTTTAAAGTCTTGTGTTTGAGTTCTTGTGATAGCAATGTGCAGCGAATTGGCAAGCTCTTGGAAACAAAATGGCATGCTTTATTTTGTCACTAGAAGTATGTTCAATCTGCTGTTTGATTCTCTGTAGCATTTTGATTAAGAGCTCCAGTGAAGTTATGTGAAAAGTGAAAATCCTCTTTATTCTTTCTCTCCAAGAAAATGAGACACACAGCATTGTCAAAATATTTGCCTAATCTTGTAGATTTGGATACTTGTCGTAGTTGTTCTGACAGACCAAAACAATGGTCATTAAATGAGAAGCAGATGCAATAAGTATGCAAGCAAGCTTATGGGGAGCGACTAAGAAGAAGCTGCCAACAGAACTCACTAAGCACTGGAGAATAAAGAAAAACAAACTTTTCTTGCTATTGTACCCCATAAATAATCGTTTTCCTCTAGTAATCTAGGCATTGTACTTTTCTGCATTGGTGATTTCATATATTCTGGTGCAATATTGACTTCAAATCCAGATGCTTCTTTTGGCTTACTTGAATATCTCTCTTGCCAGGAAGCAAAATGCCAAAGAAATGCTTCAGCTTGGGTTTTTTTGCATTTTTGTTTGTTTGTTTTGAGCTTTCTTTGTTGGGTTTTTTGGGTATTTTTTTTTATTTTTGTTGGTTAGTTGGTAGTTGTTATTAGGGTTTTTTGTAGTTTTCGTTATTTCCCTTTTCTGGTTTTTCCTTTTCACTGCAGCACTGTTATTTTAGGAGTAAAGGACATTGTTGAGGAAGAGAGTGGGTATGTTATGCTCACAGTTTTGTACAATTGGGAAAACAGAAACTGCCTGTATGGTTAGGAAGACAGAAGATTATGATAAATTCTCTATCAAGATGTAGAGCATGTTTCTTGAGCAGGTAGCTTTTAAGGTCTGTTTTGTGGTTGCAGAGCTGTGATATAGACTCAGGATATTGGTCCAAAATCTGCCTTAAATTATAGACAGAATTAAAGCTTTTCAGCTTTACTATTGCTCCAGCAATTTACTCAAACCATAAGAATTAAAGATTTGCCTTTAAGGAAGGGAATTGAATTAGTATCTAGGATCTCCATTCCATGATCTGTGTATAGTCAAGCTCATCTATATGATTGCTGTTAGTGTTCATGCATTCTAGTATGTCCTTAAAGCTATCCATAAGTCACAGGTTTTTAACTGGCATGTGATAATTCTCCATCCTTGAGTTAAAAATAAAACTCAACGTTGGCAATATGGTTGTGTAACACTATGCAATTGAAACTCTCCCTGCTGCCCCACCCTCCAAATCCTTGCATCTCCTCTGGGATTGTGCATAAACAGAAGCATGCATACACATGTACACGTATGCATGGACAAGTGCCTTTCTGTCAGAACATAAAGAATGTGCAGATGGTGCATAATAAGGATGGGGATATCAATGTTTAAATAATGTATTGCTGACAAATCAATGCAGTGGGCTGCCTCTAAGCCAGACCTAGGGTAGTGCAGTATGTTGTGTTACACTGGCTCTTTGTTTCTAGAGGGAGGACTGGGGTGTGCTGCCTTTAGAGCAGCTCAGATTGACTTGGTTTGCATGAACTTGTCATGTATTAATTGTGTCTCTTTCTGCTCCAGTCCATCAGTGGGCAGTCACTCATATCAGGTGGCTACAAAGTCTGCCAGCAAACACTGAGCACCTTTAGCATCAGGGTTTTTTAATATTTTTCAGTGCATGCAAAGTGTGCTCAGGACTTTGATCTAAAAGGACTAAATGAAGGCTTTGCTTGCAGGCTCACATCACACTATGGCTTGGATTTACTTGTGTACAAAGACTGGTCATTAGAACCCACCTGTAAGGCTTTGGAAATATCCTTTCTTGTGTGTTCTACTGTCTCCCTGTCTTGTCCCTCAGTTAACTGCAGCTGCTGGTAGAAAAGCTGTCACATTAGGCAATGCCAGGCACTGCTGGAATTTTGTTTTTCAGGCTCTGAGGGCAGAGTGAGGCGCTGCATGGCTGGTCCTCCGTGCAGGTAGTGCCATAGGAGGCACTGATTTTTCTTTGATATCAAGGGCATTGAGCTCTATGAGGAATGGGATCTCGTCAGTGCAAGGTTTATGAGATGCAGTGTTTCACATGCTTCTGGTGCCTATTCACAGATTCAGTGTTGCCATGCTCTAGATGAAGGATAGCTAAAAGTGTCTGCTGTTGTATTTGACTCTTGAGTGTTGCTATAGTGTTTGCTTTAGGTTCTTCTCAGTTACTTATTTCTGCTAGTTTATAAAGGGTTATGCATCATTTTTGAGATAGGAAGCATTGTAGATATCATAGTGTGGTTTCTAAAATTAGAGGTATATATTTCCCTAATCACTTCTTTAATTTATATTTTGTCTTGGGTATTAAATATTTGGAGTCTGAGTACCTGTGAGATACTTGAAACAATCTATTTTATCCATTTTTCTTGGGGAAAAAAAAAGGTAGTGGTAAAAAGAAAAATTTGGAAGCAGCTAATCAGATAATAATTCTCTTCCTGTAGTTCTGTGTCAGTGCAGAAGTGGTTCTTCTGGCCAAGGCTTTAAACCAGTCAAATCAACCCAATGCCCAGGTTTAAACATCTGGAAAAAATACTATAATTCTTGAGAGAGAGACAAAAATGTTGATCATTAACTGTGGTTAGAGAGATTTTATTCGCATATGTACCGATCCAGTGTGCATAGATGATACTTCAGTGGATACAGTGGAGTGTAAATTTTGGATCTCTGTAAAGGGTTTGCGTCTTTCACTCTAGGTCTGTTCCTGCTGATTAGCTGGGTGTCTTGGTTTCAAAGACAAGTGTCCCCCAAGGAAGGCAGGAATGGAAAAATATTACCCCCCCTTCCCCCTGGGTTATTATAATTTTGAAATTAAGGGGCTCTCAGGCAAAGATATGAGAATAGGAATAGCAGTTGTTTACTAGTGTGTGTAACAAAGCAAACAAACAACAGCAGCTGCAGCCTTGACACCAAACAGAGCAGGAGCCCAGGGACCCTGCGGGCTTGGCCTGGGTGCAGTTCCGGGCACGGCCGGCGGGGGGCGCTGTGGGCAGGGCAGGGGCGGTGATTGCCCCGCCGGCAGGGGGCGCTGTGGGCAGGGCGGTGATTGCCCCGCCGGCAGGGGGCGCTGTGGGCAGGGCAGGGCAGTGATGGCCCCGCCGGCAGGGGGCGCTGTGGGCAGGGCAGTGATTGCCCCTCCGGCAGGGGGCGCTGTGGTGCCGGGCTCAGCCGTCTCTCCCTCACACAGCAATGGCTGGTGGGCCAGGGGATGTTCAGGGCTGCTGCAGGAACCTTGGAGTGGCCATGGGCATGAGAGGGAGAGCAGACCCCCAATGAAGTGTATCAGAAACTCAGCAGCTGTAGCAGGATACCCGGACAGGCAGGCAGTGTGGGATTACGTTGAAGCAAAAAACACAGAGCAGTGTCAGAGAAATGGCGGGGCTGGGCAACGGCAGCCGTGCCCACAAATGCAGCCAGGAGAGGCTCCCTTGGAGGGGGAAGGAGCTCGGGGTCCCTGGTTTTCCCCTGAGGCACCCAAGTAGATGTTGAGGGTCCTTTTCTAGTGGGGTAGGGTGTTAATAATGTCCCAGTGCAATGGCCGCTCCCACAAGCAGAGCTTGACTCGCAGTGGGAGAAGGCAGCAGGAGACGAAACTCCTCAATGACAGTGAATTCTCCCTTCAGCAACCACAGCCTGCCTCTCCTCCAATGTCAAGAGCAAGAGTGGGAGAGGAGCTGAGCCTGGCCACTCACCTCTGCCATGCCAAAATCTCGAGGTGTCCAAGGAGAAAGCTCCCCAGATAAGAGAGTGGCCAGCTGTACCTTCCCTCACCTTGACCATTTCTTCTGTCTCTTTTAAGTACTGGTTGTTGTTGTCTCTCAGCAACAGATAGGACAGAATTCCATGAGAGAAGCAAAAGGAAAGATCTTAACCCCCAACTTGGACTGGAAGTACCATTCAGAAACCAACTTCAGCTCAGATCTCTCTTGTAGGTTGGTTTTTTCTTCCCCCCAGTGTACTTTTAATGTAATATAACGTGTCTCATCATTCTGCTCCCTCACGTGCATAACTTGGGTTTATTTTAGGCTGCACCTGTGAAATCCCTGGCACAGGTAGCTCTGAGTCTCAAAGGACACTGCCATGGTTGAAAGAGCTGTGGCCCAGGGCAGGGCACTGCTCATGAAGCCCTTCAAACACATGTTGGATGAAACAATGACCTTTGGAAAAGGTTGGGTACGTTTGATGGGAATGGAATTACCTAATTTCTCATCTATTGACGTTATAATTTTTCATTTATTTCTTTTACTTTATGACTGTTATTTGTCTTAGTATAAGAATGTTTTTTGGACGTAGTGTGATGCATTTTGATACCTTTAGGATGTAGGGAGGAACAGCTGAAGCACTAAAAGTGATCTGAATTTTCCATTTTCTGAGGATTTGGTTGTGTAGCCCGAGCTGACTGATGCTGCTGAAAATTGGACCACTGGTGTAAGTGCCTAAGCTTGAACTCGTGACTAACTCTTGCTGAAGGGGTGACTAATGAGAGTTGGTCTTGTTACAGCTGGGAGAAGAAGCCTTAAGTCTTCCAACCACCAAGAGCTTCCCATTCACTGTTCTGATTAGTTCCCAACTCGAGTTTAAAGCTAGTCATAAGTTAATATGAGAGATAAGAGGAATAAGTGCTTCTCAGATGTTGAAAATGTTGGGGGTCTTTTTCAGGTTGTATTTTCTCTGTACCAGCTTCAGCTGGCTTATAAAGGGACTATAGCAAAACAAACTGACTTGAATAAATATTTTTTAATCAGTGAAATTAAGCTGAGGGCCAACTGGAGGACTTTGGTTCTGCTGGAATAACATCTCTGATTAGCTTGGGGCTAAATTACTAATTTCTCTGAGGGATTTTGAAGTTTTCATCGGGCTTAATGTGTAAAGCCCTTAAATATTCTGTCATATTTAGTAATCTGAAATACCAGGACCCTGTGAATCTGTGTCTGAAAGGCTAAACCCCACAAAAATAATGCTAAAGTTTTTGCTTTAATATTCTGAAATAAACAGATGTTGCCTTTAGTGACATTTTCAAAATCTTTACGGAGCAATAATATATTATTTGAATATTTTTCATGTGACAAGTTAAGATTTCAATGCAATTCAGTACACACAAACTTAGAACATTGACACCAATTAACTCTTAAACAAAAGCTTTAATGTTTTCTGAATATTGTACTCTAATGATGGCAGCTTGGTGAGATGCTATTTCATGTTTGCTGTTTAGACATGTATCTACTGAAAAGAATATAAATTGAGTTCTAGCTCTTGATTAGTAATCTATACAGCTGTTATCTTGAACTCTAAAATCTGGAGCTTTACAATTCGGGGGGGGAAAATGGACAATTTCAGCAATGAGAAGAGGCGGTGAGTTAAATTAAATGGCTGATGATAATTGTGATAGCTTACAAAGAATGATGCTATGTTATTTACAAAAGCTCCTTTTTGCATGGAATCTGCTGTCTTCTCCCATGAGCTTGCTTATAATTCATATTCCACTCTAATATGCCTACAAAATGTGCTTTCTTTCTGTATATGTATTATTTTTAGGATGTTATGTTTCCTTGGTGCATACACAATGAGCCTGAAATCCTGTAGGAATGTGTTTAATTTGAAAGTTTTATCCTCTGGGCCTGGTTAATTCAAATAGGAGGCTCAGAACAGTGCTGCAGTGCCGACAAGAATGCGGGAATGGCAAATCATCTGTACAGACGCAGCAGAGAGCCCAGGTGGCTGTGGTGCCACTGTCCTCAAGATCTGTTCTCTGAAGCTGCTCTGCTTCCTCCTTTCCTCTGTCAGTGCTGGGAAATGAGGGTTCGGCCAGCTTTGCTTTCCTTTATGCCCTGAGCGTCGTTCCTCGGCATTTCACAATTACAGCCTCCCCAGATCTGCTCTCATGCCATGGCATGGAGCTGCCTGCCTCCTTTGCTGCTGAAGCAATGCCTAGACAGGATTTGGAGAGGCATTGCTGGTATCTTTTAAAGCTGGAAAGCAATGGAACTGTGGCCAGTTCAGGCCTCCACCCTGTATTTTTTTGGTAGATGGAAGGAATACACTTGCTGAGTCCGTCCTTCTCCGAGATCAGTAAGCTGTGTTTGTTCTGTAGGAATGTAAGAGCCCAGGAATTCCAGTGTGCAGCCTGCTGGAAAGTGCTGCTGGCTCATGGGCAGCAGAGGGGAACAGGCCTTGCAACGATGGCTGGGGGAGAGAAATGAAAGGCATTTGTTATAATACCCTGGGCAGCATACGCAGGATGTTATGTCTGGCTTGGACTGGGCTGACGTGGTACATCGGATTTTTTTTTTTATAATGCTGGAAACACAGCTATGAAGGAAATTCAGAGATAGAAATGGAACAAAATTAAAATGAAAAGCAAGCTTTATATTTCACAGTGAATAATTTGTAGCATCTTTCCTCAAAGAAATTGGGCTGCCACTAGAGATATGAAGCAAGCAGCATAAAATCTTCTGCAGATTTATAATCCACTTGAATATCCAAATTATGGCAGCCCCATTCTGTGACTTGGGAAAAGGCACAGTTGTGGGCAGCTGTGGGGTGGGGTTGGGAGATGCCTCCAAGCAGCTCAGCTCAAGGAGGATTCCAACTGTGTGTTAGAAAAGAGGAAACATTAGGATGGAGAAAACAGACGAGAACTTCTGGCTTGTAGTTGGCCAAGGTTTGTACACGCTGATGCAGAAAGAGAAGGTATTAGCTCCTTCCTTAGAAGGGGATATGCATTTACTGGAGTCGTATGTCCTTTTCTTCAAGTACTTCTGGAGAGTGGAGTGGGTCTTATGACTTTTCCACTGCTGCTCACGGGCAATTGGAGTTGAAACTTGCTTCCACTCAGGAAAGGGGTTGCAGATTTTTCTCTGGTCTCTGATGGTAGACTTGTCTTCAATTTGAGACAGCACTCACCTGTACCTTTCTTGAAATATGTCTGCCTTACCAACTTTCATTTTGATGTGATGCAGGATGGGTTTCCTTTCTGTTGGAAATCCACAGGCTCTGTGCAGCCCTTGCCCTCTGTGGAATCCACCAGTCACACCCCAAAAAGTACCCTCTCTTTTTAGGAGCAGGAGTGTTGAAAAGCCAACAAGTGTGCATATGGGGGGAGATCCCAATCAGTGCTCTACACCTGATCAGTGGCTGCCAACTGCCTCGTTTATTTCAGTATATTAATAATGTAAGTCCCTGAGGCTGATTATTGTCTCTGGAGTTTGCAGTGTGCAAATGCTTTTCTATTCCAATGAATTCAGTAATCAAAGTCCCACTGGCAGGGCCAGTGCTGAGCAGCCCCTGACTTAGAAAAAGTAAGCTGTGATTTTCTGGGATTTTTTTTCCCTTTATTTAGGCTGAAACTTACATTGTCCAGGAATTTTTGTGTTCCTATTCCTGATTTTCATATACAGTCTAGATAAGAAATGAAGGCTTTCTTCAATAATTTTTAATACTTGGAGATGGAAGAGAGTTAAGAAGCCATGCCATTATATCTGCATCTTGCTTAAAAAGAAAATACTTTGTCTGAAGAAAAAGCAGACAAATTGTTCATTTGAGTTCATTGCCTTCTTCAGTTTTTAGAAGCTGCAGTGAAAGAGTTACTCCCCTTGCTTCTCTAGGAGTGTACACTGGGATTTCTAGTTCACATTTATTTTGCTGAGGCTTTGGAGTTAAGTTTTTCTATGTAGTTTTTGATGTAGGACCTAATTAGGCCCTACACATCTTAATACTTTTTGCTACATCTGCATTAAAGATGGCATTGCATATATTTGCATACAATTTACATTTAAAAGTTGGCCATGCTGTGTGCAATAATCATTTTAACAAAGTACCATTGACAGTCAATATACATAACCATGCAAAATATGTGAGGGTTATGGGAATAAGCATACAAAAACATATGGGTGCACACTGCTGCCAGTGTCAAAGCAGTTTGGAGAAATCAGGTTTCTTTCTTAACATTGTAATTTTGTTGGAGTATTTCCCACAAAAAACCAAGAGGAGCTTAAAGATTAGAGCTCCTATTTTAACTACATGCTACGTGTCTAAGACTGTGAAACTGTTCTAGTACTCCAAACCATACCCCAAAGTCTGGGCCCATACAGTGTGGTACGAGTGCCATTGCCACACAGGGTGACCAGATGTGACATTCATTTTTGGTACTTCAGCTGTGCCCAATCCGAATTTAAATGGTAGTTAAAAATCAGATGCCTGGGAAAGGTTGAGATTATTTTATTTTCATTCTGGCATGTAAAAGATAGTTTGTTTACTAATTTATTTTCAGAACTGCTGCCAATGGTCAATTGTGAAAAATCCTGAGGGTTTTTTGGTGTTTTCCTGTGGAAGCACACTGGCTTTTTACATTTTTCACATATCTCAAATCAGAAAAGGAATCTACTAGTGGCAGGAAGTCAGCCAAAAAAGTATGAAGTGAGTTACCATGCAGGGCAAAGAATCTGTGTGTGTTGATACTTAGGCCAAACATTTAGTCCATGAGATGCAGATTTACATCTTGAATAGTCAATTTTAAAAACATGCCAACAGAAGTGTCTCTGTTTTACTTGGCAAAACTCAACTCTTTTTTTTTTGTTTGAGAGGGATCAACATTTCTCATTTCACAACTGTGATGATGTCAAAACCTTTTCAGACTTTTTTTAAAAAAGCTTGAAAAGAGCTTGAAGTCAGCTGGTGCTTAGGCAAGTAAAGATCAGACAGAAGCATATTCTTTTCAGACAGACTTCAGAGCTGATCTCTGGGGTGGAAACTGGGAGTTGGACTTTCATGCTACGGATGAGTTGCACAAAGCAGCAGAGTCAAATGTTAATTTATGTCTTGGTGGTTAAGTAATAGGAAAAATCAAGAAGGATTAATAAAATCTTCTCTCATCTACAGGCAAATAGTTTCACTTCTTTGCATTTACTTATCTATCTGCGTTCATCTGTGTAGACATCACAGGCCGCTGAGGTTTGGTAAGTTGGCAAACTGATGAATTAAGGATTTGATTTTGCAATATTGAAGTTAACTGACCCTTATCAATTGTCTTGGTCAGGTGCTGTAGAAACCTGTGCTCCTCTGTTCGGTGGGGAACAGAATGAATCCTCACTTTTGCAGTGTTCCCAGATAAATGGAAAGGGTTTCTAAATCATGCACTCTCTAAAACTTGGTGTCACAAGTTTCTCCAGTCTGTTTCCTCTGCAAATTGTGCACAATTGAACTCCTCTGAGAAGCTCTCAGCTGACCTACTGTTCCTATAGCAGTGTGAAATTGGCTGAGCCAGTTCAGTGCTGTATCTGCCCTTATCCAGCTGGGTTATTAACACTGGGTTAACTACTGTGATACTGGTGTAACTAACTGGGGATGGCAATTGCCAAGTGCAGTTTAATCAACTGTCATTCTGTCTATGCAGTGCCTTTAGAAAATCCAATACCATTTCATCTTAATAGTCATTATACTGACAATTAATACGTTGGATTGTCAGTGATGTGAATGTTTACATTATAAAAAGCATGTGGGAGAGAAGACTTGCAGCAGGGTAAATACTTCAGAAATACTATATAGTTGTCAAGGATTTTGGCCTCTTTAGGCCTTAGTGGTTTCCTGCTTCCTTCTTCAGTTTCCCTGCAGATGTACAGCACCTGCATAAGGTGTGTGATACCTGCTTTGCCTCTGCAAGTTTAGGACAGCACCAAGTTGTGAGTCTTGATTCAGCTCCTGGATCTCTAATGACTCTAATCTGTTGTGGCTCTGGGAAAACTTATCTGAAAACAGCTTGGTTTACTGCCCCCCAAAAATCCTACGTTGTGTTTAAGTAATTTAATTATATAGTAAGTTTGTGCTTCCTGACATTCCCAATTTCTTTTTTATTAATAACGTCACCTCATCCAAAGGAATCAAAGAGCTTTTTCTGAAGGGGCCCTTTTCAGACAAAAGGCCTTCAGAGCAGCTTTTCTGTAAGTGCATTCTATGCTATATGAATTCTCTAAAACTAAGTTCTGAAAATTATTTTCTTATCTGCTTAGTGAAATATGAGCTTAGTTCCAAATCCCATGAACTCTGAAATTTCCCCTCCTTCGAGAGTGCTCTTCTGAGGTAGCATTTCTGCTTTTATATTTACAGACAGACCTTCTAATTATCTGTATGATGATCTTGAATGTGTTGCTTATAACCTATTCTGTGAGGTCTGAAAAAGCTGGAGGGTGATTGTAGATACTGCTCTTGTCTTAAATGATGAGAAACTAAAACATGAGAGAAGAATGCAGAAAATGGAATATGAAAAATTCATGTTTTACTAATGAAAATCTTCCAGATTAAGCACAAAAAAGAAAATAAACTCCCACAGTAAACAAGTGAGAGGTTTGAATCCAATGTAGAATGCTCTATGTATAATTGATGATTAGAATTTATTTTGATTGCGCTGCTCTTTTTTCTTTGTATTACTAAATCTTAACTGCACTGTAAAATTTGTCAGGAAGGAAATGAGTGGCTTTTAGGTTTCTGTTTTTCAGTACATATAAATACCAAATCTTTGTGGTTTTTGTCACCTTGAGAGTTTTTTTGAAGGATTAGTTAACATGGGTTTGCTGTTGATATGAGCTATAAATAATTAGTTACACTGGTATTTAAAATGCCATCCTTACAGATCAATTTTAGCAACCCTCTGACATCAGTTAGACCCTGCATGGTATGCAAATGCTGTTTGAGATTGTCAGCAGGCTTAGGCAGGTGCCATGTACGTTGATACTTCATGCACATTTTTCTGTCCTGTGCATTTCTTAGTGCTGCCTTGTGCCTTGCGAGGATTGGAAGTGTGGAAGTTTGGGGTAGGATTTAAGAAGGAATCATGAATTCCCCCGAAGAGAGGAAGGGGTGATTCCCAAGTGCTACTTCAAGGCTTCGAAGTTTGTGCCATTGTATAATGGTCAAAATTAAGACGTTTGAAAGTCTTTCTATGGAAAGAATATATGGGAGAGAAGGAGTGATCCCTTCCAAGCCTCAATTACCAAGGGATTCTGTGGCTATTAAGGTGGTTGGGGGCTGCAGAGCTGGTGCATGGGGAGAGGCCCAGTGAGTTGGGTATGCTCAGCCTGCTCAAGGAAAAGGGGGATTGTAGTACAAGATGGGACCTCAGTTCATTCCTCAACTTTGTTATGCAGAGCTGTAGAGGAAGGAGGTGACCTTTCCCAGGTACATGCACAGCAAGAGGCAGAGGTGCATACTTGCAGCAAGGTGATCCCTGCTTGGGATGGGAGTGCTCAGGGACATCAATGGGTTTCAACCCTAAAGACTTTCAAATCCAACTGGCTGTGGCCCTGAGCAAGCTGAGCTAGCTTTGAATTTAACCCAGTCATTACTGGCTTATAATGAAATAAAATTTTCTTCTTACAGTGTTTATAAATGACATGTAAACAATGGTTTTCAATGTCATATGGCTCTTTCTGAATGAAAACCACTTCAAATTACTGGGTTTTATTTGAATTTCTCACTAAACAGCCTTTGGCATTTACTAGCAAAGGAATGTTGTTGTTGTAGTAGCACATGCGCTCCCAAATGTTGGAAATATGGTGGCATATGTTCTTTTAGTGCATGTTTTAAGAATTGCTATTAACTTTTAAAAGGCAATATTTTGGAATTATGAGAAATTAGGCACAAAATATCATTAATCTTTTGTACTCGTTTCATATAATGTATAGAGACCCTTTGGGAATGCTGCCATTATTTCATAATTGCATCACTTGGCTGTTACCCATTTAAACAGGGAGCCACATTTTGCCAAAATAGTTACTCTGACCTTTGGGCAATTAACGTATGGCTTGTCAAAGAGGTGTTCAACATTCCTTAGACTGCCTCTGATGCAATCTGATGTGCTCTTAATACTGGGGGGAAAATTAAGTTTGTGGTGTATTCAGTCAGTCTACGCAGCATGCAGATCTCCAGGAGATGTGGATAAACGTGTCTGAGGAGGGAGACTGCAAGGCTGCACCTAGTAGAGCTGTAATGGAAAATAAGAGAAATCTCTGCAGTGATTTGTGCTTAAATTTATGCTCTGAAATGATAGAAGCACAGGCTAAGCTGGGAATCTGTAAAATACTTGACAGCCTATGCATTACCAATCAGGACATATTTTAGAAGTCGGTTGAAATAGGGAGGTTTTGCATAGCTGTTTTCTACTATTTGCTGTTTAATGCTCAAAATTTTTCCATGGTTAATGAGGTAGGTTTGGGTTCAAAACCAAGTAACTTGAAAATTTAACATGAAGAGAAAATGACATAAGAAATTGTGCTCTTGGAAAAGAGAGCACTGTCAGTTTATTCCATCTGTTGTTGGTCACTCAGGTAAAGCTTCTGAACATTTTTTGCATTGGAAATGACACATTGTTCCTGAAAAGTTCTAAGGGAGACAAGCCAGCAGTATTTGCAGTTCATGTGTTGATTAATCTGCCTGCTTTTATTTATTTTCCATCCAGTTCTGAAAATTAATAAACTGGTAAACTTTCATCATGGTCTGACCTGCTGTATTTGTCTTTGAAAGCACTTCAGCGAATATATCAGCAAATATGTATTTTTGCAAAAAATGCGAAGCAACACTGGCAAAAGAGGCCTTGTGACCAGATTCTGCCTTTGCAGAACACTTCTGTGCTCGGGTCAGATGGATGCTTTGGATGTTTTAAATGTACTTCTGTTCACCATGTCTTGGTATTCTGCATGTAGTTTTATTCTTCTTTTACTGACTTTGAGCTTTGAATAAGGCCTTGTTTTAATTTTGACATAAATTTTATCCTATTACCTAAAAAAAGATAGAGAAACTGTGGTGAAGGGACTGCATGTGGTGTTGTTCAGAATGCAGCAGCACAAGGCTTTTTGCACCAGACTGAATTTACTTGTGCTTTTTACCTACGCTTTTGTTGTGTGGATCAATTTTACACAGATCACTCTGGAGCTGGCTTCAAAGAATTTTGCTTGCACCTTGCACCTTGTATTGGCCCAGGGCCTTTTCCAAGCAAATGTCCTGACTTGATACTTGTTGAGGCATTTGCAGGTTTACAGGATTATTCAGAAGCATAAGTAGCCTTGAGGAGGAGAAAAGGTCGCAAGCTCGCTCTACAAAACAAGAAGAAAAAGATGTATTTTTGCATATTAAAGTAGTGGGACTTCTTCTTTGTCTTCTTATTTTGTTTGTTAATGGATGCTATATCTTCTGTGCTTAACAGTAAATTAATCTTTCCTCTGTCAGGAAATATTGTCAAGACAAGTATGAATGTAATACTTACATAATGGAAGAAAATATAGAAATGGTGGGGCGAAAAGGTGTTTTTGTTGTGTGTTATGAGGTGAGTGCCTGTGAGATTTTCAAAAGTGTTGAAAAATGACCATATTTTGTCCTGTGACCTTGCAGATCCAGGGTTGTGCAGACTTTGGGACACGGCCATGCACGAAGGGTCTGTGATCAGCTGCACTGAGAGAAGGCAGCACTCAGAATTCCCTGTCAGTGCAGTGGGACACTGAGAGTGCCCAAAGGCAGGGCAGCATAAAACAGCACCAGCAAATAACCAGCACGTGATGGGGGAAACAGTGGAGGGAGATTCTGGTCAAAAGGAGGAAAATGCATTTGTCTTGTTTCCCTTACTGATCATGTGGTGTTCCTCGCTTTTGGTGTGATGAAAATGCATCAGATCAGTTCTCTGATTCATGTGTTTGACTGGGACAGCACCACTTTAGAAAAAGATACAGAGACCATGCACAGCACAACAGTTCATCTCACCCTGCTGTCAGGGGCTGCGTTAATTGTCTGTGCAGTATCCCAGGGTTTCTCCTTCTTTCTCATGACCTGTGGGACTGAGTTCTGCCAGTTGTTCTGTGAGTTTGGCTGGGTCCCCTCCTGATCTTTCCTGTATAAAAGCATAAGCCATTATATATTCTGTACCTTCCATAAACTGCCAGTATTTCAGAAATACTTATATTGTATCAGATTATTTCTTTTCACATATCAGATGCCCAAATTTCTCAGGCATGTGATTTCCTACAGTGAAATGTCATATTGCAACTGCCATGAATTTTGGGGTTTGCTCCTGCTGCAGGTAGAAGCAACCCTTGGTAAACTGCTTCTTCTTTGTTAAAAGCCTTAGAATGAAGGAATATGTTCTTGTAAGTGGTGTTGTGATACTTTGAGGTGTTTAGAGTTAAAACCAAAATGCGAAACGAGAAAAGTCAGTACAAAGCTTGTTCCACTAGAGACTAAGGGCGTGCCTCTGGTTTTGCTTCTATCCTACTGTCAGTGTTCTTTCTCCCTGCTTTCCTTTTCCTACCTTTTTTCCCTGCCCTCCCTCAACCTCCCTGTACAAAATGTGCCAGAGTCACTTCATTTTGGTCAACCTTTCTTAAGCTTTATCTGCATCTGGACTTGAAGAACAAATTTTACTGTACCTGGAGGCCACTGTAGGTGAGGCCCATTTCTTTAGGTCAGAGAAAAATCCTGCTTCCCTATATATATATATATATATATATATATATAATTTTTTTTTTGTACTCAACAGAAATTTCTCAAAAATGTCTCAAAATTAGAAGCTAAAAGGAATGGTATTCTATGCCAAGGGAGCAGGGGATAAAAGGACTCAGAAATCCAGGCATCTGTTAATAGTGCTGCGACCAGATTGTTACATGACTTTGTGAAAGGCTTATAACCTGTCTCTGTCTCCCTTTCTGCTACTAGAAAATGTGTAAATAATACTTTTTTCACCAGCTTAATTAGTAGATGCCCACAATTAATGAGAAAAAAAATTGCTATTTTTCAGAGTTAATTGCAGTGATGTGCCAGAAGCCCATAAGCTCACCCTTCTGAGAACTGTCTGTACTGACTGCTGCCAAGTGTTTTCTTACAGGTTGCAAATTTATGAAAACTCACAGCTGAATTCCTTATGTTGAATATTGCAGAAGATTTAAACAAACTAGTTATCATGTCTGTATATCTCAGGAGATTAATGGTTAATGCAGGATCTAGCAAAGCTAGTTGGTTTTCTTCCATCTGGTATTATTCATTATCAAAGTTAGCTTGAATTTCATGCCAAAAGGACAACTGATCAGATCACCAACTTACATGGAACCCCTTATACTGTTGTTAGTTTGTTGCAAATAATATAACTGCAATTTATTATGCAGTTAAGCATATTTGTTCATTAAATTACCGTTTTGAGAGTATCATTTGGGGTGGATCTGTCAGTTGCAAGAAATCTGCCAGAATTGCGATCCTGGCTGGTTTATAAATGTGTCTTTGGGTCATCTACATTACACCCCTAGCCTACAGCTCCAGAGGTGTGCATTGTATCCTGGCAGGGGGACAGCATGCAGGTGGCCGTGGCTGACACAAGTTTCATTGGTGGCACTGACTTGAACTCCTGTGTTAGGGCAAGAAATGTCTTTTTTTAACCCTTCCCTTTGCTGCTGTTGAATGGTACTCGTCATCACTAAGCATCCTTCCACCTCGGCACACCGTCCCTTTCACACCACTCTCTATTTCTACTTGGGGAGTGCAAGTGCAAGTGTTTGGATCCCCACAGGTGTTCAGGGCTCAGCAGTTACTCCCTATGTAAAGCAGAGGAAGTGCCTTTGTAAGTAGTAATTATGGGTGTTTACTCTCTGTTTCCCAGTGTCTCTTCTTGGATCTGCTTTGCTAATGCAAGGTATGGCTGTTTCCCTTGCTGCTGCCACTGCTGCCTTCAGGGAGTGGCAGGTTTCCCGACTTGGTGAATAAAGTAGAAGGAGGTGGAGGAGGGATTGTCAGATGCTCCAGGATGCTCTACCAATACAGAAGTCAAGAAAGACACAAATTAATACAGTGGAGAAACCAGTGAAGATTCCTGTAGTCCTTGTTGAAGTAATTTGAGAATAATGTTTGTTTTGAGTTTCAAGCCAAAGACGTTGTCGCTGGTAATGGAGGACAAAAGCTGAGTGATGATATAATAGCTTCTGTCTGAGCTGGAGACAGTTCTCACTTTGCACATTCAGAGGAGGAGGAAGAATGGCATTGCTGATATTCCCCAGGTGCTAACCAGGGGTAGAAGTGGTGTCTTTTTATGGCAACCACTATATAGGATTTCTCTATACTAAAAAAAAAATGTAGCAGGGGCTGTACTAGGTCAAATCAAACCCAATATCCTGTCTCAAACAGTAACCATATGTCTAAGCCACTTAATATCAAATCAGGCATGGCAATTTTAAATTCAGTACGAGCTTTCAGAGGAAATGGAAGCTTCCTTCCTCTTTATGAAACCATTGCTCTATTTCCTTCTCTGTGTATTCTTTTAGCACCCTCAGAAGCTCTCTGATGTTCAAGATGAAATTAACAGGATTCCCCCTGCTGTTCCTGCTGAATTCAGTTAATATAATGAGTTTGTTGTTAAATTAAACAAAGTAAAGCATGCCATGTCACAGAAATATCAGAGATCCCATGATTTCCACCTAAAAGTCAGTGTCTGTGCTATGGGGTTATAATTTAAATGGTGGAGAGTATGTGTCTGACAGACACAATGTTAGGTATTTTTCATAAGAGCTTTGGACACAGTCAGAAAAACAACGTGCCTGTGACATAAAAGTCGGTAATTTTCTCTCTAGTGCAATAAATTAATTTCCATGGGAAATTTCTATTTTTAAGCCTGTGTATGCTTAAAAATTCACAAGGTGTTTTCATGACTCAGATAATGTGCATTGTCTTACTGCTTGCTGAATGCAAATAGTTTTGAAGAGCTGTGGCTTAGACTGCTGGCTCAGTGGAACATTGCCTGTGATGTTTATGGTAACACAAAAGGGTTCTGGAAGGAGTTGGGCCACACCTTCTGGCAGCACCATCCACTGCTGTCCCTACTTTGTTTGACACCTCTACGTTTGAATTCTTTTCTACACCTCTGCAGTTCTATCCTATCATAAGGAAGTTTTGTCTTATTTAAATTAGATTGTTTTGTTCTACCATCTGTTACTTCTCTGCCCACAATATTCGTTATCCAAAAGCTCTCTTATGGTTTTTATTTTGCATGTGCGTGTTTCCTTTTGTGGCCAAATGTAAAAGCCAGCTACAAACAAAATGGTTCTGTGTTCTCATGATTGATTCAAGTATCGAGAGCTCTGAGGTCATAGGACACTGATATCCATCAGTGACTGCTGTATTTGTACCAAGAGACTGTCACTGCTCAACATTATAATTGTTGTTGCTTCTTAATTTAATTTTATACACGTGTGTTCTTTTTTTTTTTTCTTTCTTCCCCCTCTGCTGATTTCTATGATATGCCTGCAAGAACTGCAAGCATTTTTGGCCTTGGGACTTGTTCAGACCTGGAAAAAATGCAAGATACAGTTTTTCTGTTTGTTGTACTTGGTTCTGATCTCAAAATGAGACAGGCCTAATTGTGGATTTGTAGGCTTGTTTACATTTTGAGAGGATTGTAGGGCTTGGATTTTGGTCCATCACTAATTGAAATCCCATTAAATGTAATACCTACTTTTGATGAATTTAAACTCTTGTTTAGTTGGTCTGAGACATGGGGCTTTGGCACTAGAACCTGAGGTGATTGCTTAAGCTCCTCTGAAATGAAACTGCTGAGTTACTGCTCATGCTTGCTCTTACGTGGCAGTTTTTTTAATATTTGGAGACTAATGTGTAGCTAATGTCATTACCTTCTTTCAGGCTTTATTTTTATAAAATTCTAAAAAACTGTCCCACTCAAGCACTACATATGGAAACTTATTTTTCTTTCCTGTAAAAGATCTCTGCAGGTTTCATGTGTTTTACAATTTTCCACCAGTCGAGTGGCACAAACATACTAGTTCTTAACACTAGAAGGGTGCTCTTCCAGCTGAAAAATGGTTTGAAACATTAACTGTGATACAGGAAGCTGCTTTTCTAGTCTCGTAAGTGTTTCTAAATCTTTGATAGATATTTATGTTTTTAAAATTCTTGCCTCTCTTGCCTTCCCCAGAAATCCATCTGCAACTCAGCTGCTTACAATGGTCTTTGCAATCAATGCCTGTTTAGATTTTGCTCACGAAACCAAGTGTGAAATCTATGGACACAAGCCAATCCCTGGTCCCATAAGGCTGAGACTGCTGAAGTCTTCATGGAAGCTTAAAGAATATAAAAGAGGAGAACAAGCCTGTATCGTCATAAAAGTAGATCTCTGAATAGAGTATTTTTGTGTAGGAATGGGTTATTTGCAGGTTAAATCCAAATATATTGCCTGTGAGGTTCTCTTCTCCCCTTGAGAGGCTCAGGGCTGCTGAGAGTGGACTGTGCAGAGCTGGAAACCTGGGGCTTCTCTTGCTGTCTTGGTCACTGATCTGCTGGGTGGCCATGGGTGAATCATCTGACCTGTATTTATCTCAGTCCCCAGGTGTAGTTGGCATGGTATTCTGTAATAGAATGAGTAGTGATGTGTGAAGTAATGTGTGAAGATCACTTGTTGGGAATAGAAGTTGGCTTGCACCATGGTGATTTGGAGTGTAAGGTTAAAATCACAAGTGCATGACAAATTGCAGTAACTCATAGAAATTTATGTGGCATCCCCAAAGGAGCTTTGACTCCATTTGGAGTACTAAATGCTTTGTCTTACAAGTAGTATTGTAAATTCTTTGAGGCAGAGATTCACTTGCACTTGTACAGTGGTTAGCTCCAATGCAGCCTTGGCATGTTGCCATCAGTAACTAAGTTCTTTAGGGGCAGGTCTCCAAATAAGAGGGTCCTGATTGTTCAGATCAACAGGAAAGGTAATATGGAGAATTGTACAGTATATTAGTGGTGAGAGAATCAATTATGTCTTATTTTTCTCAAAAACTTTCTCACCAGACAAAGTCTATCAAACAACCTTGCCAAATTCCTTGCTATTGCCATGGAAATCATACTGTTCTGTTGCTTGAAAATAGCATACTTGGTTATGTGTGATGATATGGGTGTTTACAAAGGAAACCACATTGCAATCTGAAAACAGAAGGAAGTTTTGAGTAGGGAATGTTTCACAGGAAGCCTTGGAGCAGAGGTGCTGGCCCGCTGACCTACCTAGGCCTGTCGTTCTGTACATGCACCTGCTTTTCTCTTAGCGAAGTTGGGCCCTTGAAAGAAACTTCCTTGGCCATGTGTGGTTGTTCAGAAGTGGTCAGCAGGCCCCAGGCTCTGTTTCTTCTTGGATCTGAAATGTCTGGTCCTTTCTCTCAGGATTTAAGGAGTTTTATGGGTTTGTGGGGTTTTTTTGTCCTTTGTCCTCCTCAGTTTCTTCTGTTTTTTGGGGTTTTTTTTTCCCAAGCTTTTTTCCTTAGTGCTTGACAAGGATTGCTCTGTGTGCCTCCTTTTACTGTGGAAGTAGAAAATTTGCAAAAGATTGTCCTTTTTCGTAAGGAAGAGTGGGTCAACAGTACTAATATGGTGGTGGTTGTTATTTACACTTTCTTTGTGGGTGTCATATGGTTTTTTTTCTTCTTGAGGGATAAAATGTACCAGGTGAAACAGGTGCAATACTGGAGGGACAAAACTTGCCTCAGTGAATGTGCTGCCTGGAAATGGAAGTAGGCACAGGGACAGGCATGGACTGTTCTCCACATGCTGTTCCCTCACAGGAGGCCCTTAGCTCAACTGAGGAGAGACAGACGAGAGCTCTGAAGCCAAACTGGGACTCCTGGCAAACATCAGAGCAGGCTGAAAATACCACTTTGAGTTAGACACAGTGATACAGTTGGAGGTGTGACAACCCACACAGATCAGTTTGAGCAACTGTGCTGGGTAAAAGCGTTGGATTTATCTACTGTTAAATAAGACAACATGTCTAGCTCTGAGACAGGAGGAAGGATGGATTTGGAGTGAGGAGCAGAGAGCATGAAGAAGAGGCAGTCTTCTCCAAGGTCACCTTTTACCACAGGGATGGGAGATGGAAGAGGACTTTGTTGCTGGCTTTGATGGCTAAAAGCTGCTGCAATCCTGGCAAATCTCTCAGGAATGGTTCAGGAAGTTCTGCTGCCATACCTGGGGCAGACAGTCATTTATTTGAGATGCAGTGCTCCAACTGCTAACAACCAGCTCAGTTTGGCTTATTTTTTCACAATTGTCATGGAGCCAGCCACGTTGTCTAAGTTGTGTGCTTCTGCACAGGGAAGTACAAACCCAGAAAAAGTTTTGCTGTCATTCTTATGTGTTTCTTCTCCTCTCATGTTGTCCTTTTTCCTTTTTTTCTTCCTTTACTTTCCTTCAACTATGTTTATAACCTTCCTTTCCTTTGTTACTTTGAAAACTTGGACTTTGTCCAGTCTCTTCTCCTACACGGAGATGCTCTGTCCCAACAGTATCATGTTATAATATCTACTGATAAAGACCTGAAATTACCTAACTCTTACATACTCTAAATCCCAGCGGAGCTCTTGCTAAAATCTGATATCTTTATGGCACCAATGAGGGTTTTCTGCTGGAGTTGCAGGGGAGGATGAGTTGAAATGCCTGATGAAGCACTGCCTGTTGGGGTGGTGATGATTGAGTTGTAAGTCTCACAAGCTGCTTAGTCTCCTTCTTCCCACAAAGGCGTTTCTGTCAGGGTCTACACAAGACAAAATTCTACCAAGAATGTCAACCAACTTCTGTTTGAGCTACGTGGGATGCTTTCAGTAAGGACCAACACTGCAGCTGTGCTCTGACACCTTCACCTGCCAAGCACTCTGTCTCCTAAGTCTGGGACTGATAGCAACTGCCTTCTAGTTTGTACCCAAAGAGTAGGTCTGTCACTGAAAGGCCATGTGTCACATATCGACCACATGGTACTACCAGGGGAGCAGTTGCAGGTGTTTGCACATCACTTTGTGATGGGTACGGGTGTTTTCAAAGATCTTATCACGTAGGTGACTTGTTCCAGGTCAGCCAGCAGATCAGAGACAAAGCCAGAAATGCTATAGAAACCTTGGGCTCCAGACCAAATGCTTCTGGGCATGATCTAAAGATTAGAATATGCCAAATCTCCTTTACAGCTCATTTTCCAGAGATCAGCAGGGATGCCCCTTCCTTCCACTCTCCCCAGGTTTGCATCAATTGCTAAAAATGAGAAACTAACTTTTTGGGGGGTGATGGTAAAGGAGAAAGTTCCTACTCCCTTCTGTGACTGCAGTCAGAAATTTCTGACAGAACTCTTGGAAAGTAATCTTAGCCTGTGTTAAGGCAGTAGCATTTTGTGTGCTATAATAGCTGGTGAGTGAGGCAGTGGTGAGACTGACAGGGTGATGATACTGATGGTGTCTGGAGACAGCTGCTGTACAGCTGGCAGTCACTGAAACAACAACTAAACTAAATCATGGGGGGAAGCAAATCCAGTTGCATGCTTGGGAGCATTTACCATGGAAGATTTGTGTTGTAGGACTTGGTTACAGGTGCTGTGACTCAGGTGTCACTCAGTCATGCGTCAAGCCCCAGTTTTGATGTCACGTTGGATGGTCTTTAGGAAGCTGTGTTATAATGGTAGTGGAGAACAGAAGTTCCTCCATGTGGAAAGCACTATAAATGTAGGTACTGGAAGCTTGAGATTTTTTGGAAAAGTGAATCTTAACTATAGAGGAACCGTAATAAGAGATGGTATTGTGTTTCTTCTCAAATTATTTCCACTACAGTTGTCCCTCACCATCATAGATGTGCCACTTTGCTGTCCTTGAAAGCACCTACCACTTTTTCTTTCCTAATGTCTATTTTGGTTTCTTACTCTCACACTCCTGTAAGAGTGAGTGTCTTATAAGAGCCTTTTATAATGTGTACAGATAAATTTAGACCAGGCACCAAGGTAATGTGTTGTTGTTAAAAATAAAAAATACCAATTAGGTACTTTAGGACGTACATGCACACAGTGTCTGTTAAACAAAAAGCATTTCTTGTCACAGGCATTTATTGTAGACAGGTAAAGGGATGGCTCTCAGGTAATGTTTCTTGTGACAAAAGTCCTGCAATCATGATATTGGAATCCCAATGACTTATGAGTTGTGAAATTCAGCTCAGTATTGTTGGATGCACTCAATAGCCAACAGTTTTCTTCTAAAGATCTTTGTTAAGTAGCAGGATTTTTTTATGATTTTGGTTTTGTGTGGGAAGAAATTAATGAGATGATCCTTCTAGGACTTCTCATATTTACAGCTAAAAATGAACTATTCTACCCAAAGTCAATAATGAATGCTTACTTTTAAAGAGGAAAAAACATTTCTATTTCCTCAGTAAGGTGAAATTCGTATTTGAGAGATTGTATTTTAATCCATCTTCCCTTCTAATTAAGGTTATTCTGAAAGCTGTTCAGTTTCTGAATGGGCATGTATTAGTCAGTAAGGATCTCATTATGGAGTACTCCCACTCCTAAATATGTGCTTGGCAGTCTGCTTTGCATTTCAGCTTCTTAGGTATTTTTATAAGTTATTGCTAGAGTGTTGCAGTGGTGGAAAATTACTCATTTACTGGCTACTACTGATTAAATTGTTAGCCAGCCAGAGCACACAATGAATACAATATGGCCTGAGAGCAACTGTTAACAGAATGTTGAAACATGGGCTGTTAACTGACAGACTAGTGGTTCAAGCACACCCAGGGACAGGTTTCCATTTCCCTGCTCATGGCAGGAGGGTTGAAAGTGGATGGTCTTTAAGATCTCTTCTAACTCAAACCTTTCAATGATTCTGTAATACCAAAGTCATAAAGGAACCTCTTGTCTCACATAAGTAAATGAAAGTTGCCTTGAAATGTACCTGAACAACGTTTTGGGATGTGTGTGGGAGAACATGTACTTCTGAAATGTTTATGTCCAAGGAAAGATCTTGATATTGGCGTTGGAGTGATCTGTGGTGGTGTCTGGTGGGCACCCTTCAGTTCCTTAAGGGATCCTGCTGGGCAGGGAGGTGGGACAGGCAAAAAATGTTTTGTCAGGTCCTGGGACAGAGCAAAGGGATGTGCACAACCAGGTTTGGCTCAGGCCTCCTGAAGACAAGTATTGTCCTCTATTTGATAGCACTTTGAAGAGAATAGTTTGCTGTTATTTAACATCTCTAATTATTGACAGGCATTTGTAGTAGGTGCTACCAGAATTGCTTGTCTAAATCCCTTGAAAAATGAATTTAAATCTGTTCACAGTGAAATCTGATTTTGTTGTTGTCCTTGTTATGATTTGTGGCAAAAGAAATCAGTGTGATTTAAGATTCAGTGAAAAGGAATGACAGAAATGAAGATGATGTAAAACAGTGATGTAGAAATGTGGAGTAAGTGTGTGCAGTGAACAGTTCAGGCAAAGCCTGCATATGAGGAATACATACATGGTAAGGAGCAGAACTCTGTGGAAAGGGAATTTTGGAACTCCTTACTCATTGACTCATTTTCAGACTCTTAATAAGGTTTTAATAGGTTCCATTCAAGCTGACTTCTTGAGGGATTGATAGAGAAAAAACATAATTACCACGAATTCATAATGGTTCTGCATGTTGTAGGCTTCTGAATATGGGTAGCAGAAGGGTGACCCTTGTCTTCACTGCTGTTGATCAGGACACGGTGCCTTTCTCAGAGATCATTTCTGGCTGTGCACATAGCCCTGGGAACAGATGGGGTCAGGACATAACCAAAACACAGGGGTTCACACTGGGGTGGAGAGCTTCCTGCTCACCATGGCAACTCTGACTCTAAGGGGGCAAATAAAATGGACTTCTTAATATTATTTTGATCACTTCAGATGTGGTCACATCCAATAGCATCTTAGGATGCTCATAATGGAATCCACTTTCTTTTTCCACTTACTTCTTTTGTGTCCTTGTGTCCTGATGCACAGGGCTCCCATCACTGAGAAATTGCCTTTTTTTTTGTAGGAAATGGGTGTAGTGCAAGTTACAATAGAGTAATATTTATTATGCTACAAAGACCTTTAAAAATAACTCTTATGCAGACTCAGACCAAACAAATAAAAGGAATTATTCCAACGTATATGCTTTAAGTGGCAGCTAGTGTTTTATGTACTGAGAAAGCATAAAACTTGCTTCTATTTATAGTGTCATTTAAAATTGCCTGGATGTAATGAGGATGTTTGATCACAGGCTAGAAGAGTGTGTAGGTGGAACAGTCTTTCCTATTTTCTTAAATGTGTAAAATCTGGAGGAAAAACTTGAAGATCTTTAGTTGAGTCATCTGACACAGAAATAGGGTAAAGACTTTTGGAAGTCTGGCTGTAAATAGGATTACTTACCCTTTGCTACCTCAGAGGATAGAGTTCTTTTCAAAGCCTTTGAGCATGTAATATCTTAAATAGATACTGAATTGTTATATTAAATAATATGAAACTATGTGACAGTATATACAATACAATGAATATGACCTTGAACTGCCTTTGAGGATGCACTGCTCTCTGAGCAAAGCTTATTCTTTCTCTTCTGATATTAAAAATAATTTGTTTAGTGGAGCTATGCTGTAGAATTGTTTGTGTTGATATTCCACGTGTAGATTCTTTAAGCACATGCTTTCACCAAACTCATGGGAAATGAGCATTTACAGAAGATAGTGAGGGTAGTGAATATTTCTTCCTCCCCCTTCTCTTTCAGCAAGTAGATTATGCCAAAGAGCACACATCCAATTCTTTATAATGCTACTGTTCTGAGGTCAGGTTGTCACCTGGAACCAGTGGCAGAAAGGGAACTTTGCATATTCTTTACTGTATTTGCTGAAAATTCTTTTTGGAAGATTATGTACATGTTATTTTGCTCATGCTTTGGGTTAGAGGGGCAAGGTTTTGGTAGTGGGAGAAGGTGCCAGAAGTTGTGTCTGAAGAGCCAATGCCAGCTGGCTCCAGGTTGGAGCTGCTGCTGGCCAGCACTGAGCCCATTAGCCACAATGGTTGTGCCTCTGGAATCCACCAAGTGGAAAACCCTGAACAGCAATTGCAAATGGGGAGGGGAGGGAGAATATCTGAGAGAAACAGCTCTGCAGACACAAAGATCTGAGGGTGAGTGTGTTTGGCCCATGTGGTAAATGGTGAGTGATTTCCCCCTGTCCTTATCTCAACACTTGAGGCTTCCACTGTTGCACATTTGGATATGTGATATATACTATCCACTGAAATCTGAATATTCTTCTTTGCACATTTGGAGTCTTCATTTCTTAAATATACAGAGGGTAACCCAATTCTTTTGCTTTTAAGAACACTAGTGAAATCATAATTTAAATGCACAAAATCTTTAGATAAGTATAATACAGTTTTGTATCTTGACATGCAGATAAAGATCGTAACTGAGCTTCCAGAAACTTCCAGTATCTTTTCTTGGAAAGCAGTGATACTTTACAGTCTAGTAAATTCAAACTGTATATTTCCAAATGACCAGTGTTAGAAGCATTACCAGAAAGAGAGAATTCTGTGCGACTTCTCTTAAAACTAGTTGGTGTTTTATAATTCAATACACTTAATATAGCAAGGAAGAAAGTAATTACTGAATTCCAGATGCATAAGTATGTGATTTCCTGAATCTCTCATAATTTAGAAGATTTTTCTATACAGTCTGTGATCTGTAGATATATGAAAATTGCTTTGAGAGGAGCATATAATATCTAGCAAAATACTTACAAAATTTGCTTCAGATACTTCCTACCTAATGGATTTTATCTCTGGTTATCTTTGTGTATTTAAATTATGAAGGAACTAATTTACCATTGATTACCAGGATTGGGAAATTCTATCATGTGAAAAAGCATTGAATTTCAATCAATCCCAAATTATTTGGATATTTGGAATCAGTTGGGCAGTTAAAAGACATTTAGCTTGTTCAGTGCTATGTAAATACACCGCTCTTCCTAAGCTGACATCAAGATATTTTTAAGAGCAGTTTGTGTTAGTTGTGCATTTCAACCCTGATCTGATATTGGTTTTCTTATGTAGATGCTTCAAAATGTGTTTGAATTGAACCTTAATTTAGATGATTGCTCAGGACACCTTTAAAAATCAGCTTTGGCCTTGGTAAGGAAGGGTGAAGGAAATGGGAGAAGAATCTTTTGCTCTCTTTCTGAAAGTCAGAACGTTTTAGCAAATCCAAGTCTGATTTGTGTTGGTGGTGGAAACTGGGGAGGTCCCCATGAAGTTACTATATTACAAAAAGGAACTAAAGTTGCATAGATTTTATACAGAGTTTAAAAAAAGGTGCATATATACCCTCTTGATGATAATCTGCATCCATTAAAAATAAGTTCCATGGTTCTCATCCTATGTAAAATCAGAGCAGGCTAAAGAGGTTTCAGAGCTAGAAGAGATGGGCTTTAAGGAATTGGGGGAATCAGGATTACAACAGGAAGAGCAGGAAAAGGGCAGATACAGAACATCACGGTGTCCATGTGTGCTGATGGCCTGTAGAGCTCCTGAATATCATGGGCTTCTTTTGTTTTCTTTGTTCAGGTAATCCATTGGCTTCAGAACTGAAGATGCTCTCATTGTGAATGACAAAGCTAGTTTAGATCAAATGTAGAGATTTTTGAAGTGGATTTCTCTCTCTTTATGCAGAACTGTTCGTAATTAAAACATTTATTTTCCAACTGAGAGGAAATGTAGTTGCTACTCAGGCTTAATTATCATACCATATTTATTAAGTAAAATATTTGTTTTCTTTTATTAATTACTTGTTTAATAGTATTAAATAACCAAAGTACAGCTTAACATTGGCTGTTTATGGCAATAGTAATTTATCCTTATGTGACTGCCTAAGCAGCTACTTGTTTTTCCCCTATTGGAGATGAGAGTGGTTTGAAGATATTTAATATTGCTACATTGAATCTGTAGTGTGACCATTTTCTCTAATTTGTGAAAGCAGGGTGATCATCTGTGACTGAATTCAGTTGTAATCTGAATGTTTATTAGAAATATGAAGTCATTAGCAAGCTGATTATTTTCTAATTACCAGTCAGGGATGAAAGGCTTTGTTTACGTCTTAGTTTACATTTATTTGATGTTGCAATATTTGGAATGTGTAAAATTACCATGCTGATTTTATTTTTCCGTTGTTCCCATTTTGGTTACTCATGGTAAAAGACCTATTTACTTACGGGAAGGCAGCACTCGTGTTCCTGTGGCAGTGCCGGCTGGAGCACTTGTTAAGGAGGGTGTGAGTGAGTGCAGCTCTGGGTGTCTGGGAGCTCCCTCCTCCTGCCGGCCCAGGTGCTGAGCCTGTAGCCATCCCTCCCTCCATCCCTCCTGCAGCTGCAGCAGGAGGGGTGGCCGTCAGCCCCCAGCCACCCCCTGTGCTCCCTCCCCGGTTAATCCCACCATGTGCCTGCATGCTCAGCAAGGGGGATTACTTTAAGTCTGCATATTTTCATCTTTGCTGGGTCCAGGTCAATTTACTGGCTGGGCACAGTGAGCCAGGAACAGATTGGTGTGGTGCAGAAGCAGCCAGCTGAACTTTGATGAAAGGCAACGCATCAATCTGATGTGTTATGATGTTTACAGGTTCTGCTGGATAAATCACACACAATCCAGGCAAAATAAATAGCCGATTTTTCTTCTTTTCCTGCTTTGTGGCGAGGTGATTATATTTAAGAGAAGTGCAGGAATTTCCATCTTACCAGTGACACTATATGAGAACCCGCTTAGCACTGAATACTGACAGCAAATGCTGAAGTGGAAAAAATATTTTCATCCATCTGCGCTAATCTTCTTTTTCTCCAAGATTTAATGGGGCAGGGGGTGGGGGAGAATGAGAGAGAGAGGAATCAGAAAAATCTTAAAAGCTTGGCTTAAGCTTTTAGCTTTGCCAGCTCATTCTCTAGTCAATGAAGAAAGTGCCAGACTTCTGCATTTATGGTGGGGATAGCGTGATTTTATTTGAACAGTGATGCCTGCAGACTTGATTATCAAAAATATATAACTAAATAAGGGTCTCTAAATGTGAAGGGAGGAAGGAAGAAGCCACAGCTGAGCAGAACTGATTGTTTTTTTAAAAACAGACTGGAATACACAGTGTACAACTGGAATAAACATTGCTGAAAAACTGTAGGTCTCCTGGTTATTTCTGTAACGATGTAATTTAGGTCCTCCTATGTCAAATCTGTGATCACCCATGTTATTGTGAACTGCACAGAACCGTGCCCTGCTGATCAGATAACACTGACAAAAGTATTTAATTCTTGCAACTTGTGCTGTCTTTGCTTTTACCTTGTTAGATATCACATTCTCCAGGAGATTTTCAGCTAGGAAAACCTGGACTATTTTACTCCTTTTTAGGTGCTGGATTAGATCTGAGTCTCATCCTGCTTTCCTACCCAATGGCGAGGCTGTCCTTGCAGCCATAGGGAAGTGCCACATTTCATAGTGGCATGGGCAAATCTTTGCAGGATTCTTAGAAAATCACCTGATAGCTAAGAAAGGTTCTGTTGCTGTAATATACAATGCATTAATAACAAAATTGCTGGGAAAGGAAAAAATTTGAGAATGGCCACCATCTCAGAAGTCAGTCTCTCTTCTCCCTCAGGGTGGGTCAGCTAAAAATATTTCCAAGTTTTTCTACTTAAAGGAGGGCCCAGGCAAAGAAACAGAGGTAGGACAACAGGAACAGAAACATCCATTTGAATTACTCTTTAGCAAAATAAGTCACCACTCGATATAATATATTTTAAATGTTGTTTCAGTTTGGATGTTTTCATCTTTCCACATCTCTGCTCTTTTCCTGATCTTAGCTGGGGGGATTTTTCTTCATTCTGTTTGGCTGTGCATATTTCACTGGATATTTCTGCTTCCTCTTTCCTTCTGGCAAGGAACACAAGAAGACTTACCTTGAAATTCGGCTTAAACGCCCCCAGGCAGTTTTGTTGTTTTTTGCGGGATTGTTTGGGCTTTTTTTGTTGTTGTTGTGGTTTTTTTTTTCTTTTATTAAGTAGTTTTTGTTCATCCCTACTAATGAAGAAAAGAAATATGGCTCAGGTTTAATAAAAAAAATAGCATAATAGATATATATATTGTTACACATTTAGAGGTAATAAAGCAGCAAGGCAATGTAATAGCTGAGTTTCAGATAGGCTTGAAACCTGAAATCATGCATGTGCAATTAAGTCTTGATGAGTTTGTGATGGTTTGTTTTATGAAGTGATTGTCAAGTAGTTGTGAAACAAGACTCCTGGATTTTCCTATGTGCAGTAAATATTTGAGTTTGAGGATTTCGGCATTTTAAGCTACTGCAGATTGTACATGTAGACTTGGAGGTTGTTTTTTGAAAAAAATCTCTTATTTCATGCTATTCAGTTAAGTTGCAATTTTCATCATCATTAATACATGTTCTAACTTGGATAGATTTGGTGCAACCAAAATAATTTCAAATAGATTAGGTACTAACAAAGTGGGCTGGGCTTAGCTCAGTCTGAATTCCCAGGTGTGTGAGACTTGGTGTGATGATAACCCCATTAAAAGAGGAATATTTCTCTGCTGCAGTTGGCAAAATAGAGTCCTGAAACCTGGTTGATTTTACTACACTGCCTACTGGTTTGAGTTTGCATTGCACCACTACTAAGATACACAGTTACAGGGTACGAAGGGAAGTTCTTTGGTTCTTTCTCTGCAATTGGAGACACACAGAGAAACATTTCTCGTTTTCATGCAGTAATAGCTGCTGTTTAATTTACCTTGGCTTTAGAAGTGTCAATATTTAAAGTGCTGTTACCATTGTGACCCACAGTCGGTGGGCCACATTTTCTGCTGTGTATTTTCATTTTGCTTGGTGAAGTAAAGATCATATCTAACACAGGATATAGAATTACCCAGTGCTGCCCTTCAATTCACTGCATAGTCATTCAGCTGGTCCCACCTTACTGTTGTTTTCTAAGAAAGTTAGAAATAAAATGTTTTCTTATGAATGTTTGAAGGTGTAATTTTGTATTTATTGCTGTTCCTCTCTGAAGAGAAATGCCAAGAAAATTGTCTCGAAATCAAGTCGTGAGGTTCCTGTAGTTCACTACTCAGAGTAGAACCACTCACATCACTTAAGCACAGGAAGGGAGTCTGATTCTGCACCAGAAGGTAGACTTCTGCTTTTTTGTGTTCTTCCCTTGCCCTGGGAGGCTTTTGGCTCCTTGGGACTGAGGTCTTGATTGTTGTCTGTTCATTTTTGTTGCCCAGAGAAGCGAGGTTGCCATCCTGACTAAGACTAAGACAGCCCTGCAATGCAAATACCTATGGGACAATTTCACTTGATCATTTAGAGACATCTTACTGTCACTTCAGTTGTAACTTCAGCCATCACTTATGCCATCCCCCAGCCTACCATCACTTCCTTCCCTTCCTTTGGATGATACTCAGAAGAAAAATATTGTCATACATTCAGGACTTCAAGGTCCAACTTGGCAGTGAAAAGTGTAATTGCATTTGAAAGAATTTGTATTCAGGACAAAACAAGGAGGAAATATGTGTATGTAGGCTTTGCTTTTATTCCAAACATACAGTAGGTGTGAAGGATTTGTTTATTCAATTGATTTTTGGGATTTCTTTGTTTCTCAATGGGTTTTGTTTTGCATTTTGGGGGTGTGATATCAGCCCAGGAAAACAATCTAGCTAGTAATTGCCGTGTTGTCTTTGCTAAAACCACTGTTTGCAATATTTGTTTGCTTTTGCTAAGAGTTTTGTGAACTTCTCATTATTTTGGTTCTAATCTGAGTCTTTGTGCTTTTGGGACAAATAGTCTGAAGGTTGATGTTTTGCCAAAATGAACACTAGAGCACTTGTAAAACTAATTAAAATGAGAACTAATGAAAGCCACTTTGCTTCTGAATGAGGAGTTCTTTCAAAGAATTCAATGATCTTTAATACATAGTAATTTTCACTTTAGTTAATTTGATTTAACTTGAATTGAATGAGGCTGTGCAAACAAGCACCAAGTCCCATTGATTTTCTGTGGGACTCGAGCTCTTAAAGTACTTGCAAAAATAAGGGTGCATTTGAAAATGTTGACTGCTCTTATCCTTGGCTTAAGAAGCACTTAATAATATTGTGCTTAGCTTTTATAGTACCTTCAACTGTTATCTACTTCTATTTTAAGATTTTCTTCCTTGTCATTATGGGATCCATCACGGCCACTCAGAAGCTGCTGATGCCACTGGCTTGGAATTCAGTGCCAAAAGTGACAGCCCCCACATATCAAAGCAAGTTATCCTCATGTGCATAAAATAATTAAGCTGCTGGAAGAAAGAGTGTAGGAGAGCCTTGGTACAATATTTTCATCCCTTGTTCTTGTAAAAATTAGCTGGGTTCTGATTTGTTTATTTGCACCACTGATGGGGATATTTCTCAGTTGAAAAAATGAATTGCACATCGTCTAGATAGATATGTCTGTGTCATGTCTGCTTTCTATTTGTTTGTAGGTGCATGGAAGCTTTATTCATTGTCTGTTACTATTAACAATTATTTTAGTGTTTATAATAGCTTTTGTGATGGATTGCACTGGAGTAGAGATGTACAGAGCTACAACTGCACAATGAAATGAGGAGGAATGAAGGAAGGAGTGTTACAGCAAATGGAGTTTGTGGTGCTGTGTGTAATAAGGCAGGAAATCCATATAGTGTTAGCTCACAGTTGGCCATGGGTAATTGAATAATTGGTCCCGCACATGGCTAGAAGGCCATGCTGTTAATTACTAATTTCTTTGCAAGGTATAGAGCATCTGCTTGCTTTGTTTAGTTTTAATAGTCAGAGGTTGACAAAACACCTTCTGGGTTGTTTGTTTAAATCCTGGAGGATTTAAATTTAGGAAAGCCATTTCTATTCTAAAAAGCCATGCATGTATCTAGATGTGGTGATTTTAGGATCATTTGTAGGTTAGTGCTCTCTCCAGTGTTGTTTTCCATGGCAAATACAAAAGGTAATAGTGAGTACACTCAGGAGGTACCTTTGAGAGGTCACTGTAGCCATTCCTGGGCCTTCATCTGGAAATCATTCTAGATCTGAAAGATGTGTGCCTACCTGAACTCCAGAGATGATCAGTCTGCAGTTGTTCAGGTAATCCATGCCAGTTGTTTCTGACATCTGATCAAACTTTGCTCTGTTGAAGTTGAAGCTCAGTACTTGCAGTGCTGTCTTCGGGTGTCAGGGAGGAAAAGGTGATGACACTTAAGCAAGCTCTCAGTTATTCAGAGGCTCATGTAATATTTACCTGGTCTTGTGGTATCTGGACCATGAATCAAAAAGCTTTTTCGATGTTTTTTTATGTCCATATTTTCTACTCCTCTGCGATCTTTCCAGCCAAGCAGCACCTTTCTTTCAGATGCTTTTAGAAGCAGATCCTCCCTTTAGTCCCTCTGCAGCTGTGTACACCACCTAAGCTGAGCGTTTTGCCTTCATCCTTGCTGAATCACCATTCATTTCATATCGCTCTCCAATTTGTGGTCATTTGAATTCTCCTCTTCATTCATGCTGCTTGTGACCTGTCCCATCTTTAGATTGTTGGCACAGTAAAATTATTGTGAAATACTGCTACTAAGTGACTGTTTGCTAAACAATACCAACAGAAGACAGTCCAGCTGGTAAAAACACATCTACCTAGCACGCCAGCATTTCTTTCTTCCCCAGACAGTTGTTACCCTCCTAAAAAGTTCATGCTTAGATAGTTTGAATCTGACCCTTCCAACCTTTCCATAGTTTCAGTTGTCTAATTGGAACCAGTGTAGGACTGGTACATAATTCATGTACAAGGGACTCTGTGTCTAGATTTGGTTTATATTTACTCTTTCCTACTGATAATGCTAGGATTGATCAGTTGTATAGATCTATCCAATGCTAAGCCAGGAGGCCCTAGGATAATATACCCATGTGTTGCTTCTCAAGATTGTCTTTTAGATACATTTCTTTCCTCCCTTTTTTTGCTCCTGCTTTGTATCTTAGGTGTCATTTAGACAAAATACCTCTTTTTGCCTTCATTAGTTTTGCAATATTTAGTGGTTTTAGTGCTTCTAGAGCAGTATTCCTGTGCCTGAGCACTTCAGTTATAGCAAAAGTCTGTAGATTGCAGACCTTCTTGTGCTGGATTTCTTTTTCAAATTATAGTAAACAAGGAGTTAGGATTAGCAAGTGGTTTGTTGGAATTACTGCACAGCTTTCTGGAGAAGCTGTAATTTGTAAATAAGGCTTGTGAATATGGGAATGGACCCAGTCTCAACTGTACTGCTGTAATTAGTCTGCAGAAGTGCACATTGTGATGCAGTATAGCCCAAATCAGTGTGTTGTGCCTGTCTGGCTTTCTTTTGTATTCCTGGTGATTGGAAGAGTCCCAGGCAAAACCTACATTGATGGTAGGCATATTTTACTTTTCTTTCCCCCTGAAGGTGGGTGATGTATTTGGGACAAAAATGCTGCATTAGAAACTTGCAGCTGAGAGTGCCTACATTCAAGAAGTAATTAATGCAGCAGCTGATAGGCCCTGCCCCAGCTTGTGTATAGGTTACTGACCACAGATGCTTGGCTTTTGATGGCATTATTAATGGATCCTGTCTGTCATCAAACCTTGGATGGGGTTAATAGTATAAAAAAAAGAAAAGAACTACACATTCTAATATAGTAGTTCTATTAGTAATTAGATTGGAAGGAAGTTGTTAATCAGTTATTAAAAATTTGTAGGAATATCTGCTAGGTCTGCTGGCATCATGGTTGGGGAATCAGGCCTCCAGTACTGTTTGGAAAAATTTGTAATCTCCTGCATATATATCATCTCAGTCTCAATTTGGTAACTTCCCTTACTCGATTTAGTAAGCTCCCTTACAGCACTCCAAACGAATTTAGTGTTCTCTGGAGCCCTTTCTGGATACAAAATGCAGGCCCTGACAGCAGAGGGGATTTCCTTCCTGCTTGGAGGAAGGGTTCCCTTCTCCACACTGCCCGAAGTTGAACTAGGAGTGGGAATGCAGGAGAAGAAATCTATAGGGCAGTTTAATGGTAAATGCTGACTTGAAGCAACATCAACATTATTTCTTAGAACTGAGGGATGGTCTCCAGAAAATGTTCCATCCTGTTGTTATAAAGTCACCTTAATAAGCAGCAAACAAAATGTTGCCAAGGATGGTTGTGACTGATTGCTGACAGAGTTGTGGTTGCTGCAGCTGGCCAGGTTCCTGCTGGCAAAAGACATAGTATGTATTGCTACAGGTCATATAATGGTAAATGAACACTTACTGCCTCTGTGGCAAGTGGATTGATTATTGTGTCCACCTCCAAACAGGTCTGCCTTTGTTTTACAAGTAAATGTATTTGTTCCTGCTGTGCTGAAGTCAGATGAGTTCAGATACACAGAGCTCAAAGCAATTGTGATGTGTACAGGAGCTTGTTTCAGCTTTTACAAAATGGCCTGTCATGTACATGTATATAAACAACAGTGTGTAAATGTACATTATTTTTTCTTGGAAATGTGATTTTATTCCATGGGTCAATGTACCTAGAATGTTGATATAAGATAACAGACAATATTTGATTGCTAGGCACTAGCTTCACATCATAACCTGTGGTGTGATAAAAAGGTTTGTCACCTGAGAGCATGGCCAGTGATATTTCTGGAGTGTAGGGGGATACCACTCAGTCTGATTTAGGGAATAAACTGCTTGAAATAATGATTAATCCTTCACTAGGTTAAATATAGATGGTAATTGACTCTGTAGCTATAGCCAGTTTAGGATGTGGGCTGGTGAAGTTCAAGGCTGAGTTTTGCTTGGTTTGGCACCTTTGTCTCAGGTATCTGCTTAGGCTACCAGACTGTCAACTGTTCTACGAAAGCACTCTGCAACATTCTCAAGACTTTCATCTTTTTTCCAATACAGAATGGAAAATATTTTCCAATCCTTAAATGAAATACAGTTCTTGTTTTCGTGCCAGCCACAACCGTAACTTCTGGCAAAAGTCAGTTTGGACTCCAGTCAGCACCAGGATGAGGGAGGAGAGAGAAGTGGCCTAAAGCTCGATCTACCACCCACCTCTGGAGCTGTGTCAGGCATGCTGGGACCTAAGCCCTGCATGTGTTCTGCATGTGCTTCCCTTAATTAAGTCTGACAGGGGGCTGAGAGATAACGTGCTCTGATCAAAAGATTTTCTTAGAACACGATGGGGCACTTTTTTTCCAGTTAAAGGCATTAGTACATACATATCCTTCACATGTTTATCCCTATGCATATTTACATAAACCTGATATGTATCCTGCAAATCCAAATATTTTTTGCGGATTGTGTCTTGGAGCAGCTTGCAATGAGGCATTTTTGGGGTTTTTTTTGTCTCTCTCAAGAAATCCTCGCTCAGGATCCTGCATGTTCTCATATGCTAACATGGAGCATATTTGCCTTGTGGAAAATTAGACTGAGGTGCTTGAACCCTGGTGAAAATGACCTAACACTGAATTATCAGAGGTGTATAAGGAGCTGATGCCCTTGCTGTGCCACTGGAAAGCAATTTTTCTCCTGAAATTGTCTGCCAAGTGATTTTTAAATCGTGTTAGGTAAGAACCAGGAGCTACATCCAACTTCTTAGATTTAATTGCTTTTAGAAGTATTTCTAATGTGGAACAACTCTGTCCTGTAGGAAACTGGTAGTAAACTATGTGAGGGAGTGGAGACTCAAAGAAACCAGGGCAACCTTTAGAACAAAGCAAAAGAAATGCTTGCCTGGATCTGTGTCAGTGAGAGGCCGCTGTGACCCCACAGCAGTTAATTTGTTTAGCATGTTGCTGCTGTAATGCTAATTAGGTATTTCTTGAACCAAGAGACTGTCAACTCCAAGTTTCAAAAATTCTTTCTTTCTTTCTCTTAAGAAAAAAAAAATAAAGGAAAAGGCAGATGAAAGTTTCTTGCAAGTGTACAATTCTAGGCTGCCTGTGCCTTTCTCTGTGCCAGGCTTTTGCAGGCACTACAAAGCTCATTTTCTTTTCTGAATAAAAACACTCTGGTAGTACTAGGTCAATCTCAAAAGCACAAAATTAACATAACTATTAAATTATAAGGATTTCAATGCTTAAAAGAAATGGGCAGTTTTACTGAGGAAGGGCCTCAAGCTGCATGTCCTTCAGAGAGGTAGGAGAGCCCACTGAGTTTTCAAACCTGTAGGATATCAGGTTAGAGGATTGACATTAACTGTCAAAACATTATGTGGTCAGTCCAAAGATCAAGGAGTAAAATGCTTTGTTCTTGACTTCTTTTTTTTTTTTTTTTTTCCCCCAGCAAATATTTCTATCATATCCAGGTAGTTTTGGGTTTTGGTTTTTTTTTTTTTTCATGTTCTACTGTTGAGCTTTCTCCTTCTTCTGTATCACACTAAAAAGATTGTTTGGCACATACCACTCCAGTATGACAGTTTGGAGGGTTTTTTATTAGCACTCTGAAAAGGAATTACTTTCAAGTTACCTTTAGTCTCAGTGCTGGTAGAATTGTGCCAGTTTGCATTCAGAATGTCAAACTGTAGTTGTTGGCAATGATAAATCTTCATGCCTGGTTCAGACTGTTACAGGCAGCATGCCGTCTTGCAGACATCCAGTTCAGGTGCAGCTGAATTTGCCTTCATTCTTGCATGCTGAAAATTCCGGTTTGGATCTATGAGTCTCTGTTTCAGGCCACATTCAGTAAATTATGCACTTTATATTTACAAGGAAGACACAGAGCTGCAGTTGGGTTTTGAAGTGGTGTAAATCTGGCACAGTGAGACTGATTTAGCTTTTTACCCTTGCATAGGGATAAAGCCAGGTCTCGATCTTGTTTAAGAGACTCTCCTCTGCCTCAGCCTGTCTTACAGTGCTGCCTTGGGTGTCCAAAATGGCTTTAGTAGCTTCATATCTAGTTGAGCCTTTTAAGAACTGCCTTTGAGCTGATGAATGAATTTAAATTTATGTAAAGGACTTGGCCGTGAGAAAAATTCCCCTCCATATAATGCACTGGCAGCCATCAATTGCCCTTCCTGTTGGAGGCAAGTGTGAGGCAAAAGCGAAGCTAAGCAAGACTGCAGTGGTAGTAATTGCCTAGGTGCTTGTTTAACCAGGCAGCAAGTAATGAAGTCAGGAACTGTAATGTCACATCAACTACATTACCTTGTTTTCTCCTCCTGCAGACACAGGGAGGTTAAAAATAATGAGCCTGTCTGCCTCTCCCCATACCCCTGAGCGCATTGAATCACAAGCACCTTCTTTCTAAAACAAATTTATTTCTTCCCGGCCTCCTTCCCAACAAAGACTTGCCTGTGATGAATACCAGACTTCACAGCATATTTGTCAAAGTGATACACCTGTGAGGGTTCCAGCACAAGATAAATTTTGGCAGGCCAAGGGAGTAGAGGGAGGTACCAGGCAAGGAATAAATCTTGGTGTGTTACACCAGACTGTGAATGAGCGTTCTCCTCCGAAGAATCACTCCTCTGACAAGTTATGATAAATTACGCTCTTTGTTGACACCTTCATCGTGTTATTTATGGCTCGTTAATTGAACTGAAAAGGAGACTTGTAGCACAGCAGGGGTTTGTACAATACGTTTCCACTAGGCTGGAAGCTGAACCAAAGAACAAAAAAGGGGAGGAAAAAGGTAAAGTAATATGTGTGTACTTGCCACTGAAAAGAACTGGCTGCTGTGAGAGACCAGTCCAGAACTGTAGCACCTGCTCTTGGTCCTCTCAGAAACATTCCCGTTCAGTCCTCCTGGATCTGCCAGTTAAAAGCCTGAATGTTTTTCTGGTTTCCACCTTTTATCCTTGTATCTGTGCTGCTCTGTGCATTGCTGAAATGTGGGTTATCAATCCCATGTAAAGGCAAGCATCTCGCCCGTGTTTCTGAACTTGACCATCCCTCCCTTCCCTAAGAGCAGTTTTCCCTGCTTTTTCCTAGTGCTCTCTTTCCTGGAGTGACATTCTGATAACACAGTGGGTGAAAAAGAAGGATGCTGGTGTGACACCATGAAAGTATCACATTTGTACAGCAACACAAAATTCTATTATTTTGGGGCAATATATACCTAGTTCAGAAACACGGTTGTTTGGGGAACCTTCCAGCTCTCTGCCAGTGCAAAGGGCAAAGTCTTGTTACCAAACATCCTATTGTGGGCAGCCTAGGCAGGCATTTTCTCTGAGAAGGAGTAGTGTAAACAGGAAAGGGAGAGGTACAGGATCTGAGCAGGTGGCTCTCTACACTTGTTGTGCAAGAGTTGTCTGCAGGAAATATAGCTGTAAGTCATTGTGGGGGATGATAAGAGAACAAAATCTTCAGCAGATAAATAGTGAGGCAGACAGGCTTGTTTCTGTGAAGAATTATAGATTTGTCTCTGAGTCTGAAACGGTTCTAACAAGCTCTGACCTGAAAGAAAATTAAGTAAACTGATGCCTGAGATTTATCATGCGTGAGTATTTTGAGAAAAAACAGAATGCTCCAAGAAAAGAGCATGTTTTCCTATCAGTGAGTTCTGAGATAATAATTCAGCTCCTTGCTGGAGAATATCATCTGAAATTCTCACATTTCCGTGGCAGTATGAGCAGCATTATTTATGGATTTGCTGTTTGGGCTCCTCTCAAAGGAGCCAGGTCCTTCTGTAGTGCCAAGGTTGAGAGTTAAAACAGCAAGTGGCAAGTCCCTTGTTAGTAGGGTCTAGAAGAGGGAGTAGTTGCCTGGGTGTTAAGAGATCTGAGATTCACCCTGGCAGAGTTCCTTAGTCAGCTTTGTAGGTACAGTCAAACTTCTTGAACCCTGTGGTTTGGTGTGTGTCTTTTTTTCTGGTGTGAGATAAAGCTTTACTTTTGCCTTAGTTAGAGATTGAGCGAATGGTTTGGCAGGGATAGAATTTAACCAGGTAATGAAAATTGATTCCTCTTTGATAGCTTTCTATCCTCTCAAGTGAAATACAGGTGCAATGTCTTTATGTTCCCCTTTAAGGGTTTCCTGGTGCAAGGGCAGTCTCTTGTGTGCCATTCTGTCGGTGGGGATGTCACTGTATTTTGCTAAGCTGTTGGTAAATGATGCCCAGTTCCTATGTATGCAGCTCCCCATGAAGACTGGTCATGTCCCTGTGTGGAAAAGTGGCCTCTGTAGCTGGGCTGGGATGTCCAGTGTCCATGGTTTCCCTGTGAGCCTCCATGCTGTGTGTGCAGTCGTGGGCAGTGATGTTTGCTGAGCGCTGGCCGTGCTCTTGGCTGCAAGGCTCTGCTGTGACAGGGATGGTGCTGGAGCTGCACAGGAGCTGGGCTGTGGCTCACTGGAGGGTGCCAGAGCTCTGCAGTGAGTGTGGAAACAGGATGGCAGCTTGTGGTGGTGAGGACCTCCCAGCCTGCTGGCCCTTCTGTTCCCGGCAGAGCCCACTCTTCTCTCCGAGGTTGTGGATGAGAACGCCATAAGCACTGCCCCTGCCGGGTTTGCTCCCTCTCTGCTCTTTGTGCACGGTGTTGATAAAAGAGTTAAAGCAGCGTAGTGGCGCTGTGCGTGTCGAGGCACTGGGAATACTCTATTTATAGCGCTGCTCTCCTTAGCTCCAGGGAATTGTCGCCTGCGTGCTGCAGAAGCGACCTCAGAGCACACTCCAGGTGCGGGTGGGTACAGCAGCCAGGCTGCCACACCCCGGGGTGTGTCCTGCTGTCCTGTGGGGCACGGAGTGTCCTGGGCAGCGTGGCCAGGGATGGAGGTGCCTGCTGGGCAGCTGCCGTCAGGGGCTCGCTTCTGTCTGCAGCTCTGCCCAGGAACAGCTGCTGCTCTTTCATTTCCCTGGAGGTCTTTAATGCCTTCTCTTCGAGGTGATTTAAAGCAATATGATTTGGTTTGTAATCATAACAAAGATGGAATTGTAAGGGGTTTGTTGCTGTTGTTTGGATCTAGAGAATGGGGTCATTAAGAGCAAGTGACATTAAGAGCAATCAGACACAAAATACAAAGTTGTTTCAAACAGCAGTCCAACCCCAATGTAAGTGGCAGCAGCCTCTGTTGGCTACTTGCCTGTGCCTAATTCCTCAGGAAAGTCACTGCTGCCAATAAGGATATCAGCATAGCTCTTGGTCTGAAAGGGTTTCAGTTTCTCACTTGATGTACTACCAGAGTACTTCCCTTGCCTAGTCCCCAAAGCACCCCATAGCAAGGGAAAGCCCTGAGGTAAAACTTGCACATACCAGTTTGCTTGGGTTTGCCACCTTCTAGAGCAGGAGTTCTGCATTGGATAGGTTCCAGGTTTGAATACTGAAAAACGTTTTCACATTCTGTTCTAAGCTAAAATGTAATCTAGCTGCCTGATAAACTGGTTTCTTAGGGATCTGTCCAGTGCTGGAAAGCATTGTGCTGCCTTCTCGTTCACCCTGCCTCTTCTGTTCCTTTGTGTAGTAACTTAAATGTGAGTGTTGCCTACAGGTCTTTTTATATGCTTCACACCAGAGGCTGTATTGCCAAAATATTAGCAGCTACTTGTGGAGCTAGGAAATCAAACATTGCAGGTTGAGTGGGAGCAAGGGGAAGGAAACCACACAGATAGGAAAAGTCTGATAGAAATAAAGCAGGAAGGAAAAGAAGTTTGCTGCAGGCTACTTTCAACCATCACTTCTGAAAACAGCTGTAACTAACATCCAATTCTGCCAAAGTAGGGCAACCAAAGAGCAGCTTTCAGCACAGTGTTCTGCTCTCTCTTCTCCATCTTTTGGTTGGGAGCTTAGTGCTTAGAAAGATCTTGTTTTTCATTTTGTAATTGTGGCCTTCCTACAGAATCTTCTCCCCAGACAGCTGGCTTTTGTTTTCAGTTACACCTGGGGGATTTTTGTTTGTTTGTTTTTTACAGTATCAAACAAATTGAGCATTAAGCGATTTCTTCAAAGTTTTCACTGACAGATCACCTTTCCCACTTGTTAATTTTTGATTAAAAACTAGTTGTAATAACATAGGCCACATTACTAGCATAATAAAAAGGCTCATGAATGAGGGACTTTCACTTAAATAGCCTTGTGGAGCTGCTGTTTCCTCACCACTCTTTCACTCTTTGCTGGCAGTCAATTTTCCAGGATTTTGACTGAGTACACTCATTTTGGCTCACTGCTGCAACCACTAGTATACATTTGCAACATGTCATGGTGAGTGTGGTAGAATATCTGTATGAGATGAGGAGCTGTAGTGAAATAATTCTAGTTTAATACTGCATTCAAGTTAATTTATGCCAGCTATTTTTCTGTCCTTGCTGATGAGACTCAAACTTCACATGTGGTATCTTGTCTTTGTCCATAATAGGCAGACTTTGGGAATACTTTTTTGTTGTTTGCTATGAATTTTCAACCCTGAGATGGTTGTCAATTTTCCAATTTTTAGCCTTTATTTTTATTGATCATGTTATTGGCACACTTGAATTGATATTCTGCATATTTGCATGTGCCCAGTGCTTCATTTCCAGATGTTCATACAAAGGCTTAACCATCTCAGCACATGAAGACAGCACCATCTCTTGGGCTTCAGATACTCTAACCCTGGGAGATGCTTCCCTGAATGAACTCTCTCAAATCAGACCATGGGCTGCAAACTGAAGATAACTGGGGAGAAACAGTTTACAGAATTTATGTATCCTGATAGGCCCTTTAATTCCTAGGCTGCTTGTACAAAAATGAGGCAGAGACAGCAGTGACATGTCTGTGTCTCAGATATTGGAGCTGCTTTTTTTCCAAGCTACCTCTGTGTTCTTGTGTCTGTGACACAAGTAGAAACCAAGCACTGTGTGGTAATGAATATAGCAGAAAGAAAGGGTGTTAGGACCAGTGTCTGTTTTCAAATTCAGCAATTAAAGTCTAAAATGAAAATAATTTTTATTTCTATCCACTAAAATTTTACAGTGGAGGGGTAGCATTTAGACAACTGTCATCCTTGATAACAAATGTTAGTAGAATCAGCAACTTTGATCAGCTCACGGGAGGTAAGTGCCACCCACACCAGAAAATATTGGCTTTGGTCTCTGTCTTTCTGCATTGTTGTTCCTTATTGATTACAAAGCTTAAGGAGAAGGGAAAAACAACCTCCAAGTCCCTCTTACATAATAGTTTGTTTTGTAAGGGTTCCACTAATCATGTCAATACTGAGCCTCTAGTTTTTGATAATTGCATTGGAAATGCCCAGTTTGTACATAGCAATTCCAACTATAATTACCATGAAATTATATAACTACAAATTACCCTGTCATGTGGATGGACTAAATAAGCATGTACAGTACCTGCTCTGTGATAACAAATTAGAATTACATGGTTGGTTAACCAGCAGTAATATGAGATTTTTGAAGTGGTCAAGATGGCTAGTTATGTGAAGAGAAAGTGTTGGATTTTCTTTCTGATGCTTGGTTAGATTTCAAAATAGATTATTTATTTCCTGATATTTCTTTATGTGGAAAAAAGAAAACAACTATGGCTGGTGTTTGTTTTTACTGGACATTTGTATTAAATTGTTTGCTTGGTCACTGCCAGCTGCTGTGTTGATTCTTCTGGGTGCTGGCTGCTGCTTGTGGGACATTGCTGGTTTGATTTGGGGTTTTTTAGGGATTTCTAACTCAATGTGTTAGAAAAAGATTGCTTTGCCTTTTTTTATCGAAGAGCTTTTTTTTGCATTTGCAGCAAAAAATCCCGTTGATTGATAACAGAGCTGTAGAGCTTATATAGAGGTGCAACCTTTCCCTTTCATTTGAGGAAGGGGGAAATCGTGTCTGAAACTCATACCTGATATATACACGACAGGGCTCTTCATTGTGTCAGAACCTCCCTTCAAAGCATCCATACTGCAGTTCTTTCTTACAGACAAAACAGAAATAACCTCGATCTTTCTTAGTTGCTCTTAACCTCTGACATGACGTGGTGGGGAAGAAAGGCACGAGCGGAGGCCGTAGCTGGCAGTGCTGGGTCACCGGGAGCCTGGCCGAGGTGGAGCTGCGGCAGCCCCGAAGGCGGCTGTCCCTGCGAGGGGACTCGCGCTGCTCCGCTGGGCGAGGCTGCTGCCGCTCGCCCGGGGAGCACAGCCGTCGCCTCGCCCGGCCCCAAACCGGGGGCGCGCACTTCGGGAAGGCCGCTGTGCTTTTGTGATCACACAGAAACAAAGGTACAAACGAAAATGGCTTCTGCATTTGGCCGGGCAGAGCCTGGAGGAGGCCAGTGGGACACGCAGCCCCCAGAGCCGTTGGGGCTCCGCGGCGGGGACGAGCCCGGCCGCGCTGCCGGCGGCGGCCGCCAGGTGGCAGCACGGAGAAGGCGGCAGCAGCGCCGGGGGCGCTTTGGGCAGGAGCGATCGCTGCCGGCACGGCGCGCTGCTCTGGAGCTGCTCTCAGCCGCCTCTCCGCACCTTCACCCGCCTCTCGAACGCGCTTGCCGCGTTCCCATTGCATTGTTTCTCATCTTAGAGCATAAAGTAATCAGACCGAGGAAAAGAATACCTCTCAGCACCTGAAGTTCTTTCGTTGAAACTTAGAGCTTCTTCCTGTGGCAACTGAAGCTTCATGCAAAGGTCTGGGCAACCGTGCCTTTAATCTGCCGGAGTTGCTACAGAGAAATGTGTAACGGAGAACAAAATGTTTGTCACTTTTTGCCCTAAGCCATACTATTGCAAGAGCTGAGCTTTCTCCAGCTGACTTTAAATTAATTTTCATGCTTTGATTTCTGGTTTCTTTGGTCTATTCTTAAATAAATTACATAGCTACCTACATGAGGGGGGAAATTGTTAAAGAGATTTACAACCTCTGTTCTTTGTTCTTATATAAGTTTGGTTTTTCTATATTTCTGACTGAATATTTTCCTTATGCGGCATCACCTCTTTTGAGGGATACACTTTTATTGGAACAAGTAGTTCTGGCTGAAGCTTTCCTTGTTTGCGTGCAATTGCAACTGCAAGTGTGTGTCTTCAGTTCACAATAGTTTATTTCTGATAGCCTCATTGGTTAGTAACTGTGGGAGATGGAAACTAATAGTAACAGGTTTCATCAGTGGTAGCAGCCCAGAGATTAATAGTGAGCCCTAAAGTAATCTCTGGAAATGGTCATCCTTGCTGTCCAAATCCAGGATTTGTAGACATTCCTTTCAGCTGGTGTATTAATTACTTATGTACTGTTCTTTTTGTTTCAAGCGGATGTCAGTGGTTCCATATGCATATATATATATATCTGTGTTTGAAAAAGAAAAGGAACACAGGAATTCTTAGCCTAGAAATTATTCAGGTTTGTGGTTTTTTAGTTTGTTTGTTGTCTGTCTTCTGCTTTTCTCATAGCTGGGTTCACCATGTCTCTTTGGTCTTTCATTCAATTAAATACTGTGCAAACCTGTAGGAAGTGTTCAGAGATTCATGCTGGGAACCTATTTCAAACAAATGTCCTGTAAGGGGTGAATAAACATAGGATATATTTCAAAATTGCGCAGGGACTCTGGCTAGCATGCAGTGTTTATGAATGGGAATAATTATAATTAAATGTTCTTGGTTCTCATATTCTTCTTTTACTTTTTTCTTCTTTTTCTTTGTGTCATCTCTAAACAATCCATCTTTCAAAAGGTGCTGACTGGGAACTTAGCAGCAGAGCAGTTTCTCATGACTCTCGTGTGGTAATTGGAACATCTCAGAAAGTTTCTGAGAGAGTTTGTGGTAATTTTGGTCGCACTAAATGAGATAATCCAGCAATCAGCCAGTTTTTTAGCTGGCTTGGTGCTCAAACTCTTACTAAGGTCAAGGATTGAATTTGGGTAGTTTCATCTTCAAAAAAAAATTGTAATTATTTAGATTATTTAAAGTATTAGGGGAAAAGCATAATTATTTAGATTATTTCAAGTATTGGAAAAAACTTTTTCAGACAATCAGTTTCATTGCATAGAATTTGTTCAAATAACCTGAACTGTTTGATTTGTTTGATTACCTGAAAGCTGTTAAGAGATGTGGTAAAAAGGTAATTGACTAATGGGGTTATCATCTGGAAGGGGGGGTGTTTTCATCACTTATTTTGATTTTTTTGGTTTTGTTTTTTTTTTTAGTACAAAAGTGACTGTTAATTCAGATAACTGCTGATGGGACATTTATGTAAAAAGCACAAGAAATATTCTTCCACAAAACCCATTGCATTCTCCTAACAAGTGGAAGGTTTCTGTGCAGCACATCCCCACTGAATGTGCTTGTAGGACACATGCTCTTGGTCACTTTTGCTCAAAGACAAGACTTTGCTATTAGTGCTCCTAAAATCAAGAAAAGTATCCTGAAAGAGCTGAGCTAGTTGTTTAAGAGGACAAGATTTGGTATGATGGTTACCTGAAGGAGGTGTCTGAACTCCCTGGGCAGCCTTCAGTGAGCTTTCAGACTGGTAGCACTGAGCTTCCACTCCACGAAGGGAATGTTCTGGGGGTGTGTGACTTAACTTGGCTATTCCAAAACTTGCCCCACTCAGATTTAATAGAAAGCTTCTTACATCATGGGACTGTGTAAATAACTGTACAAAGTATCCATGGTTTAATAATCCCAAAGTAAGCCAAGGCCATAAAATGTATTTTCCACTGGTGCAGCACTTTTCCATTCCAGATATATTTAGTATTGTGTAGTAGTTCTTTCCATAACTTCAGTGCATCAGCAGTCCTATTAATGCAAATACTTTTATTCTTAACTCCCTCCTTCTTTTGAACCTAAATATCACCAAAATTAGACACTTAGCTGGCCCATTTGAAATTTTGTAAACTGAGATTTTGAAATGGTAGATGAAATATGAACAGGGAGCCTAGTAAATGAGAACAGAAATAGAAATGATGATAAGTAGAACACTGCAGTTGGTGTGTGTCACAGGACAGACTTTGTGGAATGGGATGGTTTGTTTGAAACAAGTATTTATGTCCCTTGAAAGTTTTACTCTCTGTAATGTACCAAACCCATTAATTATTGTACTTATTATTAATTATTGAAATAGAAAACTCTAAGGCAGCAGGCAACGGACATTGTTTGCAAATTAGTCTGGAGTCCGTAGGTTACTGTCTGATAAAACTCTTGTAAGCAGCTTGAGAAAGATCCAAGCACACATAACTGTCACAGGAAGAGAACCAGTATCTGCCAATCCCTACATTGCTTCTGCAGTACTGATACTTCCCATTTTCGTCATTTGTTGCTCTTTTAGACCAACAAAGATATTATGAATTTCTTCTCCTAAGAGGTAATTTTTTCAGGTTGTGACTTTGTAATTTTGATGTTCCACTGTGTTTTCTAAGGCAGGTGCAAGAGTTTGGTGTCTGTAAATGCCAGTTAGGTGCTATTGCTCTAGTTGAGTATATCTGTGCTGTGAAGGCTGGCATGCCTTGGTTCATAGCTTTGTTAGATAAAAGTCATGCTTTTCCCACCTGAGAAGCTTTATAAATGCACTCCAGAGTTCTTGCTCAGTACGTAAACTTGTTGCTTCAGGACTCACTAATGATCAGGATTTATTCAAGGATTTGATTGATATTTTTCTCAATAAAAGAGAGGACAATTCATATAAGACTCTTCAATTTCTGCAAACTATTTGAATTTCTCAGTTTCTTATAGAAGCTCTTAGCTTCACTTTGAATTTGTCTGTATTCTTATTTGCATTCTTTTCTATGGCCCATTCTTGCTGTGCACCTGATTGTCTGTGCTGATCCCCGCTTGCAGGCAGATGGAGCTCAGCTGGGGAAGAAGCTCCACTTGCACTCTGGCAGGAGCTGGAATGCTGCTCAAGAAGGGCACAGCCTGTGCTGCAGCAGTGCAGTGCCTGAGCTGTGAGAAGGTGTCAGAATGGTCTCAGCTTACTTGGAACACTCAGAGGTGCTCCTGCAAGTCAGAGCACAGCAAAAGGCTCCACAGTTCCCCTAGGATGAGAGGTAGAGGGGCCTGAGTGAGTTTCCTGAGGTAGCTGCTGTACCTGATCCAGGGCAGTTTAGGGACAGAGGTGCTCACCATCCGGGCAGAGTCTAAAATCAAGGTATGATTTAGAGAGGCTGGCAACTGAAGAGCTGCCTGCTGATGCAAACAGGACAGTTCACATTCGAAGCCTGACTGTGCTTCACTAACTCACTGCTTATCACAAGATGTTTCATTTAAAATCTAGGACAGTGGGATTTTTCTCTTGAAGTCTGTTTTAGGAAAGCCATAATTATTAATGCTTTAGAAAGTTGTTTACCAAATGTTCTAAGATGTATGTTAACTTAGTGATGAATCAAAAAATATCTGAAGTTTGTGATTTATTCTGCAGACATTGAATCAGCTTATGGACTTACACGAGGAGAATTTTCTGTTGATTTCTTGTATGCTGGTGAATCTTTTACTGTTCAGATAACTCAACCACCCAGTGGCTCTTAGGGCATGTATTGCCTTGCTAAGGGTGCAAGGTGAGGTTTTAAAGTATATAACATTATGAAGTATCATCTCAAGGAATCAGGTCCTTCAGGAGAACTCTTCACTTCTGAATCTAAAGTTAGACTATTGATAAGGTTTCCAGTTGAAGCTTTTTATTGTAAAGATAAAATGTCTGAACAGTTTGAACTTGAAACTTCTAACTGGCCAAAATTCATATTGTCAACATCTTTAACCAGCAAATGTTGTAAGCATTTTAAATGGATTCCCCTTAGGGATGCCTGGAAAAGCACATCTTAACATAGAATAGCATGGATGGTGTGAATGGGAGTAGAGAAGTAGATAGGAAATGTGCTTTGCTTTTAATAGGGTCCCTTGAGGCTTGGCATTCAGCTTTACAATTAGAACAAATCTGTAATGCTGTTGTTGACAGTTTTGCATTCTTGTTGATTGTGTTGACTCGAAGGATGCCTGTAACTCATCAGCCTAGAATTCACTAGTTCATTTAGTTGCATCTATTGGAAAATTCTCAGGAGGTGTAAGGATTACAGCAGTAGAATTTAGGCTGCAAAAAAATCAGTCTGTAACAGTAAATATTGTTTACTTTTTATATAATTTGATTTATTATTGGAAAATGCATAATAAAAATTATAAAAGATGGTGTATGAATGGAATAGTTCATGTAAACCCTTTGAAACTTATATTAGAGTAAGTTCTTAGGCAGTGCTGCCAAGAGTTCTTTAATGTATGTGGATTAATAAGGCAGCACCTTGTGCAAATTCTTCAGATTTCTGATTTATCCAGTGGTGTTCAAGCATATGGATTGGTGGAGCAGCCAAAATCCTGAAGAGATGTCTGTTCCCTTTTTAGAGATTCTATAAAAATGTTGCAAGTGTTAGTGCTCCTGGTAGCTGCATTAAGCTGGATGCTCGTGTTCTCTGTCAGACAGGAGAGCACAAGGGGTTTTGTGTCCAGCATGTGTCTGTCACACCTCTTGTAAGAGTGACACTGACCACTGGGAGACTCCTCTGACTGACAGTCTCTCGTCACTCAGTAGCCAGTTGTTTGTCTTCCCAAGATCTTCAAAAGCAAGTCTTTTTCAAGGAAAAACATTCATGTTTTATATTTATTTAAGATGTTGAAAACCAGAAACGACAAGGTTTAAAGTTTTGAGTTTGGTTTTCCCTATTAAAAAGGTTTTGGTGTTATAAGCCATGAGTATTTGCACGAGAAGGATTTGTGTGTGATTTGAGAGTGTCTTTTATATGATTCATCTGTTCCAGAATTGCTAAGTGAGCCAAGTAACCATGAGTGCTGAACTTGGTGACCCGTTCCTGATCAGTCCATAGCCATTCTTTTTAATAACAAAAAGAAATAGCAATAGGTTACTGTTGTTAAATTGGTTATATATATAAGTTACTTTTATTTCTATATTGAGCTTTACATTGGAAAAGTACTGCATTGCAGTTGGGATTCTCTTGAGCTTTTTGAGATACTAATGATAAAAGTACCTTGCATGAGATATTTAGGGGAAAAAAACAGCAGAAACATAACATGGGGATCATGAATTCAGGCAGTTAATCTATTGGACTCGTGTTTGCTTGATTTGGTGAACCAGGGTGTGGTAACATCTACAAGGGTATGATTTTTACAAGCAGCTGAAGATTGGTACAAAACCAATGGACAATGCAAGTATTTGTGTGGGTACTTCATGTGACACTGTGCTTTCCAAGTGACAGTACAGCTGTGCTCTGGAGGCTGGCGGGCTGCAGTGTGTGGAGCCTCTCCATGTGCAGTAGCTGGTTTCAAAATGAGATTTCCCTTTCTACATAGGAAATACTGCCAATTCTGTGATAAAGAAAAAGGCTTCAATTCAGTGAACAGCTACCTCTTTTTTTTTTTTTTTTTTCCTTAATGGCCCACTTGTGGCATAGAAACAAAACCCTTGTTTGCTTTTAGGTTACAACAACTGTTGATTAATAGTTGTGGTGGTACGTAGTTTGCCAGCCTAAGGTTTTTTGTTTTTTTTTTTTTCTGGAAAGAAATTGCTGTGGTGAAAAGAAAATTGAGTGCTGGAAACTGTTTGGGCAGCATTTGAAAAACATAAACATTGGCAAAGAAGGAGGTCTGTTCATAAGCTAAACATGGGAGTGATTTTCTGTCTTGCTATCGATTTGTGCTCGGGGCATACAATCCGGGGAAGCCTGGTAAACTCCAGTCAGGAAAGCATTTGTGTAAAGCCACACGTATTGTTCCAGTCCAGGAGGTGAATGAACGTGGCTGTGCTGGTGCTGGCACATGCTGATCCATTTGCTGTGGAGGAAGAGCTCCTGTGTTGTTCCTAGTGCCTGTCGATGGCAGTTTATTTCCCAGCAGCTCAGAGTGAGACAGATGCTGCGTTCTCTTAGTGATGTAAGCTCAAGTGACAAGTCAAAATAAAAGACTTGTCCAAATTACTTTAAGACAATAAACTTGATGGCTCCTCATTGACAGCATGTTAAATATTAATTTCTCAAACTGTGAGTTTGAAAGGCTTTGACATGTGTCAAGATTCTGATTATTTAAAACCAGTCTTCCACAAAAATTCCTTACAGATTGAAAGAGGAAATGTTGATTTGTCTGACTAGCAAAGATGACTCTCTACTCTTTCTGCATTAAAAAAAAAAAATCTAACTCTGTGTATTCCCTAGACATGATATGGCTATTATTTGAAGCTAGCTGAAATGTCATTAATTGTCTTCCATTGATGATAAGCAAATGTTCCTAAAGGTACTGTCCAAGACAATAAAAATACCAGCGAAATGAGGAATGAATCAATGTTGTTGCTCCAGTAGTTGCTAAATGGTGTATTTGCTGTGAAAAGCAGAGCTTGCATGAAAACAGAAGAGAAGAAATAGAATCTGCTTCTGAAGAAGGCAGCACTATTCAGATATTCCTTCTGAGAGCAGGAAAGGATATTTTCTAAGATCTTCTGATACTAAAGCCCTATTACTGCTGTTGAGAGAAAAACATCTCTGACAGAGGATTTATCTTCTGCTAATCCTTAAGGGACTTTTTTTTGACAGACTCTTTATAGAAGATTTTCTCAGTAACTTCTGATTTGTTATAAAAGAGCAATTACTGATTTGTCCTCAAGCACCTTTTGATACATGTTTGTCAATGAAGTTCATGTATATACAGGAATGGGGAAGAAAAGCCAATTTGGATTGTTTACTGTGAAAAAGCACGAAGATTTGGATTCTACTGAATCTGCACTGTCTAGCACACAGGGTACTTAGTCTGTATTTCATTTAGTGTGTTATGTGGCCTGCTGAGCAGTTTGTGGAAGTGCATTTTGCTTTCTTAACAATGGACTGAATTTTTTGTTACCTTTTCTAAGCATGAAGGCTTTTCCTTCTGTGCAGAGTAATGCCCAGTATTAGATTTTAATACATATTCACATATTCTCATATTTTGCACAGGTAACCAGGAAGTCCTGGTTTTGTGGGGGCTGTGTTAGTTAAGGGGAATAAACCAACTTTCTTGTAATGCCTTTCTTGTACTGCCTCTGTGTTGTTCCTTTTTTATGAAGAACTCAAATATCCAACTTACATGTCCCTTTTCACAATCACAGACAGTACTGAGAATGCACAGAGAGCAGGTCAGCTGGGTCAGTTTTCCAAGTTTTTATCTGTGGCTCTGCACATGTGCTCACCTTGCACAATAGGCAGGATAACAGGCCTGCATTACCAATATTGTCTGAGTCTAATAAAAAGGTGTAATGCTGCTTAGCTAAAAAGATCTTGAATCACATTCCCATGATTTCCCATCGTTCTCCTGCCAACCTGTCTCATCCCTGATCTAGAGGCTTTATGTAGTTAACATTGTATTTGATTCACCTGCTGGCTTTGCTTCAGAAAACAACAGACTCTTAACCAGTGTTAATATTAATGCATGGGGTTTTTCTCCTCTTCTACTCTGTATAAACCCAAGTATTATAGAGCATACTGGATTGATATGAAAATTGTATTTCAAAGGGAAGCCTGGCCTCTAAACCTCTTCAATTTATTTCAACTATTGGCTTTTAAATGTTTTCCTTAATTCTAATGAATGTACTTGGTGTAAATCAACAGAGTTTGTGCTTGCTGCACAGACTATGCAAACCATTTCAGAGGCAAATCACATGAACTTCTTTCAAACATAATAATGTAATGTTTGTATCTTGGGAGCTGTGTAATTTTTGCTGTAATGCTAGAGACGTGCTGAAGAAGTGCATGCCTCTATAGTTAGTCTGCAAAAATTGAAAAAAAAAATTGTAACTTCAGGAACAATTCAGGTGACTGCCATTTAAATATCCCAAATCACATTCACAACCTGTTTTTGTCAGTGACCCAGCAGATGAACACTGTGACAAATACCATCTTGTTTAAATTTCAGGTCTGGAGAGTAATTAGCTGTTTCTTTTGGCAAAAAAACGTGTTACTTTTTCTCTAAATTCATCTGTTCTAAATTATCATTATTTATTTATCATAAAGGATAATTTCTGTGATAAAAATTTTGTGTCACATCTATCTAACACCAAAGAGCCACGTAAGGAACTGTTCTGCTTTTGTTACCATTATTTTTATTCTGCCATGACTTTCTGCTTTTCAAGAAATAGTCGTTTTTGTTAGAGTAAAAAACCTTACAATAGACACATTGCAGAGCTTATTATTATGAAGTTGTTTAGAAATCTCTTGAGGGAATGAGCTTCTGATAAAATACCAGGTATTTCTCACTTCTGGCAGTTCTAGAAATGATCTGAAAAAAGCTGTTCCTGAACTATTATGAAATTTACCGTGGTGAAGCTGGAACACAGATATGCACATACCTACATTTGAGTAGAAAAGTAACTATGAGGAAAAACTGGCATTTTAGACTCTCCAGGGAAGATTCTCTAATTCTTATGAGGAAGGTAATAATGTCAAGGGAAGGGGGAGAAGTAGCCTCTTTTCTTTCCAGAGGTATATGCTTCTAAAATGAAGAAAGCTGCCCTCAAAAGTCTGTTCAAGGGCTCACAGCAGGTTTAGTGGAGGAGAGGGAACACTGTGTGTGCATATTGCACTTCATACAGAGACTGACTCTGGTAGCAGTGCTTTCCACAGCTACCATTTTTAAAAAAGCAACTGTTAAATGGAGAGGATGTGCATGCCCTGTCTCTACTAGATGAAATTTGTCATTTTAAGAATAAAGCAGGTATAGCCCACACTGATGTGTGAATAAAATAGTAGACTCCAACTTAGTCATGGTAACCTCCAGTGATACTAATTAATCTTTACCCATTTGTTTTAATTTGACCCAAAAGTCGCACAGTCCTCTGATATCTTAAAGAAGGAAGAGATCAAGAGGGTGAGGCCTACATTTGTAGCTGCATTGGTAAAATGTGACATCATGGTTTAAATAAGATGAAAATGGTGGAAATTCGAGGCAGATCTATCTGGCATGTACTACGGCCTCTGCAAGCAAAGCTGTGTAGAAAAAGCCAGTTAGAGCTGGTTAGAGCATCAGAGCTGGAGTAAATCAGTTACTTGTGTGGTGCAGACAGACCAGGAAATGCTGCTAATGCCTGATGATCACGAGCATTGTCTCTGCTACTTACAGAGTCCTTCAAGAGAAGCAATGGAATATGTTTGTGCTCCATTCTGTGGCTCTCAGTGGCATCAGACTCAGTCTGACTGGGGGATTGCATCCTTCAAATGCCTTCTGCTGCACTCACACAGGCTGTGAAGATGGACAGCATAGACCTCTGTTAGTTTTACTTGGTCATGGGAGCTTTATTGATTTTACTATAATCCACGGGCCATGAGAGTCAGTTCCCAGGGTTTCCAGCTGTCTGCTCCCCCATCCTCTCCAAAGGCTGGGTTTCTCTAGTGCCTCTTTATGGTCAGACTTTTGATCCTGGACACTTTACAAAAACCCAAGCAACAAAAAAAAAACAAACCAAAAAACAAAAACCCCCAAAAAACTGGAAGAGAAGAAGAGCTTTTGATCCATGCTTTTTAAAAAATTTTAACAACATTGATTTTCCTTTAATGCATAAAGCCTTTTTTCTGTGTCCTTTCTTAGTCTCTTTGCTTTTTGTGTTTGAGGTGTCCATGAGTCCATTACCAAGTGCAGTTGATGAGGGTCTTGCTGCTCATGAAGGTGTGTCCTGAGAGAGCTGGGATGAAGAGTTAGGTTTGAACTTGCAGGTCTCCTGCACTGCAAATAAATGGGTTGTCACCAAGTCACAGGTGCTCACAGCGTGGTGGTGAAAAATAATGCAAGTCTAGAGCATTCTGATTACGTTTATCGGACCATAATGGATTCAAAGATATTTTTGCTCAGTTACCTCATGAATATTCTTTGGACAAAACCATTGTAGGATACCAGTATGTTGAGAAAACATCTTTTTTCATTCAAGAATAAATATTTTATTGTCTCTGTGTTTTGAGAGGGCCTCAAATGTCCTGTGATTATATGTAAAATTTGTATTTGTCTTGTGAATCAAAACAAAGGAGAAATGTGATTTTCTGATTACTTTATGCCATGCATAGCTTTGGTTTGAAATGGCAAAATCTATCCTTAATCTCTAACAGAATTCATTTTGTAAATGTAAGGTTACATGGGATCAAGGCAAAAGCTCTGGTAACAAACTGTAATGTTACATTGTTTAGGGATTGTTCCTCACTTTATGAACAATTAATTTTCAACTCATTGAGTCAGTCCTTAAATTATTAATAACAGAGATCATACAAAGGCTGGTGACATTGGACCGAGGTTGTAATGGGAGTTGAAGGAAACCTCTTCAATGACAGAAAATACTGTAAGTTTGTATCTCATACAACATTTTATTTTTTTTTTACCATGTTCTGCCTTAGAATTGTATCTAGGTGAAAAAGAGGCAGAGGACTTGAAAAATGTCTTTGTGAGGAGTAATTGATAAATGGTGTTGTGCACAGTTTGGATGGCTGTGCTCTCTTACACAAAGTAGTGTTCGAGAAGTATTTAATATATCATGTAGATCAAACCTTCAGGTTCTGTGGACTTTGTATTGTGAAGTGAATAATAGCTACAGCTTGCTGGGGCAGCAGTTCAATGCAGGTCATGTATTTAGAGCACATTGCACTTGAGAGCTGAGCTCAAAAGCTTAGCAGCAGACTTCCAGAAATCTGCTTGAGTGGCCTTGAACAATATTGAATCAAAACTCACAGCCCTTAGTTTCAAAAAAACTTTTTTCCCCTACAAGGGCTCTAAAAACAGAATGGAGCCAAAATCGTCAAGATATTTATTGAGTTGTCAGGCATCCCGAATTGTTCCGTCCCTACAAATTACTGCTCCTGGGAGTATCAATAGAAGGATAGTCAGTATCCTGACAGCTGAACACTGTATCTGATGTTTTCTGGAGAAGCCCTTCAAAACCTACAACTATGGAGGAATAGTTACTGTTATAGAAAAATTGATACAAATCCTGCCTATGGAGTGTTAGAGGGCTAGAGCTGCCTGTGGTTTCTTTGTCCATTTGTTTTATCTTTGAAGTATCAGTTTGTGGCAGTGTCCAAGCCATTCTGGCTTTGTTTGGCCTAATATAACTTGAATTGCAGGAAACAACTGCTTCTACAGAGCTAATTTGACAGAAACTGTCTAGACTGATTTTTTTTTTTATTATCGTATGAAGATTAAAAGGAGTAACTACATGCTTATTTCCCTTGTCTAATCACGTAATTACCTTGGTCTAATTTTGAAGGTGTCCAAGTGTATGGGAGAAAAGAAAATTTCATATCTGAGGACAGTGCTATGGTTTTGATTTTAAATACTAAAATACAGAGCATTTCTGGATCTCTGTGACTGCACTTTGTTTCTATAATGTAAATTTATTTGACAACAATGCAGTTTGCCTAGTAAACCTACTGAATTAAGAGGGAAGTTAACAGAAATTCTATGTTTTGTACAATGTCCTGGTCACAAGGCTGTGCTTTCCTTTTTGTGAATAGTAGCCCTGAATATTGGAAGCAAAACCCAAACAAAACCTAATAATATTCAAGCTTTCTCTATCAGTGTCCTATGATTTATATACTTTAAATAGGGATAATAAATGCCTTGATAACTAATTTGTTTTTCTCTTAGTGTTTTTGTAGACATTGTAATTTCTGAGGGCTTAAGGCTCCACCTGGATAGATTTTATGAGAAAAGATGATTTCATTGTAGCTCAGAATAAAAACTTGTTTCTCCTTGCATAAATAGAAACTAATTTTCTGAATTATAAACTTAATTCAATTACTTGAAAAATATGTGAACCAAAAAGGGAGTAAGTTCATGTTTGCTGAGCATTTGAAATGTATTTTGCAAATGAGTCTGAAAAGGGTTCTTGAGTAATGATCCAAAGTAACAAGTTTGGACAAACAAATGACAACGTATTGCAAATAGAGTACGACTTGAGTGGACAAAATCTGATGTCCTTTTTCTGCAAATGATGTACAAATCTCTGTTGGTAACAGGTCCGTGTGAGCCATGGTGGGAGCAGAGCCTCGTGTTGTAGTCAGTGTGGTCTGTGTGTGCTCCAGGTGGAATGCTCTCTGCCTGGGGAAAGAAGGCTGTGTTTGTGTATCTGTGATTGCTTCATGCAAGGAATATGGTATGGTCAGATTTCAGCTGAAGGTATTAAAAGTATAATGATTAGTTATGCTTCACAGTGCATTTTAATTCATTTATATATATTAGAGAGATACAACACATTGTAGCACTATGAGGTGGTGCCTGGTAGCTGTATTTTGCATGTGGTATTTGAACTTTTCAGACATTCTATTTCTGTTTTCATAATATTTTTTTTCAGGTTAAAGTGCTATGAGCACTGCTGATGTCAATGCATTCTTTCCAAACCTGCATGTTTCTACAGGGGGGGCTGCATAGCTCATGTTAAGAGTATTTAAATAGGAGCAATACCATTGGGAATGCTTTGCTTGAATTGTCCAGGTAGTAATAGCTGGGCTTGAGAGGGAGAAGGATTTTGCATGAGGCCTGTATAGTAGACAATTTTCTTGTGTGGGTATGGTGCAATAAATTGAACAACCCGAAAGCAGGAAATTCTGTGGAACTTGTTCTGTTTCTTTGTCTTGTCACTACCAGTGGATTATAATTACTGTTGTTAGCAAGTTACCTGCTGAGAATCAAACCAAATGAGAGTTTTCTACCATTGTAATTTGTAGAGCAGAGTTCTGATGCTGCCTTTGGTTGTGTCTAGACAGACTGCCTCAATGCTTCTCAGCCCCCAGTCTCCAGCCTGAGCTAAACTGCAGAGTGCTGTCTGGGTGCTTTTGAAATGTGCTATTCCAAAAGGCTGAATTTCATTAAATAGTAATAAAACTTGGCCTACTTAATTTAAAGGCATATTTCCTTTTTTCTTTGAGCAAACACCTGCTTTCAGGAGGAAGTCTGATGAATATAAAACTATTACAGAGCTCAAATACGACTTTAGCCCCTCTTTTATTTTTGTCATCTTACCTGCTCCGACTGAGGGAATGCCAGCTGATTTTTTTGTTGACTCAATAGTCAGCAAGTCCAATAGAGCTGCAGAACGTAAGTGTGCTGTATGGATGGTAAACAGTGTAAGTGTCCATCTTAAAACCAGCTGATTTTGTTAAAACAGGAGCCATTGGTCGAGAACATCGAATACTACTCATTAAGTCAAATCCAGCTTGGGAGGGTTGCTTCATTTGGGAAATTGGTCTCAGCAGCATATGCAGCACAGGGTTACAGGTTTGGCTCCTGAGGATGACAATGTAAATGAGGTGCCAAAGGATCTCTCATTACCGTGGAGTAGAGGGCTGCTGATGCTGGGCTGCCTGGCTTTTGCACTGCAAGCAGCAAGCAGGAGATGAGCCATCAGAAGTCTTGCTCACTTGTAATGTGAAGTGATTAAATATTCCCTGCTGGTTGTTACTTTCCTGCCTAAGTAAGTGTGCTGGGCTCATTTCTTATTTCTTCTTAACTAGCCATGCATCCATTTCCACCTTCCTGAAACCTTTTACAGGTCCAGGGACAAATAAATCACTCCTAGTGTATTCCCAGGATAGTCTCAACTAAAAAAAGGATATCAACATGAAGGACAATTGCAGTGTTGAGCTGTCATCTAGTCCCCACAGGTACCGTGAAAAATTACAGCCAATAAAATAACATTTTTCAAAATGTGACACTACTCTTAAATTTTTTTCTTCTGCAATAAATGGGTTGTAGAGAGAATTTCTGTCCACTTGAGTACAAACTATTCTTCAAGACCTCAATAATAGATTATAGATGAGTTATATTATTAATTTCTAATGGAGTAAATATTTTGCTTCGACAGTCATTTTCAGGAGCTCAGACAGTAATTTTCTATGCTTTGTTATAATTTTAAAGGTATATCTCATAATTAAAAAAAAAAATAAAAAATTCAGGGTTGAGCCAAAGCTCTCCAAAGCCATGAAATCTTGTGTTAAAATAGAAATAGAGGTCATAATTCAGCTTGTTATCCTTTAGTAAACGGTCGATGTGTGCAAATTTCTCGTTGTTTGGAATGTTTCTTAGAGGACAGTAGCAGTTTAAAAGCTTACTCTGATTTTGAGTGCTAGTCTAATGATTAAGAGGTAAGTTTGTCTTTATTCCAATTTTCTAGATCTCAAGCATGATATTAACATAGATTTGGTATGAGTTTTCTGTAATGTTGCTTAAAATTGGTTAAAAAAATGCAAGCAAAGTGTATGTCTGCAATTCCTAGAATTTGAACATGACGGTTATTTATACACTATTTATGCATATGTATCCCCTGACAATTGGTACCAAGAGCATCATTAAATTTAAGGGATTTGTATTCCCACATGGAGAGGTGGAAAGATAATTCTGTGAGGATCTGCTGTATAAATATTTTGACAGCAACTGGGTAAGAATTTTCTGTCCTACTATATATTACATTTTTCTTAATAGACTCCAACAGGCAGACTGTCCATCATTTATATCCTTGTATTTCGGACATAGTTGTATTTTTGTGTACAAATCAGGTGCTAAAGACTTTCCTGAAAAGGTTCTTGAAAAGACACTGGTGACTCCTGTGAGAGTGGCACAGCCCTTCATGTGGAGGATATTGCACCATTGTTTATCATTATTAGCAGAGCCTGTGACTGTAGCTCTGAATATATTACTTTCCCAGGCTTACTGCTACACAAATTCCTGATTCTTAATATCAGAAATAGAAATCAACACAGAGAAAAAAACCCTGAATTCTTACTGTGTAGCTTAAGGCCTTTATGTAAGGGAGTAGCTTGTTCTAGATCCAATATAAGATGTCCAGGTTAAGGGGAAGCAGAGTGGTGCCACTGGTTTGCTACAAAGCTGAAAAACAAACTGCTCTACTTGAGATATGACAGTTACAACTGTCATATATGCTGATGGTTACCCTTTACAGCCCCACTGGAGAGACAACCAAACCGAGAGTAAAAGGAGAGCAAAGCCTGAAAGCATGAGGTGTGATGTTGAGCAGAGCACTGGAATGGATTGCGGTGTTCAGCAAAATGGGAATGTACCTTGGAATGGTTAATGTCTCCAAACTAAGCAGTTGGAGCTTCTGTACAGACAAAAAGTAGTTACAGCATTTTGGAAGCATATTTACATATAAACAGCTTTTCTCAGTTGCTTAAGGAACCTAGAAATATTTTCTCTTTCCCCCACTCCCACTCTGCAGGGGTTTTTTTCCTGAGATTTTTTTGTACTCAGAGCAGAAAATACAATGGTTGGGTTTTTTATTTTATAGCCATTTTCATTATATTATCCTTAAAAATGTGTTATAGCGCTGTTATTAAGGAAATGTCATATATCACTAAACAACAGTTTGGGGTTCATCTGTATGCAATACTGCAAAATACCCATTTATAAAGGTGAACAATACAAGAGGGTCTTTTGATGATGGACTTCAATCCTGGTTTAAGGTAGAAACTAACACAATTCTGTGTTGTCTTCAGCTTCCTCTTGTCTCTAACAAGTTGAGCCATTGAATCAAAATTCACTTGAGTTTGGACCTGTAAAATAGCTGTTGAGGCCTCTTGTGTTCTGTTTCTTGTGAGTTTTGCTCAATTCTGTGAAGAGACAGCAGCACATGTGTACACCTTTGCATGTGCCAGAGAAGTCCTGGGAGTAAATGTAATTTGCAATATCTTTGGATTAAAGGCAGTTTAAGAATGTGGTGCCAGAGCCAGGTGTTTATTTAGTGAAGGCTTAATTTAGTTCTTTGTAAATGGTTACAAAGAATGGCTGCAAAAACAAATTGGTGCAAAATGTGGTGACTTTTTGTGGGTTCCTTGTGTCAAGACACTTTGAATTTCTCACTTGGTCATTTGTGTGTAGCATCGTTTCTTCACACAACATAACTTACATAGGCACGCACAGAACTTCACATTTTGATGAATCTTGGACAATTTTGAAGGCAGCTTAAGGGCACTGAAGGAAGTAATCACAGTGTGGTGTATTATATAACTGTATAGAAAGTAGCAGGGAAGCCAAAAGAAAGTTTTTGTTGATAAAAAAGGTATTCCAGAGGTTATTAGTACCTTAGAAATAAGTTGTATCCACCGTCTTCTCTTTTGGACTGTAAAGCAGTTGGCACTGTAAATGTCATCCCATCTCGGGCTATTGTGCTGTACAAGTGGTTCCTTGGGCTGGGTCACTTCTTTGCTATGTCCCAGGCTGTGCTCAGAGGGCAGTGTCTGTTTTCTCTTTGGCTGAGCTGCTGTGTATTTTCATGCTAAAATAATGCCACTGTTTCTATTAGCAGTAAATAGCACAAGTACAAAGCAGCTACACCCCTCCATGTCAGCACTGAGAGGGACTGAAAGGCTTGGCAGAACTGACAGTCAGGCCTCTCTCCTTGCCTTTGAAAGTGCTGTAGCACTCTGTTGACCAACATGTGCTACAGATGCAAGCTGACACACGGTTCTTGTAAAGATCCAGGGTTTTTCCCTGGCACTCATTTTGCTGAATAGACGTGATTTCACTTTTACATTGCTACCACGTGTGCAGGATTTAGAAGGAATGCTGGTCTTCTGTTCACACCTGTGGTGGATTAAGGTTGCAGTATGGGCAAACCATCCTTTCAGCATTTTAGTCGAGAAATCAGCTACAGACAAACTGATCAGAAGCTATGTGGCCTTCAGCTAATTCTTTATAGGCGTATGCCTCAGTAAGAAGAAAAAGATTTGCTTTAGTCTTTTGTAGTAAAAATCTCTTGAACACATTTGCAAGAGATCGTGAAGCACACTCAGAGGCACTTTGCACAGGTAAGCAGATGGGCAGGGATGGCTCCCAGTTCCCACTCTAAGTGCAAACTTATTAAATACCTCTGACAAGTTTATTGGTAGAAAAATTTTCATTCCTCTCGATGGGTGAAAGACAGGACAAAAAATGAAAGTTGAGAATCCTGCAGTTAAAGACATCAGAATGAATGCCAAAGCATGCTGTGCATTTCTTGTAATGCTGTAAATGCAATCTGAATGTGATATTGTCACCACTTGTTTCAGGTACTGTTATTTTGTGTGATGAAAATGTTTTGGAAGACTCTCACTAAGAAATAAGAGGCTTAACAAGGCAAGGGTATGAGATGGATCAACTGTGAGGGAATCCAGATTGTTGTTGGATAGACTAGATTCCTCTGGAAGCTTTGGAAATTCTTTCATGAAATGTACTGGGACGTGTGATAGAAGACTCTTTGTAAGCGTTTCAAGTTATACAGCCAGTCTCCAGAAAAGCAGAGAATGCCAACTGAACTGTAAAACTTGATTTCAGTTGTAGCATACGGGTTGTTTCGTTTATTTGGCCATGAAAAAGCTCAATACTCTTTTAACAAAGGACCTTCTCCATAAAGGGTAGGGTTGTTACTGTATTGGAAATAGAGAGCAAGGGAAAGCAAAAGAAGCCCCACCAAGGACTGATGTCTGTCCTTGTGCCTGTACCCTGAGCACAAGTCATTCAACTGCAGTGAGAAGCACTATCAATTTCTGCAAGCTGGGAAACAAGACAACCTGACTTAGAGTGTATTAGTTCAAGTGGGCTGCTCTCATGAGCATAGTTCAGACAGTCTAAAGATATGAGGAATCACAGTGACTTTTCTTATTTTTTAACTGCTTCTGTTTGCAAAATTAAACCAAATAGTTAAGTATTTAGGTAACAAAGAGACACACTTGTTCCTTTATTAAATCATAAATATCCTACCTACTAAATTGCTTTATATAAGCAGATTGATACAGTCACCTTGGGTATGAAAATGCTTTTTGCTTGATAGTTGATGTTTTTCCCAGCCACGCTTTCTATCACGTATCTTGGGAAATGAGAAGAACATACTGCCTGTGCACATAGTGCGTTAGGCAGCCTGTTCCTGTTTACCAGTACAGTAACTGGTAAGTCAGTGAAAGTCTCGTTAAAATAATGCTGAGTGACCTTTGAGAATTGGCACATTTTACTTTATATGCTTATCTTGGTAAGATATTCATAGATGGCACAGATTCATCTAAAATATATCGCTATGCATATATTTAAATGTTCTGATTATTGGAGTTGAATATTTTGAATAGCTGAAAAATTTTGTAAAAACACAGGGTTTTAATTCACATTTAATTCATATTATTGGGTGAGGAAAAAAAGGTGAACATATAACCTGTTTAGGTTTATTTTCCTATAGCATGATTGTGAAATTTTCTGGCAGTAGTCTGCAGGTAAGGTAATTGTTTTGAATTTTGATTTGTAACTGTTCTGTGATACAAAAACATATATATATATGTATGTATATATATGTCTTAAATACAGTTACTATGCTTGTGCAATAACCATTGGCTTTAGGGAACTGCTGTTTATCTTCTCAGAAAACATGAAAGGAGAAAGATGAGTTCATAAAGCATTGTTGTTTTCTTTTGATACAACTTGCTCCAGGGAGTAGAGAGGAATGTGGAAAAAACAGGTGTCTCACAGATTTCAGCAGACATTCTCCTTATATTCTCTTGGTTCAGCAGATGAGTTCCAGATACCTATAAAGCTTAAATCTGTGATCTAACTCAGAAAAGCCATTGCACTGAATATTCTGTGCAGACTGAGTCTGAAAATAACAGTGTGAGAAGATGTTTAGAAATACTGGGGTTTTTCTTGCATTGGCAGGGTTAAATATTCCAGTCCTGAGTAGCTTATGTATAGTCTTCTGCAGGTTTTTCATACATGATATAGTGGCAATGGGAGTAGTGGAGGAGGAGATAGACTTTTTTGAAAGAAATAGAGGACTTCTCTGAGAATTGTCTTCAATATGGACTTTAGAGTTCCTTCCATCTTTTTATTATACCAGAAACTGACCGTATACAAAGCATTCAATCTATGTACACCATGGGGAGAAAAAGAGGAAGTAAATCAGTAGCAGAAATGTTAGTTCACTGACAGCCCATCAGTAACATGTGTGGTGTGAGTTCTGATGTGGGTTGAAAAAATTGGTTTAATTCCTCAGATAAGAGACCAAAATGTGTAACTCCAGTCCAAACTGAGCAATGCATAGTGCAATTGTTCTTGTGTTTATTGTGTTTTTACTGCAAGTATGGAATGCATACTCCCAAGGGATCACCCAAGAATGTTGTTGCAGCACAGGTGCAGTCCTAGGCAAAAATGAACTGTGTACAGAGCCCCTGCAGATATCCCAAGTCCCAGGGCATGGAGCCTCCTTCCAGCAGTTCTCTTGCAGTAAAACTGTGGCCCCTCGAGGGCTGCAGTTTGGAGCACTGTGAGCTGTTCTACACTTCCAGTCTGTCCTGATGCAACACTTGTTTGTTCCCCATGTCCTTAGGCATGCCTGTTACTGAGGGGACATAAGCACAAATTTAAAGGCAGTAAGGAACTGCCACATTTCCCAAAAGTTATGCCATTTCGAATTCCTGTCTAGAACACCCATGTCCACCGACAGGTTATTGAATAATGTGCTGCCACATGCAGTGGAAAAAAACAAATCAGTGCTGTGCAAATTCCATACATCTTCAGGATCTGATTTTGTCCAAAGTTATAACATCTTTAGTTTGTTTAGTCAAAAGAGTTTATTGAGCTGCACTTCTGGTTAGTCTGATGATTTGTTTCAAAAGTAGGTGCTCGCCACATCACTAATTTTGGGTTATGCATTTAATGATTAAACATTTATTTAATAATAGTTATATGTTCCATGAATTGCTTTTGGGAGAAAGTGTTTGTGGGTGTGAGAAGTATGTGGGTGCTTCTGTGTGTGGCCAAGATTGCTACTGAGATTACTTACATCAATTGCATATGGATGTCGGGCATGCAAAGCTAAAATGTGGGGGTGTGTGACAGTTAAAAATCTGTCTGCTTTCGGAGCCTGATAGCTGCATTCAGCAAAACCTACTGGTTTCTGGTCCTCTGGGCAGTGTGGAAATTGCATCTGAGCTTAGTTTTTCCATGGATTTATTTCTTTATTTAGGATTTAGATTGACTCCAAAATTTTAACATACCCTAAGACAGCCACAGTTTAGTTCGTGTGATACCTAAAGCTTTGCATGATTCTGTAAATCAGCTCAAAGCCAACCCAAAATCAAAACCTTGACACAGTTCAGATTGTGGTGAATATCTGGAACTTCACCCTTATCATGATGCCTACAACCAACAAAAGTAGCATGGTTAGAGATCTCAGAGAGTTCACTAAATACCATGTTTGGGTTCATTTACATTGATTACTACTCTCTGCCTGTAACACAGCCTTGTCCTGCACATGGTGTGCTTGATTCTCATTAGACCTCATTGAAGGGGGAGATTTGCATCTTGCCATAGTTAAAGAACCAGAGTCCAACAGATTGTGCCGCATTAAAAATGGAATTTTTCGTCTCCTGAAGCTGAAATACAGCAGAGGTATCAATAAATCTCAGCACACCAGAATGCCAGCTCAGCATTCAAAGTCAAGGAAATGAATGGTTAATGGCCTTAAATATTTTACCCAATTCCGTTTTTTTCCTAATTACGTTTAAAATTATAATAATTTTGTTTTATTCGTTATTACTGAATACGTGGTATGCATTTTACAGGGAAGTTTTTGTGGCTGGTTTTAACTCATCCAATTAGAATTGTAGGCTTTTGTAGATTGTAGAAATGTGTCTCATTTTGTGACTTTGCTTTATGGAAACTAAAGAAACGCAAGTGAAAAGGCTGAAGTTTTTCCATACTTAAGATTATTTTTGTTGAATGTGCTGAGACCGCTTTTGGTGCGAGACCTGCAGTGTGTTCTGAGTGAGGCTGAGAGGACTTAAACTTTGTAGCTGAAACTGGGACAGAGATGTTGGTTTTGGGTGACTTAATTTGGAAGTTTTATTCTTTTCAATGTCTGTTGTTTGGGGGTTTGAGATTTTTTTAAATGGTGAGAGTAATTTTGGAGATCACTTTGACTCCCCCCTTCAGTCACTGTGTTAGTGATGTGATAATGTCAGCAAGCATTGCTATTATAAGTGAGCTTGTTGCCAAGATGGTTGTAGAGATTTCTATCTGTCCCTGTTGCAGATGAATGGAAATAAATACTTGGTTTAATCATCAACGGTACTTGAGCCCCATTGTTGTGCAGATCTTACATGTGTCTCAGATATAAGTTCTAATGATTTTCTTATTAGATATGTTGGCTATTCAGATTATCGTTTGCCTTTGCCCTTTTGAGGTTTTTAGTCTTCTCTACTGTTTTTTGGATTTCGTTGTACTTAGAATTTTTAAACCCACAGATTATCTGGTGCTTATCAGCCCTTGTTACTTTGCTGCAGCTTCCTGCTCTGCCCTCCCCCTGTCCCAAGCGAGGGGGGGGAAATACCATTTTTGTTCTGGTGATTAGTTTCAGGCTTATGGATAAATATTTGTAGTGGAAAAAATGAGTAAGAGTCGCTGATGATGCAGCTTCTGTCAGTTCCCTGAATACAGTAAGGAGCAGAAGTAAAAACACTCATGGTGGTATAACTGCCTCTGCGTTATAGTTTCTGATGGTATAGTACTATGGATAAATAAAAAAGGAAAAAAATAAAAAAATCACACCTCTAACCAGCAATGTTCTATGGGCAAAAGCTACTCGAGTTAGGCTGGACTCATTCGGGAATAGGTGGAGTAGAAATCTTGCAGTATTAGTCATTCTTCAGCTCTTTCAACCAAAATAGAATAACATGAAAGTGGCAGAGTATTTCCCCTTACTCATGGTGTAAATCTCAATGGAACAGCTTATGAGAATTTTGCATCATATATGCAGAGCACTTCGGTCAAATCAAAACATAAATCTTTTTCCTCATTTCCAAACTAATCTATGTCATGGGATAGCTGTGAATTCTTCAGCTCTCTAGCAAACCTTTCAGTTGAGAGCTCTTTGTAAGGACATCAGAGGGCTGCACAGGGATTATATAACCCCTGACCATTTGCTTGTCCTGGTATATGCTTTCCACAAGGTGCTAATGGCCCTTCCAATATTGCTTTGCAGCTGCCCAGCTCAGGGTAGGTGTGAGTGACAGTTTTTTAAGATAGAGCCCCATAATAATTAAATCTATGGGAATTTTGTTTTGTAGTTGTTAGAAGAAAATTATTAGAAGGGATGAATGTTTCAAATCTGTCGTAATTGATTAATATTTTCACTTCTTTATCTGTTCTGTTGTCATTGCAAACTGATTCATAAAAGACAGGAACTCAGATACTGACGAGGAACAGATCCCATCTGGATTTTCTGAAGTGCTTTGCAGTTGGGGGGTGGCACAGGCACAATCCTGAATGTATTTTCAACAGTACATGAGTAGATCACAATAAAGTTCTTGCTTGCAAAATGTGGTCTTTTCCTTGGAGCTGAGAATTAGGACATTTAAAACCACATCAGACTGAAGACGAATACTGATCTACACTGATACTTCTGACATTGACAAATTGTTGCTTAACTACTTAACCAAAATTTTGTACTGTTTTGTTTCAGCGGATTGTCACTGCCCATACATAATTATAGTAAAAAGGATCTTCTGCTGTTTTCTGAGTTGAAGGGAAAGAAAAGCCAAACAAAACTCAAAAGAAACAAAAAACCCCACCCTATCTGGTCAGCTTTTCAGTCACAAACAGTTCTACAAAATTTTACCTTCATGGTGTGTGCAGTATGCATCCTTCCTTGATGAGTGACAATCATGCTCTCTCTGAAATTTTCAACCTGTAGCTACATGGTAATTTTAACTACGGCAGAAGCAAGGTTTAAACAACCTTATTTTAGCCCATCAAATTAATAAAATGTTTGTATGGCTAATTTTAAAACCAGTTTTTTAGGTTGCTTGCTTTTTTCCACATTATGCCAAGATGCAGATGCTGCTCAGTTGTACCAGCATTGTGGAGTCCTGCAATCAGCTGTGCAGCCCTGCAGAACAGCATTAAACTCTGAAGTGTGATTTTATTTGTGTCAGAAGACGCTTTTGGAGTGTGGGGCAAAGAGCCTCTCATTTTAACTCCATTACTTAGATGCCAATATCAATATGCTAGAAATCTAGTAGAAACAGCTAAGTTTCACAAAGACGTGTCTCAAAAAACTGTTTATCTGACCATGTTGTTATCAGTTACATTGTGACATTTGGTTTTTTGTTTTAGAGTCTCATAGCAAACAACAAATGTAGGAGCTTTGCATATTTTTTCTCTATTCAAATGCAGTATCTGCTAAATTGTTGTCACACTTAGAAATTTCTTCAAAGGCAAAAAACCCAGCCCAATTAAAACAGCAGCAAAAAAAATTTCAAGTTAATATTCCTCACAATTAGCTTCTGTGACAAACATTTTAAACTCAATTTGAAATATTGCTTTGTTTGGGGTTTTTTCGAAAGAATTCCTCTCCTTTCTAATCTGATAGGCAGGGCTGGAAGTACCTTGTGCTTGTGCCTGTTTATGTGCATTATGGCACCTCAGTGGAAGCACAGGGATGTGTAAACCTAAACCCTGCCTTGAAGTGCAGTTCACATAGGGGAGATGATGCTGATACTCTCATCGCTTCTTGCTTAGGTTATAATGGAGGTGAAATGGTGGCAGCACGCAGAAGCTCAGAGAATTCCAAAGGCTTGTGTAGGAAGCAGGAATGCTGCTGTTTTTTCCTGGCTTCAGGTGATCCCCACAGTCCCAAGGCTGCCGGCGTTCGGGTACCAGCTGGAGGGAGCTTTGTGCCATTCCCCGCGCCCGGGGCCGCCGGAGCTGCGCTGCCGCTACCGCAGGGCTCGCAAAAATCGGTTTGCGCATTTCCAGAGCCCTCCTGGGGCTCCTGCCAATCCTTACGGTACCACCAGGAGGTTTTATGAGGTAATGATTAAACTCTTGAAGCAAATAAAACTGTCTCGTTTAGTAGTTTGCTTCCCCTCACACGTGAAGTCAATAGAAAAGCAAGGTTTAAATGCTTCCAGTTTACAAACACATTCCACTTTGCTTTGCGTCTCCCCCGCCCCCCCAACTCTTCTTTTACAGAAAGAATTTCACCTGCGTTCTTCCTCAGGTAATGAAGTCAGCAGTAGTTGAATTGCTTACCAAGCCTTAAAAATTTCTTCAGAACATGAAATGTTTCACAAAAGCCGTTTGATTCTAAATGGTAATTTTCTTCCATCTGATATCTTCTGCTTTTTTTGTCTATCGACACCAAGCTTGTAGTGTGGCAAGCACTAGAGACATACAAAAAAGGAAGCTCGTTTTTTAATAGAAATCAGTATTAAATATGCTGGGCATCTTGGAAAACACAGTAATTTTGTCCCAGCTTGAGGGAAATCACAGGAACAAGTGCTTTTATTCATATGGTGACTAGTACTTAGTGGGTGATGATATCTCTGATAATTGCATTGATGTTCCTATATTTTATCCATCGAATCATACAGGAAAAGTGACTCTCTGATTGATACTCTATAAATTATAGCCTGTTTTAGAGCTGATAAAATGTGCACGGGCTGGCAGCTGAGTTATGCACATGGGGAAAACCAGTTTTCTGGGTGGTGGGTTTGGCTTTTGGGTTTAGGTTTTTTTGGTTTGGATTTAATTGTATTCACATTAATAACAGTTGAACCCAGACTTCTTGTAATAATGGTCATTTAAAGTGATAGTGAAAGTTTCCCATTCTGTTTGAGATCGTGGTCCTTGGCTGTTTGCTTTTGTTGATGAAAATAAAAGCATTAAAGAAGCTGTGACATTTAGCCTTTTTTTTGAACAGATGAGTATCCTAGCAAGTCTCAGGACACTCACAACGCAGGAAAAAGTTATAATTAACTGAAATTTTCATGCCATAGGTGTTATTTAATTCCACTTCTAGAGTCAAATTGGTGATAACAGAATTCTGGCAGCTTGGTAGTTGTCTGTTTTCAGTCAAAAGCAGTTAGACTCAGTTGTATACTTTGATTTTTTTTTTTTTTTTCTTTTACTGCTGTGTAAAAACCAAAACGTGCAGCAATTCTCAAATATTCTGATCAGCAAATAACTGCACAATTACACTGGAAGTAATTTGTCATATGATTTTCCACTATTTCTTGATGGTAGCAAACGAACTAGGAAGGAGGCATAGACCTGAAAGCGAGTGAGAGCATCCCATTGCATTTAAGTTTTGAAAGACTTTATTTTAAATTTACTTGTAGAGCTGAATGAAGTTTTTGTGTCAATTCTCATTTTACTGGAACATGTTTTTCACTCTGCTTGTCACAGTGAAAACTGAAAGTTAACATTTCTTTTCAAAGATGGCACTCTTACAAAGGCTGTGACTGGAATCTGTTGACTAAGATAAAGAAGCTAACCCATAAATTCAGTGCTCACACCAATCTGGCTAGAAGTATTTTTGATTGTGAGGATGACAAGCAAAGGATCTGAGTTTAGGTAAAACTCAGATGCTCAAAGGTCACATTGCAATGTAGTCCCAAGTGTTAATTTTTATTAACCTTTGATTCTACGGAGAGTTTTTGATGACTATCTTGTACAATGTTGAAAAATTTTTAAGGGCAACTGAAAGACTGAAACTGAAATACCCATGTGTTTAAAATATTAGAATTTCTAATACATTTAAGGTTTTGATGCTTTAGATTTACATGGTCGGATATTTTTATGTAATGAGGTAAAAATATGAAAAATAGTATATGCTAAGGTAGCATAAAAATTTAATTAACAGTCCTAAACCATAGCTGGTTTTCCCACTGTAAGTAACAGTGCCAACATTCTTCATTTCTTGGCAGCAAATATCTAAGGTAGTATCAGATCTGAGGATTTTTTTCTCTATGTATCCCTGCCAGAGAAGAAACAAAAATGCTTTTCACCTGTTTCCTGGTGTTCCTTAAACTGCCAACAGCTCTTAAAGTTTGTTTAGGGCAGAAGCCAAACCATAAAAGCTGCTGGGTGTTTTTCACTATGCATGTCAGATAGAAGTGAGTGGATAATTTTTTTCTTTTACTCCATAGTTGTGGGTTGTCATCCCAAACTGCTGTTCCAACTCAAAAACACCAGCAGTAGGTTGGTAGGCCTTTCAGTAGTGTAGTACAGCCTAGGAACCAAACTCAAATACCTGTACAGGGTGGAGAAATGTGTGAACTCTGTCAAAGCTTGCAATGGGCTTTGCAGTGCCATAGAGACACACATATTAGGTGGTTGTTTTTTCCTTTGTTACCTGCAAAGCCTAAGATCAATAATCAATCAGTTGACATTTGATAAGCTTCTTGCCTCCCTATTGTTTTTTGGTATTAATCCTTCTTTGTTTTTCTTTGAATTTTTGACACTGTTGGAAGTTCTGGTTGAGTGGGTTCAGGTTTTTTGGGGAGGAAGGAGTTTGATTTGGATGATTCCATAAGGATGTTTTTCTTTGGGTTTAGGAAATGTAACAAGATGAAAATCAACTTAAGAATGGCATCTCTCCTTCCCCTTTCAAGACTGGGCTTCAGTTACACTTACTAGTCAGATTGGGCAATTTTCTGAAGTAGGCAATCTTGCATTCTGCTTAGGGGATGGACTGCATGTTTTCTTTTGTTTGCTTGCTGCTTGGCACTACGGATACAAACAGTAATCAGATGAAAACAATTTTAAAATGGAACAATGTCACACATTTAAGAAAGTGTCAGAAAGGGAGGAAAGACAACCTGCTTTTGATTCAGTACAGTAAAGAACCTTCTGAAATTTCTGTCTGGATGCTGTACAGTAGCCCACTCTGAAGAGGGAGTCTGCCATGGTTAACCCTGCCAGAACTGTGGGCTGCTGACAAGGAGAACATGTTGCAGTTGCAACTCTGCCATCCAGCAAGAATGAAATATGCTCAGTTTCCGTCCCCACAGTTGGCTTTATGCCTGTGCCTTGGACAGCTTTTCAAAATCTGTGGAGAAGTCCTGTTGCTTTAGAATTTCTGTTGAACATTTATGACTGGTTTCACTGAGGTAAATAGATGTTGGAAGTGAACGAGGATTTATTTGACCTGTTCATTAAGCTATTGAGAAGTCCCTAAAATTCTAAAGCAATCCAGTTGACTGAGATCCAGCCCTAGGCAGTGTGCTTCCAGACACACTATTTCTGTGTAGGGACCAGCACACTGAGGGAAGCTATTTGTGCTTTCTTTCTGTCTCCCTTATTCTTAAGCATTTTGGCTCTAAATCCACAAGTAACTTATTAATTAATATCATAACTGCAATATTCAGCTCTGTCCATTTCAAAGCCTGGGCTTCATTCTGAAGGTGCTAATGTAAATTGAAAGCTCTTCCGTAAACTGCAAGACTCATAGTCTGAAAAGTCTGGGCTGTAAAATTCCTGAGTTTGATCTCCAAGTAGTTATTTAGTAGCTCTGTTTTAAACTAGACTCCCTAGAAGTATTCTATACTCTTAATGCAGTTTGACACCTAGAACACTTACTCTTCTAGTGGAACAATTGACCTGTTACCACAGCTGAAATCCCTAAATCAATATATTCAGAATCAAATGTGCTTTGCTTTTGTGTCTGTTTACTTTAGCTAGCTGAGATTGATTAGCTGGCATCTGGAGATACAGAAAGGCCATTGCAGTTCTAGCTTCTGTACCTCTTTGGGCTTTTTTTTAGGTAATTTGTTTATTTATAATGTAAATTAAGGATTGTGAGGTGGCTTTTAGTGTCAATGAAGCAGTATCACTCCAGCTCTTAAAACTGAATGTGTGACTAGTTCCTTGAATTCAGTGGGACTGCTTGTCAACTCTTTTGCATAGAAGCTTATTAGTTAAGGCCAGGTAGCCCATATTTGGAGAAATCAACTCCTAGGATTTGGAGTTTCTGTCTTGGGCTTGATTCTGCTTGCATTCACACTGGCATGAATCCAGTGGAAAAAATCAGAATTGTATAGGAATCAAACAAACCTTTTCTGTCATCTCAACTACCTCTAATCTGTACTCCTTATTAAGAAACTAGTACTGTTCTTTTTGTAATGGATGAGTGACACAGTTGTATTAAATCACTGTGGGCTGAAAAATCCACATGCAAAATCTAATGAAATATTTTGTCTGATTCTGATTGCACTTACATTATGTGTCTCTGACTCCATGGAGATGCATTAAGTTATTCTGATTTTCGGGGCCAGAGACGTGGCCCCTTGTCGGAGAGAGTGGGGTGCTGGTGAGAGAGAAATTCTGTACTTCCAGATTCCTGGGCCTTGTCTTGGCCAAGCCACTGGCCTGGTATTGGGGAATCTACTCATTGTTTCTCCACTACAAAACAAGGGTGATCACATCGTAAAACCTGAGAGAAATGTGGGGTTTAATGAACGCTGTTTGATCTGTGGCTCAAAAGCGTTTTAAGTGTTAAATGGCTTAACATTCAAATCTAGAGTAATGCTTGCGCTTGTGGTGTAACTGAAGAAAAGATGGTACTATTTTTATAAAAGTTGTCATCGCTGTGCCAGGAAAGTATCAGCCAGCTTTCAATAAATTACATCCTTCTCAATGGGGAGCAGGAGTAAAGCAAAATTTCTGCTTCATGTTAATTCTTCCTTTAGCATTTACGTGAAATGAGGTTCAGTGTCAAGAGTTGCCAAAAGTAAAAATTTTTTTTTTTTTTTTTTTTCTTTTTTTACCTTTTCATATAACACAACCAAACAACCTGCTGTTATGGAATGTGTAGCTGGCTCAGGATTTAGAAAAGCTGTGTGCTGATTGTGTCCAGGTTCAGAGCTGTTAAGGGTTAACAAACCAGAGCCACTCACTTATCTGGGTTGTAATTTGCACCACTATGGCTGGGAGTTTGCACTGCTTTGTCTCCTCGTTCAAATCTAGAGAGAATTTCTTTCCTGGCTTTCCTCTCAGAGCTTGCGGGTGGGAGAAGGGAGGAATTAAACAAATCTCCAGATAGTCCTGATGTCATGATCAGTATTCTGCTGTTATTTCCACTTGTCAGGCACTGTTTGAGTTGCACAACTCGGAATGTTAAGCATCTGCTTTGTAAGTGTGTAGACATCAGGATCATTTCAGATTTGTTTATGGAGAGAAATTCTGCCTCTTCAGATTTGCAAGTGAATAGAGGGGCAGACAGAAGTTGATACTTTCTGTAAGAATTTTAGGGGTAACTTTTAGAATAAGCAATTGAAAGTAATAGAAAATAGAGTTAAGTATAATATTTAGACAATTCTACAGAAAACTTCTCACTTGCTCAATTAGGTTTAATGAACAGAAGTCTTAATGTATCAGTATCACAATCTTTTCCTATGTAATAAACAAATGGGATTGATGCCATTACATTTCCTTACTGATGTGTATTTTAATAATCCAGCTATGATAATAGCTGATAGAATAATAATAAACATAATTGTAACAGTGTCCTCATTCGATCATATTTACAGCATGGGGATATTTGTGTTTGATCAGTCTGTATTAGCAGAAGTTGCAGTATTTGTTGTATCTGCCTTTCTAAAAACCCTGTCCCCTGTGCATTGATGGGCTCAGACACTTGTCATTGCTTATGCTCAAGTCTCTTCAGTGTTTTTCTTTATCAGAGGAGCCAACCTCTGTGGTACTGCTCAGTGTAATGTGGTGTGTCAGCAGAGAGGTGCTTGAGTGTGGTGTGTACAAATTGCTGGGTGCCTGAGTTCCTCACTGCTCTTGCAGTAAAGACATGATAAGCAGGAAGCTGTATGTAACCTGAGAAAATTAGACCTTGATCAGGTATTTTTCTGTAAATGCAAACTGCAGGAAGACTAGTAGGAACCCAGAATAAGGTGGTTGGATATTCCATGCAAGGTTTTGATATTCCATGTAAGCTTTTCTGTATAATCCAGGGAAATGTATGCTTTTACTGTGCTGGAAAACCAGAGATATTTTTCATCTTCCATGTTAACATATCCCTGGTATAAACCATTGCATGGCAGGGTGCTGGTTGTTTTTGCTTTTATTAGCAGAAGCCCCTCCTTTGGTTAGGGGAGGTTTCCCAAATGCTTATTCTAATTCTCAGCCAAGGTAATCTCGGGTTTATGTAAAAACTGCTTAATGCTCATTGCAAGCACTTGGATCTTAACAGATTCTTCAGCTCATCAGCCTCTCACCAAATGCCATGGAAAAGGATGGTTCAGACAGCAAAGAGAAGGAATAGAGTCAAGAAAAAAGGGAGATTTTATTTTATCCTCATCCTGGTCTGCATACAAAGTCACTTTCTATATGAACTGCAGTAGAGTGTAATCAGAAGCGAGACAAAACAATTGCTTTGGTTTTGTACTTGATGTTAAATTAAGCCAAATCATTTAAAGTTAGACTGTTGAATACTGCATTATTTTAATTATTTTTATTATTACTTTGCAAGACTAAATATAAGATTCTGTCATTCCATTGCTTCCTGAAGCACACTATCCTTTGAGGTGTTCAGCATTAAATTAAAAATGAAGTGTCTCCCCAGCTGGGGCATCCGTAGCCAGCAGAGAGTACAAACTGACAAGGAGGACTTATAGAATGGTATAGAACCACAGAAGACAAAGTCAGCAACTTAAGAAAATACCTCTGTGCCAGGACATTCTGTAAATTTCTCTGGAGAAATCCTACAACCCTTCAAGAAAGTTGACCTCATTTGCATGTTTTGATTAGATTGCTGTCAGGCTTCTTCTGACTTCCTACAAAGAAAAGTAGTTTTCTGAACAAGTCTCAGGAACTTCTTCAAGTCTCAATAAATTCCTTATAAATAACTTCATAACTGAAGAGAAAGATTTTTGTGTTGTATGTCTAAATCTCTAGGGGAAGCATGTTTTATTGCAAAGAGGAATGCTCTCCATCTATATTCTATATTCCACTTTAGTGAAGGGATCATCAATCTCCTGGCTAAATTCCTGAAGTATTTATTAGTTAACTCAGCCTCTGGTATTGTCACAGCTGTGGAGCTGTTTCTTTAAAGGACTATAAATGAAAGCATAACTCAGAGGTATATTTCAGAGAGATACAACACTGTATGACAACTGTATGGTGTGGGAGTATCTTTTAAAAAGCAGGGAGGTGGAGAAAGAAACAATCGAATGCCCCCTCCCTTCCTCCAAGTGAGGGAAAATTTTAGAGGTAGAAAAATTGTTTGAAACTAGTGATATATTTAGGTACAATATAATGACCTACACAGCAGAGTTAAGCCAATGTGAGAACTGCAGTGTTCACTGCCCTTAATAGGTGTGTGAGTATCTTGAATAAGGATTAGGGGAATGTGGGCCTGAAAATGCTTAAAACACACAGCAGCTCAAAGAGAGGAAAAGGACAAACTGTACTTTCTTAATTTTTCATTACTTGTAATTGCCACTTGAAAATACCCTGTTAACATGAAAAGTCTTGTGTTTGCAAAGTACGTTTACTTCTGGTCACTTGCATTATTTTGGTTAGGAAAGATAAATTTATGGAAAGAGACAATGAGCTGGGCACTATTTTCAGTTTGCTGGGTATTTCCCTAAGTGCCTTATAAATAAAGACAGGGTGGAAAATTTAGACTTATGACAGCTTTGACTTTTCTAAGAAAAAGGAAAGTATTTAATCAACCAAAACGCATATGAAAGATGGTTTGCCTGTACCCCAGGCTCTTTAGAGATGAGCCATAAAGTCACAGTTGAAATACTTGTGCAAGGGAAGGTAAATGAATTATGCTGCTTTCCACTCTTGTTAAAAGGTGCTATGGTTTATTTTTATCTTCTACCATAAAAATGTGGAAATCACATGGAATAGAGAATGTTTTTTGTCTTCTACTTCCAGAGTCACTTATTCTTCTACTTCGTTATTACCCAAATTTGGGATTTGTTTTGGTATGATTGCTTTAACAAGGAAGGGGCTGCATTTACTTTTATGAGCTTTAATACTGGATCTTGGATTGGTCTAATGAATAGCTGGTCATTTACAACTGAGAATCCTGTTGCCTGCTTTGGCAGCGAGGTATCTTTGAGTTGTTGTCAACTTAATTCTGAGCAATGAAGTAATTAATATGACGGAGGGTCTTCCCTTGACTGTTGGAGGCAGAGTTTAGCTGTATTAGACCAAATCATGTCTGAATCTCATGAGCTGGACCTGCATGTTAGGATGTATATTATGTTGAAGTAATCAGAATTTGGATAAAACCACAATTCAAGCCATTTCTTGGTTTTCACAGTCAGACAAAAAAGTATTTTCTGCCAGAAACGTTCACTCGACTGCAGGTGGTCTCTTCCTGTTCCACCTATCCACAAATACACATAGAGAGGAAAACTCAGAGAAGCTCAGATGATGGGAGAAGGGGATTGCTTGACATTTTTTGCCATGAGAGATTAGTTTAAACCTCACCTCTTGGAAGATTTGACTCTACATCTCAATTCAGTTTTACCAAAGTGAAAGCAGCTATGAGGAATCATAGAATATCCTGAATTGTAAGTGACCCACAAGGATCAGTGAGTCCAAATCTTGGCCCTGCAGAGGACGTCAGGGATCACACCATGTGCCTCAGAGCATTGTCCAGTTGTGTCTTGGACTCAGGCAGGTTTGGTGCTGTGAAAAGGAGAGTGCAAGGCGTCCTGTGGCTAAGCTTTACCAAGAACAAACCAGCCCAGGGGTGTTCTAGAGCACATTCCCAGTGACTCAGAGTAGGTTTTAAGAGGGCTCTACCCAATGCTGTGCCTGTTCCATGTGACACTCTGTGTGACATGTGTTGCTGTGCCTACTGTGCTTTCAGAGCTGCAGTCCCAGTTCACTGTTGGTTGGAAAGATGTACCAAATTATGAAAGTTATTTTACTGAAGTGCAGCAGGCATTAGTGGTATGGAGATTCCTTTCATCTCCTAGAGGTTTAGAGGAAGAGCTTGATCTTCTGTCCTTGCATAGTTTAGTTGGCACACAGAAAGCTGACTTGATGCTTTAAAATACCTATCTTTAAAACATGAGTTGGAGCAAAAACGTGATTTCTTGCCATGCCCATGACTGCATCCAGAAGTCAGTTGTGTTGTCCTCCTCTAGAATGGACAAGGAAATAGAGAATGATTAAATTATGTAGCTTTTAATTTTGCTGCAATTAAAACAATGGCAACCAGCTGTCTTGGTTTTCTCCAAACCTCAGTGATAACACTTCCATTAAAAAAAATAAACCAAACATTGTTAAAGGGAACGGGCAATGGAATAACAGGAATTTTATAAAGGTAGCATACAATAACTCCAAGAACTGTGGGCTGTTCTTTTCTTTTGTAACCTTAAAGCTGAATTACACCACTGGAAGTCTTTATCTGTCTTCACTCTTTGTGCCCTCTCATGTGGCAATATCTGAAGTAGTAAACAAGGAAGGACATCCTGAAAGATTTTCTGTCTCTTCCCTTTTTTATCACCAGAAGTGTTTGTTGTTAGAGGTTTTTTTTGTTTCCTTTTTTTTTTTCTCCTTTTTTTTTTTTTTATCAGCTGCTACTGAATGGTTCTTTAAATTTTAATGGCTGAGGGAAGATGCTGACTGGTGCCACAAGCTCTCCTATTCCACTGGGGATATTGATTTGTAGGTGTCTGTTGCTCAGCAGTTCCTCTCCTTGCAGAGAAAAGTTGGTGAGGATTTGAGCAATCTCACCTATTATTAGCACATGCAGTGAGCTCAGGTGCATGAAGGAGCAATTTTAGATTCTTTTAATAAGATTTCTGTGAATTGCTATCATCATTTCCAGTAAGCCTAAGTATAGAAGTAAACCATAAGAAACAAAGACCTTCTGACAGGTTGAGAATAAGGACATTTAAGGTCAACCTGCTTCACATCTTTATGCTATTAGTCTTTAGAGACATCTGTAATTCAGACAGTCCTAATATCCTTTGTGTTTCTCAGTTTTACATTTTGGCATATTCAGAGCAATTTTCCATAACATTTAAAGAGAGGAAAATATGAACTTTGGAAACAGTTTTGCTGAACTCCAGGACAGCATTTACTTTGAGAAATATTTAGGCGACTTTTAATTGTTTCCTCTTTTAATGGCCTAATTGAGTTTTAGAACAAGCCAATGAAACCTTTTTCTTCTTGTTATTTGTATAACATTCAGAACTCCAATTCCCATCAGTTAACAAGAAGTGTCTGACTTCTGTTCTTCATTATGTATGAAACAGTGTGTCAACAGAAGACTGTTAGAATGAAAATGCAAATTTACCGTTTTTCTTTCGTTAGTATCACATGGCCTTAAATGAGGCCATTTCTATCCTGGAAACTCAAGAAATTTCAAAAGTTAAGATGTATGTATTATGTATTTTTTTAAATGTTTTTTTATTTTCAAAACGGATGGTCACCTTCTGCTATGTAAGGACAATTTATTACTCCTATTTTTCTAAGCTACTAAATCCAGCTACTGGAGTGCTTCTGTTGTGGTGGGATATTCTGTTTGGTTTGTTTGGTGTTTTTTTTTAATTCTGCTATGCTTTTAGCAAAGAATTTGAATTTCTTGTTAAATGCTAAAAGTAAAAGGAAGTGCATTTTAAATGGCCTGTTCTCCAGCAGGTCTGCAAAGGTAGTTCATTCATTAGATTGCACTCATAAAGGCTTAGCAAGCAGTGAGGACTTTACACAGAATCTTTTCAACATTAATTTAACAAATTAAAGCTTTCACTGCAAGTTTCCTGTGATTTTTTTTTTCCATACTGAGCAATTACGAGTGTACCTCCAATTTAAGGTTGAGTTTGCAATATGTTTGCAAAATTTGCTTTTATACAGACGCTGCTGTGTCCTCACAGTTTCATTAATTCTTCCTTCTCTGTGCAGACTGTGTATCACAGGCAGGCTTGTTGGTTTAGTCAGCAGAGGACTCTCAGAGCAGAGTGACAAATGACCTGTCTTAACTGTTTCTGAAGCTGCAGCTCCATCCTGACTTCATTCATAGCTCTCAAAGCTGAACTTGAGTTCTACCTTAGTTTCCTGACCCTCTATCCCACTTGCAGGAGAACACAAAGAATCTCTTCCCAGCCCCAAGTGTGCATCTGTGGAGCAATGCCATTAACCTGACCCCAGCTGTTGTTGTAGCTCTCCACTCTGAGCAGGACAAGAGAAGAATTCCATCTGAATTCACTAAGTGGCATCTACCAAAAAAACGTCCTGCTAGCTTCCAAGGCTGATATTCTTCCTAGAGAGACTAAAAGCTTGCTAATAGAGTGGCAACAGTCTTTGATCTCTCTCAGGGCTTGTGATCCCTGCTGGAGGGTCCCAGGTATCCAGGTTAGAGAGTCCAACCCACTGGGCAAAATCAGGGCATTGATCTTGTGTTCTGGCGCTCAGACTCCCATAAGACAATTTATATGTTAACTATTCTGATACATTTTGAAAGTTTGCAATATACCACACAGAGGGTCAATTTACTTGGCACCACAGGCAACTGCAGTTCAACTGATTTATAGACATTGTAAATCAGTTTATAAATTATATTTCATGGTTACTAAGTATCAAAGAAACAATGGAGAAAGGAGTTTTCAGTGCTAAACATAACTATGGAGATTTTGAATAGACAGAATGTCAGGGAGAGAAGAAAAAAGCTGTTTCCTTTATATATTATGTGAATATTTCTTCATCTAAAAAAGCTGACTTCTAGCCATGAAGAGTTAACATTCATGAGGAATGTGTGGAAACCTTACATAACTTGTTCAGTCTCATCTCATGGGTGTTTCTCTGTACACTCTGCCAGAACTAATTTCACGGTTTTAAAACAACTCATGGTACAAAAAGAATACATAATGAGTTGCCGTGAGATATGATTGTTTCCCATCTGAGAGATAGAAAGACCTGTAGCTCTCCAGGACTTATTAGAAATCATTTCTCAATTAAATACGGGATGTATAGCTTAACAAAGGCTGTGTGGTTCCTCTTGAATGCATCAGCGTTTGGCTGAGCAAAGCAGACCTTTTGCAAGCATTTGAGATACTCTTCCCCCTCCTTTTCCCCAGCATCTCTTCCTCTACTAGTTTATAAATTCAAAGAGACCGTAAGCTTGTGTAGACAAAAAACACTGACCTGGCATGGTCTGTCTTATCCTGCCTTCTGAATCCCTGTCATATCTTAGAGTTTGAAAACAGACAAAGCTTTCTGGTGCTGTCAAAAAAGTCATCCTTGAGAAAGAAAGCAGCATCCAAACTGTCAAGACCAATACTTGCTCCCTCTCAGCCAGTGACGTTTCACTCCTGAAGCCTGCATAGCAATAAACCACTGACTTCAGTTACCAAAGAGAGAGCTTACACAAAGTGCTGGCAAAAGCAGAGTCCAGGGAAAGAAAGTTGGATGGAATAGGGTGGTGAAAAGCAATCTCTTCATTTTAACATTAGATATGTACAGAGGGATAATTACGTTCTCCCCTTCTAAGAAAGGCAGAAAATAATGTTATACAAACCCCCCAGCATCATACAGAATGGGGAATGCTGTAGAAAGTGTGCCTAGGGTGTAAGCCAGCAGTTCATGGCACATCTTGTCTTAGTTTGAAAAACAGCCTTTTGGTTAGTGAAAAAGAGAAAAGAAGTTTTGATTAGTTAGTTGTTGCAGAGACAGTGGGCTGTAAGACCACTCTTCCCACCTCTGCATTCCAGGCAGATGTGAAGCAGAGTCAAAGTTCAGTTTGATAGCTCTGGCAAGGTCTCTCATCACTTTTTGAGGCAGGAAATCACAGGGGACTTAGCTGGCTAATATTTGCCCAGGTCTTTCCAAGTCATAAAGTGAGATTTATTTCCAAGTATCAGAGCCACTTCAGTTCAAATGAGTCAAAGTAGCCTTAAACGCTAAGGGAAATTTATAAGGATCTTTGGACCTCCAGAACACTTCAGTAAAGTAGCTGGGATTACTAATAAAATTTCACTGCTGTAAAAATGTGATTTGAAACAGAAACGTGGATGGATTGAGAGGACTCTCCTCCGACTCAGTCTATGGTGTTACTGTGCAGCTGGGAGCCCTATCATTGCAGTCAGCAGTCTTGAATGGAAAATTCAGTGTGATGACTCACTGTTTTCTACATCTTCCTGTGCTAGGAGCATAGAAACGAGGCAAAGATTCCTTGGTCTATCTCTTTATTTGCCCTGCTGCTTTCTAGGGAGAGTTGTATGGATATTTTTTTTGTGGCTGGAAAAGGGAGGAGGGGTAGTGGGAAGGTGCAGAATTGCCTCATTTCTGTGCTGCCAAGTGCCCATCTCAGGCACAGGTGAAGCTTTAGTTGCAAGGAAGGGTTACACTGCTCTGTCTGCTGGGCAGAAGTGGTGAAATGGATGCATGAAATAATTTAGATTAACCTCTCAAATTTTCTGTAACAGCAGTGCTGGAAGTCCTGCTAGTTCTTGGAAGGAATCCAAGAACAGATTTCCATGCTTCTTATCTCAAACTCACTAGTGATGAAGGAAATTTTTCTTCAGTAAAAATCATCTGTGTCCCAATAGGAAATATACCTTTTTATAGGATTCTTTTTTTTCTCTTGCAAAACTTGTCATTTTTAATGTGGGAAAGAGCCAGATGATGTGAGGCACAAACACACGTTGATTCTCTTTTTAGAAAACCAGTGAGAATAGGGATGCAAATTAGTTCACTATACAGTTCTAATTAATCAGCCTCTCTTCTCTTTTCTTTATTCCAGTTACCTTGAATTAGAAGTCATGTTATCCTTTGGGCTCTGACTGACTTAATGTTTTAGAAAACTGCCGGCTCGTAATCTGACAAGGAAGTCAGAAAGGGTCAATAAATACTCTTTGTATTGTAGTTACTCCAAAAAAATTGACTGATTTTATGTAGAATAGTGTTTCAGGGCTATTTTCCATCTCATATTTCAAAGCACAGTTGAAAAGAAAGTGAGTGTGCCCTGAGACACTGACTGTAACATATGTTGAAGGAATGTTCTATAAAGATAAACCAAACAGTTCCGCAGCATTAGCTGTAGATGGAATCTAGATTTGATTATGCTGTTTGGCCTGTCCAAGATTCAGAGATGTCTGAGCTTGAGGTTTATTTTGATGGTCTATTTTGCAGGGGAAAGAGAAGGAAAGATTGTCGTAAACAGAAAATTATTCAGCAGTTCCATTACATTCATTGCGAAGGCAGAGTGAGGCATTGAACTGTTATTTCAGTCAAATCTTAATTTATGTCAGTATTTTGTAAATAATTAATGTGACATTTTAAGTTGACTTTAAGTTGTTAACAACTTCAAGTTGTTTCATAATTAGCTGGAATACAATAATAAACTGCACTGCAGTCAATAGAAATAGCTATAATACCATGTCCTGTTTTGAAATTATTTTTCACTTACCAGTCAAGCTGAATATTAGTGCTTCTAGGTAGGAGGTTATTATCTGTATTTGCTCTTTGAAGAGAAAAGAGCTCCTCATAAAGGTGACTTCGACAGCAAAAGAAAATTTCACAGCAGAAGCCAATTTCCTCAGGGAGCAATTCCATGATTTCCCAGTCCAATGTAGATCTACTCTTCTGCTCACTTAGAGGAAGGGGCAAGAAAGCGAAGGAAACCATAGAGATGGGGACTGGGAAAATTTCAAATGTCACACAGACTTTTAACTATATCAATGCCAAGGGCAGTTTCTCGGGCAACCAGAGAGCTATGGAGCTCAACAGAGTGCAAATCTCTGCAGTAAACCAAACAAAGCTCAAGAAAGCTCTTGAAGTTTTACAAAGCCCTTTCCTGGACATTTTTCCTCAGGAGAGGTACACTGAACATGAGCTATTCAGTCCTCCTCTAGGATCTAGGAGTTGTCTTCCTTGCCCTTACGAGGGAGCTGCTTGTGCTGATGACCTCGTGCACTTTTGTGGAGTGCACAGAAGTGGAGTGGAAATGTTCCCATTACTGAAGCACCATTCCTAATGTTTAGGGTGGCTGAGGAACAGGAAAAAAGCATTAGAGGATCACTCAGTAGCATACACTGACTCCATGATTGAAAAGATGATGTTAACCTACAGGCAGAAGTGGCAGAGTGCTACTTTATTAATTTTGCTCATTTATTAAATGTCTGTGAGATTTTTGCAATGCAGCCCAGTTGAACTTGCTAATCTTTTTTAACCTCAAACAGGACGCTAGGTAAAGCCCAAAGGAAGATGTATTCTGTAACATTGAAATGGTGTGCAATTCATAATTAGCATTAGTGAAGGTTGACTTTGGCCAGCTGAGCAGAGACTGGATACTTTATTTTTGGAGCTGAGGTCTTCACCTCACTACTGTGGTGCAACATTGTGGAAAAGCTGGCAATGATTGATGTACATGGCCAGCTTTTATGTGTTCAGATTAACTCATATGACCACTTACTATTCTGACTACTGTGGGGTCACTGATGCTTTTAAACAGCACTGAAGGGTCACTGCTAGACTCTGAATAAAATCCCAGGCTCACACAATCTTTCTTCTGTGTTCTTATTCATATATTAGAATTCCAGGCTCTTTCACATGTTTTGCCTTCAAATTTGACTTATGGTTGTAGTCCACAAAAAAAGGACTGCTCAGCTAAATTTTGCCAGTGTAAAGAGCAGGAAAATCTTTTAAGTTCTATTCTCTAACACAGTCGTTGTGTCCCTTCCCACCTTCCTGACCCCTTTTCCCTTTTCTTTCTAAGCAATGAGAAATGTTACCACCACCTCTAACTTTTCTTGGCCAATTGAAGAATAAGTTTTAATTTTAATACCCCTCTCAAGCTATAGCATTTAAGCAAATACAGTTTGCAAACTGTGTATTTTTTTTTTCCTAGTGCTGACAGGGTAAAGTAATTTCTCATTCTCTTTCTTTTCCTTTTTTCTGCTTTGGGATGCCAGCCTTGCAAATCAATATTTCATTTTGAAGAAGCCATGTTTGATGCCAGTTCTACTTATTTGCTTTGCAGTCAGCTGCAGTAATTCTTTGTAACTCTGTCAGTATGTAAATTAAACCAAGCATAGATAGCTTTGTGTTGCTTAATGTTCAGCTGATAAAAATTAATGTGGTGTGAAATGAGCATTTTATCTGACTGCAGATACAGTGCTGGAGTTAATTAGACTGGCAGAGCAAAACGTTATTAAACATACAGGCCCCTGATCATCAAGAGCTGGGTGAACCTCAAAATTGTGGGTTTGGGTGGGCAGTGTAATGTAAATTGACTGAGGCAGGCTCAAAGCAAACGCACTGGGAATGGTGCACTCCTTCAGCAATAAGACATGACAGACAGAGCAGTAGTGCTGATGAATGCATGCCTTGGGTGCACAGTGTAAGGTACAAGGCAAGCCAAATGCTTCCAGCATGCTTGGGGAGTGCATTAATCAGCATTAACACATGATCTACAATGTCTTATTGTCATTAAACATTGCCACTTCTTAAGTTCAGGATTCGGTGACAGTTAAATGATCAGTAAGCCAAATCAAATAAAGTAGCAAAACATTTAATTCAGCACAAGTTATTTCAGTAAAAGTATTTTCATACGTTTAGTTAGCTCTCTTGGAAGATTGCCTTGCAGCACTGGTGTGTACATTGCAATTTTCTCTAATTAAAACAAAAAAGCACTAACAAAGATATCTTTTTTCTATACACTAAATATATCCCGTAAGTATTGGCCCACTTCATCTGTTGTCTGAATATGAAGCCTATTTTGATGTTCCCAATACTCTGTTTATGCTGGGTACATTTATGAAGAGAATCAGATGCATTGTAACATTGCCATGAAAAGTTGTGTTGGTTACAACCAACCAGGCTTCTACTTTTGATGCTGTGATGGGTGAGTTAGGAACCATGTCCTCAGTATTCATGCCTAGGCAAGATGTGAATCTAATGGTTTTATCTGAGGAAACCCACAACAATTTATGTTTTTTGGACTGTGACATTTCCTAGCATGAAATTGGAGACTTTGGGCTATGGTGGTTATTTGAGGAGATAGGAAACTCTAAGTCATGTTTAAACAGACCTACAAGCCAGCACCCAGAATGTCAGATGCTTCTCTGGCACTCAAGTCTAAAGGACTCTGGAGGCAGAACAGGTCACCTGAGAGAACTCTGTTGAGCAGTTTTCTAAAAGGACCAGGTGGCACTGGTGGTGGGGTTAGGCAGTGGATGTTACTGGGCAGTAAGAGCTCCAAGAATGCTTTTCTGCCTCCTTGTGAGCTCTAGAATGCTGCTGAACAACCTCAGTTTTCCTTCCTGGCAGCCTCCCTCTTAAATAACCCCACTTGGTAAGCCTGGGAGTCTGACATATTTTTACCTAGGGCTTCATCCTTGTGATATTTGCATAAATAGTATTTTCACTAATCTGATGTTTCTCTGTAATGCAGATGGTCAGTTTTATGCATTTCATCTGTTTATCTTTTAATTCCTTTGCTTTGAGAGTACTATATATGTTATGCTGCAGTACTTAACCTTAAATGAACAGGCCTTTTGTTTTTTCATTGTTAGTTCTTTTGTCTTGTGCTGGTCTGAGGTCCAAATGTTCCTCCAAATCAGAGGTACTATTTCCCTCTCAGCACCTTCATATTGTAAATTGTTGTCATGGGGCTTGCAAAATGTAATGCCCCATTCTCCCTTGGGTTGTCTTCAGCAGGTGAGGTGGTGGGTGGGCTCTGAGTGTTTTTATGAAGAGCCTCTTGTGCTTTTGCATTACATAATAGTCTGTGAGAGTCCTACTTTACTGCTTCTGAATATTTCTGAACAGTGCACACAGCAGAGAATAAATCTTAGGAGCAGACAGCAGGACCTCAGTTGCTGTTCTCAAAACTATTAAAAAGAAGCAGAGGGTGGTCAGTACTTACATGGATGCACAAATTGATATCCCTTATTAACTACATAATTTGCTTGACACTGACTGGAACTTCCTGGCATAATTGAAGAATTTAAGCTTTTTGGCTCAGTCTCAAAGGATCAGTGAAGGTGACCAAGGAATCCTCTGAATGTTATACTAAAATCTCACAATAGGAGGACTTGAGAGGACTTTCTCTGCATGCCTGATACTTTTAGAAGTGTTTGTGAGAAATGGAATGATGTAAGGGCTGTCTTGGTATTTGTATGCACTGCTTTGCCTTCCTTATACCTTAGTGATTTTCAGATAAAATCCAAATCTCCACTTTTTTCGAGTATTTATTATTTGAAAGAAACACTGTAAATTCCCTTCCTGTTTTCAACAGAGTTGAAATACTCGAGTTGGATTGTGTTGTTTCAAAACCCATGCCATTGATCTCTCCCCTTCAGATGTCACAGTTTAGTGTTATACATCTCTTAGATCCTTAGAGAGCTGCACATTGCTGGTAACTTCTTCCATGATGAAGACAGAATCAATCAGATTACTCCTAGTTCAGAATTTCTGGTATGCTCTGTAAAATTCCTCTGTGCTTAGAGACGTACAGAAATGTAGCAAGAGCAGTGTTAATTACTGTCCTAACCAGGAATAAAGTAATTTGCTAGATCAGAAACAATTCCTTGCTAACCTGGAGTGATCTGTATACTGGATCCTATAGAGTTCCTCCAGTCTATTTTTTGTCTTATTGAGAGCTACTCAGTTCTTTGAGGAGTTGCATTTTACTTAATACTGTTTTCTTTATGTTCTTCAAATTTTTTTTTCTAAATTTTCTTTAATTCTTTCTATCCTGTAGAGGACCCATCCAGTGGTTCAGAACTGGTTTTGTTCTTTAACCTAAGGGATCAAACATATATCCTTTAAGCTACTGTGTGACTTGTTTTGTTTTCAATGTTTCCTTTCTCATTTTCTATTACCAGGAAATAAAAATTAGGTCCCTTCCTCTGTAGTAACCTGTATTTGCTGCCTTTTACTACTGCAATGTCCAAGGCCAAATTTCCAGTTACATTGGTTTTTTACATATTCCTTTTTGTACAGCTGTCTAGACTTTTTACTGGCACAGGTTATGAATTACTAGGGCCTCAGTTTGGAATTTTGAAAATATATCTAAAATTAGAGAAGCTCATTCTTTTTTGGGCTAGAATTCTCTGTTGAGAATGGTCTTCTTTGGATTTTCCAGACTTCTCTCTGTTTAGAATTAGACGTAACAAAAAAAACCAAAGAAAACAAAGGCCACAACAACCAACACCATCACTTAAAATTATTGTGGATGCTGCAAATCCCATAAATCTCTGTTGGAGCTAATTTTTAAATAAAATCATGATAATTAAGATTTTGACCACCACCACCTAATTGGCAGGGGGAAAAAAAGAACTCCAAATAAATTAGTAGTTTGTGAGGTTTTTTTATTTAGTCACCTAATACTATCCATAGCTTTTGGTGAACTAAAAAGATCGAATAATTTTGCTCTGATGTGAACTTGTATTTATTTCTGTAGCTTCCAATGCTATAAAAATGAGTATAGAGGACCAAGCTGTTGTCAGTGTTAGGCAAAGTTGTTTATAAAGCTCCTATCTCTAGTAAAATGCTCTTAGACTTCTTCCTCTTTTTGATTCAACAGAATAATCTAAAATCTTGATCTTTGTGAAGTCTAAATCAGGCCCAGCAGAGAAACAGAATGAGATGCCACATTTCTGAAGTGTTGAACTTCCTTCCTCTTGTTTGCCCTTTTCTTACAGTTGCTTGAATGGCAACCCAAATTAATGACAGAATTTTGTTACACTGCAAACTAAAATAAATTGCTTATCTTAAATCCAACATTTATGTAGCAGTACCAAAATCCCTACCACCTGGGATATTTTCAGAAGAGTGAAGATTTATTTAATTACAATTTTTGTAGCTTTTTGAACTGTTTTGCTGCCAAGGATTCATAGGGCACATCTCAAACTGGAAATAAATTAATAGGATCCTGCTTGCAGCAGTTCACTTGTATTTGCTCAGGAGCAGACTTTGTCCTATAACAAAATCTGAGAGTCTGTCTGAACAAAATAATGTTTGGAAGGGGCCACTGAGAAATGTTTGGTCATCTGTTGTGTGCTCCTATCCTTGTTGAAGTGATTTGTGTACTGTAGCAAAAAAAAACAAAACAAAAAAAACCAACACACCCCAAGGTACCATCATGATAGTAATCAGTCATTTTAGTTCATTTATTCAGTCACGTTGGTGACTCTAGATAAGTGACTTTTCCTTTGTATCACTCAGGATTTCCTGCAGTGATACAGATGTCTGTGGCTTGGTTTGCACAATCCTTTAATTCCTACATGCCTGCTCATTAAGTTTAGTTGAGGAGTGCCAGCAATAGTGCTCAGTATCATTTGTCTCTGGATTACAGCCTAAAGTGTGTATACAAGTGCCTGAGATTAATTCATTTCACAGCTCTCCCTAATTCAGGAGATTCAAACCATGCAATGTTCCACCCCGGGGGAAAAAAAAAAAAGTAAAGAAAAAAAACTTCTATAAAATCTACAGTCCATTAGAGGATGAGAAAGTGTGTTTTTGTAACATTGAGAGCCGTAACACCTTTGAGATGTGGGTTCCTGCCTGCTTTTTGCCGTTGTGCCACATAACTGTGTCCGACCCCAGCCAAGCTCCCAGTGGCTCTGGAGCTCTGGAGCTCTGGAGCTCAGCGATCTGTGGCAGGGTGGGAATTCTCCTGGAGCACTTGGCAGGGTGCTGGCAGCGGGGAGAGGCACATCCCAGGGTGAAGGATGGCTCGGTGCTCCGGAGCAGCTGGATTTAGTGCACAAGCTGCTGCCTCTGTGCCGTTGGAATATCATAAAAGGCTGAGCAGAGGACAGAGGCTGAGCAGTGAAATTCACGGCACTGCTGTGCCAGTCTGCATTTCGGCCCTGCCACATTAACTTGGAGTCACCACACTCAGCATTCCCCTCGTGGAAACAACAATCTGTTCCAACAGTGAAATAGCCAACAGCATGTGGCTGCACAGTGACTGGATTGTAGGCTGAGGATTTGTTTGGTTTTACTTGTACTTCCAAAGCCTTCAACCTTAAATTCCAAAGTTGTTTAGTTCAACCTCGTTCAGCTCAATTGCTCTAAATGGAAGCGATTTGTACAGGCAGGTTTGTGGCACCTGTGGATGTGCATGGATAAATCTGAAGTAAATGTGAATAATGACATATTTTTATAGGCATTCAGTGAGAAGTTAGTATTTGCTAATATTCAAAAAATTTACTTGGAAAATAAGGTCTGTGGCTGATATAAGAAAGGATTATGTCAGTCCTACTAGATATCCCCAGAAAAAACTCTTCATTTCGCAGTAACTTTCTTTACCTATCTAGAACATTATGACTTTTATTTTTCAGAGCAATGGTTTGTAGTAAAATGTGGAAAATACCTTTTTAGAGGTATAGTCAACCTAAATATTAGGCATCATCAGCATTAGTGAGTTAGTCTAAATAAAAAAACACTTCAGCTTACAGGAAAAACTGCTTCAAAGAAACCAGCAGCAGCTATAGGAAAGGTAAGTAGGTCTGTGTTTTAATAGCTCAGTGTTTCTTAGAGGGTCACAGGAAGTTCATGAGAGACCTTCAAGTTAGTGCTAGCCAGGGTTCAGCCAGCTCCATTTCATTCCCAGCACTGTTTACAGGGGCACCTGATAAACATGCCCTGCACGGCTCCTCCCTTGCTCGTGCATAGTGTCAGCCACCATGAGCTGCCAGAAGCAGCTCTGTGGTCTCATGGGAATGCTCACAGCAAATCATTCCAGGTGGGCACAGACCAATGGACCTAAAAAGGTCCATGTGTGCAAAAAATCCTCAAAGCGGCATCTAAGTCTGTTCCTTAGAGTTCTCCAAACCCATTGCCATGGAGTGGGCACTTCCTGCGTTTTGTATGGACTTAAGTATCTCCAGCAGTCATGAGAAATACATTAAGCAGGGAGAGCAAAACTAAAGATTTTACTCATTGTAATCCCCTCCTCTCAGTCATGTATTTATTGAAATTAGAGATGGGGTAAGTTGACAGCACTTGATAGCAGTTGCATAACCAAATTTGGATGTGAGTTTATGTCTCAGTGTTAGAATGATTTGTGTGTCTAACAATTGCATGTGAAAATTCTGGTACTAGATTAACATTCTTATTGTGTATCCTGCTTTAATATGTTCTGAAAAAAATGTGCTAAATGAAATCCAGAATTATTGTTGCTGACATCTGTCCATGACCAATATTCCCCACCCATTCAATACCTAACACTTTAAGAGTTATTTAGTTCACATGCACAAAATTGTGTTAGGTACAGAAGAGTGCAAAACCAGACCAGGTCAGTTCAGCTTTGTAGTGAAAGGTGGCTTAGGGAATTTGTGTAAGAATTCTAACTTGAGTCACTTATGAGGTCTTTCCGCAAAATTGCTTCCTAGCAGGAAATCCCAAATTGCTAGAATCAATGACTTTCATGTAATCATTCAGATGTAGCACTCTGTGCAGACAGAGGCAATTTCCAGTCAAGGTTGTTGGGCCAGACCCCTGACTCACGAGCTACCGCCACTAAGCGAGATTCAGAATAGAACTGAAACTTCATTCTTTCACCTCCCCACTGAGTAGATACAGGCTACTTATGTCTTGGTATCTTTTTAGCTGGAGCTAGTTCACTTAGCAGAAACAGTTAATGATTTAACAATTAATGATTTAAACATTGGGAAAACATAAGCTGTAATTCTGCCTTAACAATCGGCAGGTGATCTGATGGGGCACTAATGCTGCCAAGTATCCTTTTGTCCTTTTAATTTCTCTTGGGGATGAGACTGCTTAAAACACCAAGAAGACACCAGAAGTTGCAGGATAAGATAGTAATTATGAAAATACTGCGTTGATTAGGATAAGCACCTAATTATTTGGATGCTGATGTGTAATTGGATGTGCAGCTGACACTATAAAACTTCAAAGCATGAACTTTATCATCACATTTCCAGTAGCACCTTTTGTGATTCCTACAGAGATGGCCTTCTTTTGTTTTTCAGCTCCAAACCTGGTCAAATTCCAGGAATGCAAGGACAGGTGGCATGGAGTTCCATAATATGGCTGTGGCTTTTTTTTTTTGCAGTAATTGTCACCTTCATCCAAAGATACAGCTTAGTGTTCATGTGCAAAGAATCCAACCTTTGTTCATTAATGCAAACATGGGGTCATTTCTACATAATTGAGAGGATTGCCAGTTGTAAGACCACAGCACCTTTAGCCATGCCAAAGTAATTGATATTTGTGTCTGTAACTTGCTGGGTCTGTCTGTACCCTGAACCCGTGGTGGTCTGCAGTGGTAACAAAGAAGGGAAGGACATGTGTTTGAAGATGCAAAGAAGCAGGGAAAACATTTCTTGCTTGGTTTTCTCAAGTGAAATAAGTGTTTTACCTGAGACCTGGCACGCTTCAACTGTGTGGTAGAGTTTGGTGCAGACATCCATCAACCATCCCTGCCTGACCTATCTGAAAAACCGGAAGTTCTGTATTTTCTTCAGTATGCCCCTGCAAACCTGCTAACCAGCAACAAGGTCTCAATATAGATAGAACTATTTATTTTGTGGCTCAGCTGGTACTTGTACAGGCTTCTGTGCTATTGAAGTGTCCAGGCAGGGGGATGCTGTGAAGGTTTTAAATTGAGCCTATTCTTATCTCTCCTACAAAGATATAGATAGGCTGATCTCAGATGGTATTGAGGATTTAATGAGTTTAATAGGTAAAATAAGCTTGTTAAGGAGTTAATGTTGTACTTAGAGTGAATCCACCTTCTTTAGCAGATGTGTGTGAACGTTCCAAGGGTAGCTGAGGTTCTGTTATGTCCATTTTGCAATTTTCTATCACTTTCCCTCGTATGGATTACCCACCTCAGTCTTCTAAACATCTTGGGGATTAATTTTATCAATCAATAAGTTTTATCATTTGAAACCATGGGTTTTTTAGCTTGTTTTTAAAATGTCCATACTGTGGTACTTTTTATTCCCACCATTTGTGGTACATAGCAAAGTTTGCCATTTGTCTCTCATAAGGGCAAAAGACAAGCACAAAGCTGTAACTCTTGGGCTGTTTTCTTTACAAGAGGTGGGGCTTGACATTTTTGAATTTTCCATATCCCAGCGGGTGAGCTTTTGATCCCCATTTCTCACTTTGAAGCAAGACATTTGTAATGAATTAACTTAAAATATACTTTGCTAATGGGTGATATGACTGATGTGGTTGGTGTGCCAGGAAAACACTCCATTAAAATGTTGAAGATGGCTTTTAAATTAATGAAGCTGATGATGAACGTTGTAGCCTGCATATTTTGTGGAATGTTTGGTTTCCTCCACTCTTCCAGCTTCTTTTGTCCTCCTGTAACTAGGAGTAGCAAAATTTGGATCTTATGTACATTGTACATTTCTTATGATTTCTGTAGGGCAGAGTTCCATGCTAGAAGCATCAGAGTACACTTTTGGAAGTTTTTGTTTGTTGGAGTTGTTTTTGTTTCCACCTCTGATAACTAATTCTCATATCAGTTCTAGAGAACAGCAAGATGCAAATGCCTTAGATCTAATTTTGCTAAGCCACAGATTTGTTTTTGAATTAGTAGTCGAATACAGATTAAACAAAGCAATGTTTGAATGATATTTTTTATAGCCAGGTATAACTCTTGCAACCAGTAAAGGACAACGTTGATTGCATTTTGAAAATACTTTCCTGGAAGAAAAAAAACAAACAAACCCACCCTCCCCCAGAAGAACTCAAAAATCTGGTCTGTCTCAGAAGCTTTTGAGACTTTTTTTTTTTTTAAGTTGATCTCTATATTATATTTTTTCCCCCAGAATGTACTCCTTGCTAATGGTTTGGGGCTAGAGCAAAGTGTCAGTGAGCCCAGCAAAGGAAAGCAGCGTTTGCAAAAGCGCTGTTAACCCCAACCACTTGAGTAGCAGTAGAATCTGTTTTATACAGATTTCCTGCATGGTAGGCAGAGGTTAGTGCTTGCTCCTTGTTTGGTAGAGTGGATTCAAAACACTGCTCACGTAATGCTCATTGTAGATTGCAAGTTTTAGCCTCTAAGTGAAAGTCAGAGCACTTGGTAAATAAATACATTTGAACTTCCACTAAGTTTTATGTGAGGACTGAAGCTTATTGACATTAGTGGACTCATTTTCTCAATCTACCCACATGAGGTCAAATGAACTCCAAATGGTTTTGGTTTTTTTATTCTATTGAAATTCTGTGTTCAAGCTAAGAGATTTTTAAATTTATCTTTTTTTAGTCAGACTAAGTCAATTTATCTACAAGTCACGTAAAACAGAATATAACTTTTAAAATCCACATTCTAATGCAAAAGAGTAAAAGTCAGCAAAAAGCATAAGAATTAGTTATAAAATTAAATTTTATTTTTCATGTCTGTGTTGCCACAGTGAATGAGGTTTGAAAGGGTAGGGAGTAGCACTCAATTCACTGAAGTGTGACAATTCTTCCATGTCACTGATTTCAAGCCTGAAGGGGATGACATCCTGTAAGCACATTCATCCATTTGTGTTTATTAAATTAAAGCCTACATGAATTTGCAACAACAGACTGTTCATTAACAGAAAGAGAGACTATTGCTTTTCTCTTGGGACTGTTTTGGCTTTGATCCATTGATCTATTCTTGCATTGACATAAATATTAGGGTTTTGTTTGTATTGGGTTTATTTTCTTACTGTGAAAGATTAGATTATAAACAGCAAAAAAAAAAAATCAGCAAAAAAAATTTCTCATCATGTTCCTATGTACCATATACTGTAAGCAGCTAAATTAGTTATGGAATATAATAAAATTAACAATGCATAATGCACCACCCCAAGTGAAAAAGAGTCCTAAGTTTTTTCTCAGCCATCTCTGCTAAATTGTGCTATACATTGCTAGGTGTACAGGTGTTGGGTGAAAAGCAAAAAGATGTAAAACACTAGCTAGGCAGTGTTATGCAATGTGTTGTTTAACACCTCTATTTCAATAGCACCCAAAGATTCATGGACAAAAGCTGTATTTTTATTGTGCAGCACCCTGAGCAGAAATAACAGTGATACCTCAAAGGCTGCACATGAGACTGAGAGTAAATCTCAGCTGCAGTTTTTCAGAAGCTCCCCAGTTCCCTTCTCCCCCTTTTACAGTAATGCATATTTCAAGCAATTGGGAAATATCTGTGTAATCAAGTCAGGATCTGCCTCTGTACGAGAAGGCAAAGGATTACAGGACAGGTGTTACAGTCTCCCTGAGCAGTTGATGAAGTTCCTGGGAAAGGGTAGAAAGGAGAAAGCCTTCAGTTGTTTTTGCAAGAAACTACAATTGAGGACAACAGGATAATAGATACAGGGGTCCCAAAGACTGGATACTTTGGTTCAACAGAGAATAAAATATACATAAAAGATGAGAGTGTAGTTTGAGGGATACAGAAATGATTGCTCTAGTTCTTCAGGGTGAAAAAAATTGTCTGTGTAGCAGAAGTAGGAGAGAGCAAAGATTGCTTTTGAAATACAAATTTTGTAGTGAGAAGAAAACAATGGATCCAAAGAAGAGAGACGAATGAAGTGATGGAGCAATCATGCACAAGGGGTGGTGTTTTCTAGGGGAAGGGTGGGTTTTTTTGGAATTAGCACCTGGAGCTGGCTCATGCTGCAGAGTAGGTGTGGTACTCTGCATGGGAGGGTCAGATAGAAATCAGTGTTTTGCTGAGGTAAAAAATGGATGCAGCATGTATATAAAATGGCAACGGGCTGATTATTGAAGATGAAGCTGCAGAGAATGAGTGTGTGGGATTGTGTGACAGTGTAGCCAGCAGTGAGTCAGAGAAAAAGGCAGAGCCAACAGAAAACAAAAGCCACATGAAAAGGAGGGTGCGTCAAGCTATAGAAAGCCTGGTGTGGTCAGATTACTGGGGCTTCCTGGCTCTGGCAAGAATTAGAGGACCTCCTGGGTAGTTTAATGTAAATTGGGAAAAAATAGCAGAAGCCTATCAACATCAGTAAGTATTTTTGCTAGCGTATCTAAAATGGGTCATAAAAAAAATTTAAGACCAAGATAATTAGGTATATCATTGAGAATTCAGTCTAGGTGAACTGAATGGAATATTTCCAAACTGAATAAAAGTACGGTTGGTCAGATTATGCCAACCCATCCTTTTTTACTTTTGGCATTACATAGAGTTAGTATTGAAGAAGTTTGGAAAAGAAAATCACTCTGCTATGAAAAAAAGGAAAATAAAAATCCATATTGAACCAAGATGCCAAGATTTTAACATTTACTTATGCTGCTGAAACATAACCCTTCCCCATTGTGGACTTGGGAGCCTGAAATCTGTGAGATGTAGTTTTATAAGACTTTCATACTGGTTTTTCCAAGTTTACTGGATTATTCCCCCTCCACTCCCCATTATGTAAAAAGGAGTCACAAACGATGGTCAGTAAATGCCAGGATTCATCCTTAGGGATCACAAGGTAAGACTAACTCCCTGGAGATCCCTGCACCTCGTTGCTGGCTGTGGGGAAGGCAGAAGTTGCCTGCTGCAGGTTTGAAATGGCCCACAGCTGTATGATGGGTTGCCTGTGTCTCTCCTGGGACATAAGTTTGGAGCTAAGGCACTGTTAGGATGCAAATCTCTGGGCCAGGTGCTGGTGTTTGGGGGATATAACTCTGGGTCATGTCTGTTCTGTGACAGGACTGAAAGCCAGCATGTTCTGGTGGTTCATCTAAAGCCTGATGGGGTCAGCAGGCTCTGCACTGAGGCCATCCAAGTGCTGTGTGAGATGGAATTCATATGCATGCCAAGACCTGGGGATTTCTAGCTAAGGAAATTCTTTGTAGTAGGTTCTTCAGCTTCAATAGTAAAGGTAGCAGAAGCCTTGCACATGGCTCCTGGTGATGACCTAACAGGGACACTTAGCTTTTTCACCTCTTAACGTGAATCCTGGAGCTGACAAAAGGGGGCACCTCCAATATGCCAAACTTGTGCCTAAAGCAGGAAGGTAAGGGCCAGAACAAGGACAGGTGGCAGATGTTAGATTTGGAATTCAGTGACCAGCCTTTTCCCCAAGCAGCCCTGCTGAGTGACCTGTCTTGAGTTTTGCAGCGTTTGTCCTGGGTGCAGAACAGCTGAATCACTCTGAGGAGACCCATGGCACTTTGTCATTTAGTGACCTCTTTTCCAAAAGGCCAGGCTGCAAGTTAAGGAGCCAGACACCCCGACTGGCTTCTTTCTTAGTGTCCATGTAACCTCCTCTCTGGTTTAAACAGAAGAGAGAAAAGAGAGAAAAAAAGACCCTTTTTTTAAGGTGGTGACAGTGTGCATCCCACAGTTATCTCATTGTTCAGAGGCAAGCTTGGCTTTCCAATATCATAGTTAGTTAATTGTTTTGAAAGTGATACATCTTTGGGCACAGCCTGTATTGCTGGGTGTTAAACCCTATAGTTATTCAGGCATTTGACTCCTCTGTAATTGTGCTTCTTTTTTCTTAATTAAATCGTTAATGCCAGTTTACATGGTGCTTATTTATAACCTGTAGTAGAAGAGCGTTCTCCATTACTCTTTCTAATGCATTGAATTTGCATGATTGGCAGTGACTTTATATTTGCAATCTATAAATCAAATATATAAGCATGATGATTTTGCAATATTTTTTATTACTCACTAAGTTAAGCTTTCTTAATAACTTCCTTAGATTTTAATGAAAAATGGATAGTGTAGGTTATCAGAAGTTAATATTTCACTGTTCTGACTGGCTTTCTTCAAAGTGCTGAAAAAGTTGGTTTGGCTCTTAAAAGAGTCTTTTTATAAAATGGGACAGTGGTTTACATATCAGACTTCCCCTAAAACTTCAGAAAGGCCTGAATATGGGATTTTAGATTTATGTGTATTCATAGAGCATAATTTCACTTGAAAAGAGGAAAAAGAGGTGGAAATACCTTGGATACTTAAACACATACAACAAGGAACTATAGTATTAATCACTTGGTTTAGGTACCAGTAATTTCTGAGAAAAGGAAAGAAGATTTTTTTTTTTTTTTTACCAGTCAGAAAAGCTTTTGGGGACCCTCCCATGATCAAGTTACTTTTTATGTGGGTCAGGTATGAATGCTCTGGGAAAAAAAAACTGCATACTAAAATTGGGAAAGGAATAAAAAGAACATGCAACAAAAATACCATTTCAGTTTATAATTTTTCCCCTTTTTTTCCAAGATGGGCTGAGCCTTTGCAGCTGCCACTTAGAAACAATAGCACCTGAGAAAATAAGGCTCATTCTAAATGTGTTTGTGTTGTTGTTAGGGAGCTGACTGTTTTTAACCCAGTGCCTGTAGTAAGACACACTTTTACCCAAACCATGAAAACAAAATTGATGCTGTGTCAGCATCTTGGCTGCAAATAACACTCAAAACAGATTATAGGATGTGCTAGGAATACAAAATAAGGTTAGAAATAATGCTTCAGCTGTGAGTTCTTCAGGCTGTGGAAATAATAGAACATAATTTAGTAGAAGAGGAACCAGGGAGTCAGCATGCAGAGGAAAAAAAAAATGAAAGGAGTAAGAAAATTTAAGAGAAATGGAAATAGGTGTAGGGGAAGTTTGGCAAGTCTTATCAGTGGAAAATTCTTATGCTGACTGTATGGAAGGGCCAGAAGGGATTTAAGGAGGAGCTAGAAGTCGTTCTCACATAAGGAAAGCAGTGACTGATCTTTGTGAGTGCTGCACTAAAAGTCCTGAAGAGGATATGAAAATAGACATAGAATCTGGATATGTTTGAATCTGTGCTCCAGATGAGCCCAGACTGTTGCAGGCTTGTGCTACAAACTGTTTACACCTTCTGCCACCTTTTGTGTTTGGAGAGCAGGGAAGCCTGCATGCCCTAATGATGTGAGATTTCTTCTTCAGCAAAGACTGGTGCTCAGTCTTATCATTACCCATAAAAAGACTTAGTAATGATAAAAAAAACCTGAAATTAACCTGGAATATGTATTTAAATTACACTGTGCTTGGAGTTTTAGTTTATTTGAGTTATTAAGGATACTTCTTTAGTGTGACCCTCCTCAGTGCTGTGGGAGGGTGTGTGGTGAACTGAAAGTAGCTGGCTCTGTGAGGTGGATAAACACATATTTACCTTTATACTGCTTGTTGAAATGCCATAATGAAGAATTAAGCTGCAACCATGAAGTGGAACAGAGTAATGAAAACTCAAACTACTGCTTTGAAAAGCTGTTACTGAAGTCTGGGTGCTTTGTGTCTTTCTTCACTGTCACATCTGAGCTTTCCTACTCTATATTTCACCACAAACAAAACAAGTATTCCAGTGTCTTTCTTCTGTTTACAACAGGGTGGGGATATGAATTTTTAACAATAGATTATTACTTCTCATTAAAGCAAACATGAGCTGAACTCCATATTCAGGAAATCCCTACCCTTTCTTCATTACAGGTTTTCTATCTCAGGCAAATTTAGAACTTCTAGTTCTGCCAATAGTGAAAGAGTGGAGGCAAAAATCTGAAAGCAAGATGCAAATTGATCCAAACAATGTAATCTCTCAGCAACTATTATGTAAAGTTTAGAATAGCTAAAATCAGTCAGAAGCCTGGTGAGAGCACTGACATATCTGAATAGGGTTCAGTCTGTGACGAGGTGAGTCTTGCAATCTATTAAACAACGTGTTCCAATATTCAAGTCTAGGTATCACAAAGACAGGGATTAATGTACACACATCCACACAGGAATCTCTGGTGCCTTCAAGTGCTCCTCATCTTCTGAAAAGCAGTCAGCAGCATCGCCTACATATTTCACAGCAGGCTTCCCACCTGGGCATTTCAGCCTGACAGTGGGAAGCCTTTTGAAATGATAGTGAGACATTTTGGTGTAGCTTGCACTCCAAGATCTAATAGCTAAGGTTTGGGCTTTGTTTGATCTGTACAAATATCTACAGACACAGAGCTGGGCAAGCCAGAGCTGGATGATTTAGGATCAAATTTTGAACTTTATTGTCACAGATAAATAATGTGGTCAAAGGCTCCAAAGTAATATGCCTGGTAGTAATGCTCTCCAGCAATAACTGCATAATTGAAAGAGGAATTAATACTTTCATAGGTAGTAACAAGAAAAAAGCTACAACAATATTTTTGTATGCATTTGTGTGTAATTTTCTAATATTTGTATAATTTAAAAATTGGGTTGTGTAACTGCTCTCCAACTTTTTATCTCTCTTTTCTTAATTTTCTTTTTCTTTTTTCTTTTTTTTCCCTTTTTTTTTAGATGAAGTTTGATTAATTTTCTGGATGCAGATAATTTTGGAGTAGAAAAAACACTTAAGCTCAGATGCCCTACCCAGGATCTATCACTAGCCTGAGGAACAGAGATCTAATTCTGTTTGATTTTTATCTTCAGTGTTTAGTACAGAGTAAGAAGTAGAGGGTGTATGAACCCAAGATAAACACTAACCAAAATATCACTGCAAAATATTGGGCTTTAAAATTTTGTTCAAATGAGGTTAAAGTGAAAGATAAAGTATGTTCAATTTTATCCTCATTCTATACTTGCCCATTAAAGAAACATTCACCCCTTTTGTGAAGCAGTAGCACAGTATAAGTTTAAAGCATTCCAGCCCAATGTAATTATTATTCTTTTTTACTCTTTTCTGGGCATTAAATTTATTCAAATATGAAGGAATAAGAAAATACCCATTAAAATCAGTAAAGTTTTCCTTATGTGTAAGGCACACACATGTTGGTCCTTGATATTGATCCAAATCCATTTATGCAATGAATAACTGGCACTTGTTCAACTGAAATTTAGGTGGAAAATCTTTAAATGCACATGGCAAATCTTTCTTAATCCCCTTTCTCGATGGCTTTGATTCCATGGCAGAGGAGACCCTGTGGTATCTTTGCATGCAACCTCCTGATCCCATGGGCACAATTCAGTCTGTCAGCTTGGGGTTCTGGTGCTTCACTGTAGTTCTGCTACTCCATTAGTAAAACACAAAATTGTAAGCATATAATGTTCATCGTTAAAGTTATGATAAGGATACAAAATGCAAAATACACTGTCTTAAAGAGCACCAAAATAGAAAAATAGGAGACATATTAGAAATAGGAAAAGAGGAAAGTGCAACAACCAGTGATCCTCAAAAAACCCAAAATTATTGGCAGTTAAGAGGTGGTTCATTTGAGTGAACTTGTGTGCAGTATAAGTAAGTGAATTAATAATCGAAGGCAAGTCTTTAAAAATATGTTTCAGATGATAGCTTTAAGTGAATTTGATCTCTTTTAAATGACAAAGTCTGGTGTCTAATTAGGTTTCTATTCTTACAGTGATGGATATGAGGTACTTTCTGAATCTGTTTGACCTTCTCAGCCTGGGGAGGAAAATTATTTCCATAGTCCTTAATTTCACAGGAGTTTCGCATTTGTTGCCACAGAGAACTCTCACAAACAGGGAAGAAAGTTTAAATGGCTGAGAGACCTGCTTAACTCCGTGCACTAGGCACAGGCTTTATTACTGCTTATTTGCCTGTGGAGCTCTTCTCCACCCTGCACATCTGCTTCAGTTTTCGTGGGCTTGGTGGTTACTCACAGGGAGCCTCTGCACTTGCATCTATCTTCTGCATTTCTTAATTTCTTTTGGAAATACTCTATTCTCTCACCTTATTAATGTTAAAAGGAAAAATGAAGGGGAATTTCATTGCTAAAGGCAGCAGAATAGCGAACTTCTTGGTGGAGAACTGTGTCTTCCCCTGTGAGTGAAAGCTAAATTAGTTCTGAGGTGCTTTCACTCAGTGGAAGCGTGATGAGAGACACCAGCCACCTCTCCGTTAATAACATGCCAGTCACACTGGGAGCGGCGCTCGGAGCCTGCTGGGAGAGCACAACCACCAGCACAAGCAGGTAGGAAGCAAAAAATAGACTTAAGAGAAAGGAAACACAGGTGGAGATCAGGGCTCTGATGTTCCAGGGTGTAAAGTCATTTCTGTCTGATGAGAGGGAGTGACTCAGCCTGGCTGGAAGGGCCAAGTTGCTGCTAACTTCAAAATTGCTGCTGCCAAAACATTACAACAGCACTGCTGCTGCTCAAGGGGCATTGGCAACAGTGTGGGACATGGAGTCATTTTTCTGGATGTCTGTTTGTTTTCATTACCTGTTCACAGTTAATTGTTTTATTTCCTTATTAAAACTGGGACGGTTCTGAGTTCTGCAGCCCAATTCCAGCAGTTCATGTGTGATGCTGCTGTATTTGTCAAACACAAGGTGCTGGAGGAACCTGAGCATGATCTCTGTTTTCATGAGATTCTCATAGTATTTCTCTTTCTATTATGAATTCCATCTTACATTGAACTCGTAAGGGTTAAGTGGCAGTCAGGTAAGAGCACAGGTGATTGGTTCTTGCACTTTCTTCTTTCCATCTCTCCAAATCAGACAAGCAGCTGAGTGAAAGTCTCATAGCCACAACTTCAATATGAATATTTGGGCTGGTATGTTAAACTCCAAGGAGCTGTGAACATGAGAAAGGGAACCCTGTAGTTCTGTTGCAAAAAAGCCCAGAGGAGAAAAAGGTGCTTCTGTGGTTTCAGGAGCAGAAATAAACTTAATATTCTTTTGGTCCTCTTGAAATATCTGCTGGCATTAGTTGACAGGATGTCTTATGACTATTTTAAAAAAGGTCTCACTCCTTTGTATGGAAAGACAGCACTAGTTTTCTGTCCAATTTTTCTAGTTTCTGGATTTATCATTTCTATAGGAAAAAATACTGTATCAGATCTTTGAAGGAAAGACTGTATCAGACTGTGCCATAGAAGATTACCTTTCACTTTTGTTTCTCCATGCTTCCACAGATAATTCTGAATCTGTGTCATCAATCTTCAAACTCTGTGGTTGGTACTAGGATTTTTGGATTTCTAGGTTAGTTGTCCAGTGTTACATACATAGATTGAAAAAAAAAAAAAAGGGTAAATCCAGGAGAGAACTGTTTCTCAGATTGTGGTCCAGAAAATCATATGAAATTGTGTTTTGCTCAAAATGTTGGGCATCAAAATGGCTGCTATCTGCTCTGTGAACATGGGTTGCTACAAGGTGTAATTCTTCTAAACATTCTTGGACTCTTTGAAGGTTTGAACACTTCAGACACAAGGAACAGAGACCACAGCTTAATAAAAAGTCTTCACATAAGGATGTAGGGATGTGGCTGTGGCCTTCAAGGATCAGGTGGTGACACTTCTAATCAGCAAAACAGCATCTTGAATATAATTTGCTGAACTCATTAGACGACGGCTAGCAGAGAAGGAAGAAATAGCTGTGGTTTCTAAAACTTTTACATTTTCTTTCTTGGAGACTTAATCTTGGGTCAACTTCCACAGAAATTGCAGACTACAGAATGAAGTAGGTTTATTATTATAAACAGCCACAGCAGCAGATAAAATGATATTCATTAGATTCACTTGGCTCCTGCTGTCTGAAGAAATAAGTACATGGCTGCTTGCACTAGCAAGTACACATACACTTTAAAGGAGCCCTGTTTTCTGTTTGCTCAGGCAAACCCCCATGGAAGTCAATAGGGATTTGTCTTGGATCTCTCAGTGTGTGAGAGCACATCCCACGAATGGACAAGATGCTGATCAGCTGGTTTATAATGTAATTCTGCTTTGTTTCTATTGAAAATATTCATAAAATCACAAGTCTAATAAAATAATACTCCTTTTTGGATGTTTTTTATACTGCAAAAGCCATGACCCTACTGTGGTCAAGAAATTTGAGTGGTATGAAGGCTCAGGCATGTAAACAGTTGATTTATGAAAGCTCTGCCCATTTCAGTCAAGTGTCCAGATTATGCCAATCTCATTTTACTTTTGGTGCTCTCTGTCATACTTGGGGAAATATTTTCAAATGGTGCAAGTATGCATATATGTTTTATGATTTCTGCTTCTTTATTATTAGCTTCTAGTGGCTTAAGAACACATTAAAGATATAAATTGCATATTACAGCACAGTGCCCTCAGCTGTCACCTCAAAGTACTATCATCCATCTTGAGTACAGAGGATTCTGAAGCTAGAGTTTCTCCTGTGCAAAAATTCAGAATGAGTAGAGCTACAACTCAGCATTGTCTTCTGCTTATACATCCGAGAGGGTAAACACAATATTGCAGAGGTCCCTACTAAGAACTTGATCAGTAGATGCTGGCTGGAGTGCCTGTGAAGAATTGGTGTCTTAGTGCAAGCCTAAGGAAAACATTGCTCAAAGCACCTGGATGAAATCTCTAGCATTTTGCTTAACCTCCACCATCCATATGACCCTCCAGGCATTTCTGCAATAGAATCCATTCCTGCCTCTTCCCCTACCTCCCCTCTGCTGGACCAAAAACAAGCAAACAAAAAAAAGCACTGATGTCTTCTTCTCTTTGTGCTTTGAAACAACAGGAAGGTTTAAAGGGTGTGACAGAAGTACTCTGGGTTGGTAGATCTTTGTCTATTTTAAATTGCCTGAACAGCTACTACAATTAACTCTTCAGTCCATGATAAAGCAATAGAGATAGCCATCCAAAACATAAATTTTGCCTGTTTTCCTGTTTTTACCTTCAGCAGCTGTTTGTCATAGATGTCATGGCTATTGTCATAGATTAGACTCTGTTTTCTGGCTTTACATGCAGAGAAATGAGATATGAAGGCTTCTTATGGCTTGATTGCATTAGTAGCCAGCACTGTGAATCTCCAGTTTTAAAAGCATGAATATTTGGTTCAGGAAAGTTTTTGAATTGAGAGCTCTGGCAGACTAGCCACAGCAGTTTAACCAGAATTATTCAAGATATTGCCACTGCCCACAATCTTCTCTCCACACAAAAGTCACAAGCCAGAATTGGTATTGTCTGATCGAATTAGCCTGCCACAGAAGTTGGAGCCTAGATTTCCATTTATTTTATTTAATATTTGAAGATTATTAAGTACAGTCTGTGAACTTCTGTGATATTTAATGTTGCTGAGAGTGTTCATAGTATATCCATTGAAGTAACAACTGCTCCAGATCTGGGGGGAAAAGAGGAACTGCCTTTGGTAGTATTGACTTCACTGTTGGCATCAGACTTGACATTAGAACAGACCTGGGGCAAGGGCTCTTACAAGCAGCATTGGTGGTAATGGTGTGAGGCTCAAAAGGCTGCCTTACAATGTTGCCTTGGTGCTGAAAAAGGAAAAGGTTCCATCAGCATATGGGAGGAATCTGGTGCACTACTGAAGGTGAGGCTGGAAGAATTCATAAGTTCTGTGGATGAAATTGTTCTGTATCAATAAATGTAATAATTTTGTTAGGGATTCTTCTACCTGTCTAGCTGGTTTTGGTGCTTCAATTATAGGGCAGAGAGTAAATCTATGGAATTTTAATTGTCTGTCCTTCTGAATTACTAATCATTTGGCACTATCCAGCAGTATAAGCATGAAGGAAAGAACATTTTCTGTTAAGAAAATCTTGGTGATGGATCAGTCTAGGAAGCATCTTGGCTGAGTTTCAGGAGTAAATCCTTCATTGAAAGCACTGGAAGCTTCATTGATATAGACAATTTACAAACACTACAATTCCTTTTCCAGGCTGCCCCGTGAAAGTTCATTTCATTTTATATGGAGAAATTATGTAAGAGAAGTGTCCTTAGGCCAACATTAAAGAAAGAAAAATATAGAAAGCCAGAATGGAGGAAACATAAAGTATGACACCTGTTGTTTCGGGTTTTTTTCCACATTATGCTTCATGTTGTTATGGAATTGTATGTGTGGTGTTGAGAGTGTCAACATAAAGATATGTAAAGTTTTTAATATTTAATGCTTTCGTCTCAACATGTGCAATATAAATATCTGTGAGCAGACTGAACATCTAATGAAGGTGACCACAGGTTACACTGCTATAATCCAGTAACATGACAAGCAAGTTTCATGATTATATGGTCAAAGGAACAAAGTTATGTGTTTCTTATTATGTGTAAATTAGATTAATACAAGTTTTCTTAGTTATGTAGAAATTACAGACATGGGGAAAGGAAAAGCACAACAAATTACAGCATGTCTGTGTATTCATACTTGCATTTCATCAAAGCATTATAATGTTGATAGAGAACAATAAACAGGAAGGAACAGGAAAAGTGGGTTTAGGTTCTGCTTCCAGCATGACTACCTTATGGTGTTTACAACACTTCAGGAAAGAACTGCAGAGTACTTGCCTTTGTGTGATCCTCGTCATTTTTCACCATGATCACTGATAAAGTTTTTATATGGAAAGTTGCTGTCATTTCATATGCTCTAGAAACAAGAAAAAGCCAATCCTTTTACCTTGGTGAAAAAAGAGAGTAAATGCATCAACATATTGTGACACTGAACACTTGATCAAATATAGTAAGTAGGTGCTATAGCAGAAAACTTCCAGCCATGCAGAATTATTTTGAGAGCTGAATGGATGTGTGACAGTTCCCTTACTGGAGGATGCTGAGTTCAGTAAAAATGGAAATCTACCATTTTAACGTTGTAAATCTAATGTAAAGCATCAATGTGAAATGGAGTTGTTAATAGAATACAAGAAATAAATTTTATGGTGTCATGATAAAATTGGAATGTTTGAGAGCCTAGATATCTTTTTAAAATGCTGCTCTTCTCCAGGTGCAGGAGTGCCATTGTTTTGGTACAGCCTGCAACAGGGGCATGCAAATGCACACCACTCCCAGTTATTGTTCTTAGCTCAGTTTGTGGAGCTGGCAAAACACAAAATATGCTGCTATGGCATGTCAAGTGTAAAAAGTGTTGTTAAACCAGAAGTTATGTTAATTTAACTCTATTAAAAGATTTGGGGTGGAAAGTAGGTGTCTGCATTGGAAAGATGAAAAAACAAATAGCTCGCAAAAGGAGTCATTTGACTATTCCTGAGAAGTTGGACACAGGCCCAAATATTATTTATCCAGCCAGCTTTAAGGAGTAACTGTTGAAGAAACATCTTGCAAATGAAAGGTAAATATTTTGTGGGTGCCTCGTACATAAAGGGTTAGCAGTGATCATAAACCAGCTGTTCCAGCTGTGTGGGGTGGTGAACCTGGTTAATGGTTGTTTTCCTGCACCAAGTCAGCTATTAACAGTCAATATAAATCTGCTAGTTAGGCATCATGTTTGCACTCTCAGAAGACTTTCTGGAGTGCTAAAAAATTACATGGATATATCCCTCTAAGATCATTCCCATCTCAGCACTGCAGCAGCAGTAAATTGTTTGTACAGAAAATGAGAGAGGAGCCATGCAGAGTAAGTGAATCCAGAGAACTGAGATGGGTCATGTCAGGCCTCTTGGACTGCACAGAGCTGGGGTTATTGAATGTCCCCACCTTGGTTCTAAAGCATCAGCAACTTACTATTTTATCACTGTCCACGTTAAGCTATCTTCTAACAGAAAGTTAAACTCCAGTTGAATATGTGTACCAGAATTTTGGATAACTATTCCCAAAACACTTGTTTTTTCTGAAAGTCTGTGTGCAGTGTGGGTTTTCCTGCCATCCTGTGTCAGCTTTCTGGCGGTGGTAGGTGATTAGAAAGCTGATTCACCTTGATGGCTCTTTCTACAGAACACGCTATAAGCCTCTTGCTTTGTTTGCAATCTTTTTCACTCTCGTTTACGAGGTCAGGACTGATGTTTTGGTTGTTTTCCCAGCAGTGCTCTACTGACCTATTTTGCTTTAATCCCCTGATGTCACTGAAATAAACTGAGGAGGGGGAGATTTCAGAAGTCGAAACAATTTCCTCTGCTGTTGTGCTCTGCAAATTAATTTGATACTATTATGTAAGCGTAATCATCTACTCTAATCACATCACAAGATTGGGAACAGACAGAAATAACAGAAGGGAACATTCTGGATAGTGAAAGGGAGTCAGTGGAATAGGCTGTCAGGACTTGAGCTGGAACACTTCTGAGATTCAGTGTTACTAGTACTCACTTGTAGCAGTTGTCTCTCACTCTGATGCAGACATTGTAGCTGTCTGAGAATTAGAGCCTTTAGCTCACTTCAGCCTACTAATACTCTTCATGAGGTTTTTGGTTTTGTCTCAGGCAGAGAGCTGGAAAGTGTTCTATTTCCTAGTGGAAGATGGTAGGGGGAAAAGCGAGCATTCTTCGATCTTGTCATTCATATGTTTATCTGCATTTTATGAGAATGGGAAATCCTGTGCTAGCACTCAGTATCCCCACTGGTTGTCCTTCTCAGAGAGTAAACAGATTCATAACTGTAGTCCTTTCTCTAAAATGTCTCTTTGATTAATGTCACTATCAGGAGCTTACTGGCAGATGTTTCATTAAATCTTTTCTGAGTGGAGTTAGCTCCTTGAAATGTAACCTCCACATCTTTAATGCAAGCAGAGATCAGAGAAAAGAGCGTTTTCTTTGCAGATGGGTTTGATATTTATAGGTTTTTCTTCTGCCAGTGATACTCTGGGTGCAAAGTTTGTGTCTTGCAGCCTATGGCAGAACCATGCAGCATGAACATCCGGCAGCATTTCAGAAACTCGTACAGGGAGCTCTGTGTGTACAAAGTGTGCAGACTTGGGACCCCACTTTGGTTTAGATGTAACAAAAGTTCATGTTGTGTAAATGTAATGCAATCTGCATTCCAGCTTGGCCTCAAAATGAGTGAACGCAGATGTTCTCTGCAGCATGCTTTGACCTCCTTAGCATAATTTCCTCTGCAAAAGTAAATGGAAGAGAGGGGATTATGAAACAGAGCAGTATGTTTGAAGGCCTGATGGAACCAAGCCTGAGCTGTGAGGCCTTTGCTTTTATTCCTGATATTGATTTGGATTGTAGCACCACATAACCCAACTGACACATTTTGTTTTTAGATCCTCGTATGCAAATATCCCCATCACCCCTATCCCATTTAAAATTAAGACCCTGGAAACTCATAGAGTTTTTCAGATATTTAAAAGCAGAATCTGACTCCGGGATGGGATTCCAAAGGTTTCTACTTCTGACCCCTTTGTTAAAGCCAACTGAACATCATTTAACCTGCCAGATCATTGTGGCAGAACCTAAACAATGCTTTGGAGTAATTTAAACTTATATTCCACTTTTTGATTAATGTGATATTTTAATTTTTATTTCTTTTAATTAGGAGTGGGAGTGTGGCAGATAATGCACAGAAAAATAGAAAGCATAGGTGCTTAGAGTTACGTGAGATTTTATTGGTATTTTAAGAGCTAAGCTGTTTATTAGAGTGGAAAGGTTCTATTGCATTAAGCAGTGTAATGTGTCATAGGGTGCATAGGTAAGGATTTACACATTTTATTGCTTAGGATGCTGCCCAGTTTAATGCCCAAAAAATCGTTACTGCCTAATGGTGGCCTAGTTTCTTTCAGAAATTAATTGGTGATGCAAAAAAAATATCTGTTAGAAGATTTAACCGTGAACTGACCTTGCAAACACCTGCTATTAAGTCTGGAAGAAAAGAGCTTTCTCAGAGAGGCAGAGCATGGCAAGGAGAACACAAGAGGTGACCTTATTGCCATAGGTACACAAATGACTCAGACTTTCTTTGCATGTGCAAGAACCTGATGTTTGAGTGAGATGTTGAAAACACATGTGCTTGATGGGCAAAGGAAGAGTTTCCTTATGACTCACTGTCTTGTCAAGCCCAAATAGGATTAGCAAACACTGCTTACCTTGTGGGAAGCCTTCAGAGTAGGAGCAGGGGAGGGTGAAGGGACGCAGTGGAACTAACTTGAAAATAGAGTTGTTATGGAAAATAGACTGATCTGTTCAAAGAATATCAATTTCTGTGCAACAAGATTCTTCATTTAGCAGGTTTCTGCTATACAGTAAAGGACATTTCCATTTCAAAGGCCCTAATAAGCTTCTGGCTAGCAGAACCAGCAGCATTATTTCATTATAGGCTCTTTGCTGAAATTGAGTCTTCCTGCCGTGGTTTGGACTTTTACTCTGCATAATTATAAAAGGCTTTATTTCTGGCATGCAGTCTAACAAAACAATTACTGTTATTTACCTCTGTTCACTCAGAGACAACCATTTCACAGAGGCTGTGCTGTATTTGACAAAACCTAAGAGAATTGTTACTCCTGCCTTTAATAGTCTCCCAGGCTCTGGTTCAGTGAGAGTTTTGTATTCTAAATGGACAGTCAAAGTTCTAGCACAAGATCAGTTTTTACTTCACATGCCCCTGAGACTTTTGTATTTAATTTGACTGCTTTTTGTGTAGGATTTTTTTGCTTTTGAATGTATAGCTTGTATGTTGTGGTTTCCACCTCCACTGGGCAGTTGAGTGTTTAGCATTGTCCAGAGAGTTTAATGACCTTTATATTAAATCTGATGGTAATTTATAAAATGACCTTACAGGATGGAGTGTACAAACTCTAGTGTTCCCCTTGCTAAAAACGTCTGTGGGGACAGTAATTGATTGTCCTTTTTATTTTTTTTTCCATCGTAGCCTTTCTTCTCAGACAAAGTTTTACTTTTATATCTGTGTTTTGACTGACGAGCAGTGAATATGCAGGAATAAATTACAGCTACCTGTGGAAAATATGCCTTCTGTCAGTGCAGTGTAACTGGAGGCAAAAACACTGAAAGATGGCAGTCATGTAGAGATCATGAGCTGGAATATATGACAGCTACTTTCTCTGTACCTAAATATGTGCAAATCTCATAAACTGATCAATAGAAAATGCTATAGACCTTATATGTATACCCGTTTGTGGAAATTATTATGAAATGGGTGCTCTAAAGCAACAAAGGGCATGGGGAAATAATGTTGCCCATTACAACTGTTGCAGATATGTTCTCGTGGCTACTTTTAATAAAACACGTGGTGAGCAGAGGATGACTTCAGATTAGGCTACCGAAGAGAACACAGACTGTGCAAGTGAAGAATTGCATCACAATGGGATTTCTCTTGAATATCTGGACACGTGCAGTGCCAGGCAGATCAGTACAAGTCCTGCAGGATGATTTCATGTGCAGTCTCTCTTTCACGTGAGGCTGTGTGGGAGAGAAGGGCCAAACCTTGACTTCCTGTGTTTGTGTTAAGCTCAAGGGGCAGAGGTTCAACTGCTGTCGCTCTGCCTCTTGGAGGGGGCTCTGCTCCTGGTAGATCGTGCTCATTTTTCACTCACAGTAAAAGTTTTGAGAAACAGGAATCACTGGCTTTGTCTCAGAACCATAGGGTAGTGCAGGTGAGGAACATTGAAACATACTGTTCAGATAAAATGACTTTTATATTATTTTGAAAAGCACAGGGCTTTTTCAATTATTTTTGTCAGGAAGTTTTTTTGGGGTTTTTTTTCTAATTCTTTTTTGACAGATCCCTGAAACATTTTTACTTTTTTCTATTCCCATCCGTATTCAATAAGAGATTGAGAAGTTGGTGAAAAGGAAGTACAAGACACAATTAAGAAGCCTTAGTCCCAAACTTAGCTCTAGTGGGTTTCCTGTTACACTGAACATTACGGGTAAGAGGATATGGATTGTGTTTTACAAGCAGGCAAGGTCTGAGCCTCACTCCCAAATTGCTCAATAGTCTCCAGGTGAGACAAGCAGCACACTACCCAAAGCCAGAATTGGGCAATGCAAGTGCTTGGACTTGAGGAGATTGTGCACCCTCTACATTCACTTCAAAAGTGACTCTGGTGTGTATTAGAAGGAACTCAGTCTTTTCCAGTAGTTGAATTTGAGTCAGTGTATAAAAGTCTTTAATCCATCCTTCAGTGTTCTTTTTTAATTACAAACATACATGTAACCAGTCAAGGAGCAGGACCGTCCCCCTTGGTTAAATAATTAAGTACATGGCTGTGATATGAGAGACTGGATCCTGACTGGAATGGCAATGGTTTGCTAATTTACCTTTTCTTCTCAAAAGGTCAAACTCCTTTAAATCACAAGTGAGTTACTGAAAACTAAAGCCTATTCATAACTAGAAAAAAGGGAGAATTTGCCATAAAGATTATTCTCTGTGAGCAGTTCACTCAGGTCTATTTTGCATATTACACAGTCTGTAACTATAATTCTATTTCTCCTATCCAGGGAGATTTCAATGAGTGTCAGTTGTTTATAGGTCACAGTGATTCACTTCTGTAAATAGAGTGGCTGCAGAGCACACCTGGTGACATTAATGGCTCTCTTCCTCCAGACTGGCAATGCTACTTAGAAGTCACTGAAGCTGAAGTCAGGTCTGAAAGCATTTCTGAAAGCAAATGAGCCAATTACAGCAGAATCAGAAGAAAATCAGCTGCAACGGGAAATGCATGAAAACAGTTTAGTTACCTGCAGGTAGCATGCTGGGGGAAAAGGGTGTTTATGGGAGAGCAGTTGCTCTCAAGGCAACTGCATCAAAGGCGTGGAGTGCCTGTTGAAAGGCTTTGCAGATCCATTGTGTGTATTTCCCCAGTTATCCAAATGTCCTTATCTGCTTTGAGTGTCCTTTAGACACAGCAGCCTCGGAGAGCAAGGTGGCAATTACTGAAAATCTCATTTAACTAACTTTGTGTCCTGGTTTTGGGCAAATTTGGGGGAAAACCTCCAGAAGGAGCCCCCAGACAGCAAACCCCACGACTCCTCCCCCCCCACCCCACCGGGTTCGGGAAGAATTTCCTCGGAGAAGAGTGGGAGAAAAAAACCTGTTTATTTAACAAGCAAGGCACTCCCCAGCACAGGGAAAAAAGACAACACCAGCTGACAAAAAAACTCTTTCACCGTTCTGAAGGGATGACAAACTCAGTCTCTCTGGCGAGTGGTCGCTCAGTTATCAGTCTCTGGCGCTGGGGATGACTGCTGCAGGTGACAAAGTGTAGCCTCCCGGTGTTTCTTGGGGTTCCCAGGTCCCCGTCCGTTCAGATGGTATCCAGGAGAGGGAGGGGACGGGGTGGAAGAGAAAACAGTCCAGGGAAAAAGTTGGACTGCCTAGCTGAACTAACTAATAAGCAGAAAGCAAGGGCAAAGCGAAGGAAAGAAAAAGGCAGAAGCGAGCAAGCAGGCAAGCAAGCAGGCAAGCAAGCAGGCAAGCAAGCAAGCAAGCAAGCCGAGCTAAAACCTCTCCTAAACATAGACCATGGGGGAGGTGAGCCGGCTGATAACAAGACAAAACAAAGCTTCACTCTCAGACTCAGTCCTGGAAGCACAGGACATAATACCAAACATAATCAGGACACACGATTGGAGATAGAAACACCATAACATCACCCTAGGACATTCCACCCCTTATCTCCATATCGTGAACATACTAAACAGCATGTAAAAACTTCAGCAAGTAGAAATTTCCATCTTTCACTTATTCGGACACATTTCCTTCTGTCTCATGCTGCCTCACCCCACAATCAGATCTCCCTGAGGCACACATCGTGTTGTTCCATCTCTCTGCATTACCCACCATGTACAACCTGGTCCTTGAGCAAAGACAATCCCACGAATGGGTTTGTCTGTACTCGGGGCAGAATTGATCCAAACTGCCTTCCCTAACAAACCTCTGATATGTGCCACTGGGACTTTGTCTCCATCTACTATATTCAGGGACTTAGACTGGGCAGGGCCCGCTCGGTTGGTGGAACCCCGGGTGTTAACTAACCAAGTGGCCTTTGCTAAATGCTGCTCCCAGTTTTTGAATGATCCCCCACCCAATGCTCTCAAGGTGGTTTTTAACAGTCCATTGTACCTTTCCACCTTCCCTGCAGCTGGTGCATGGTAGGGGATATGGTACACCCACTCAATGCCATGTTCCCTAGCCCAAGTGTTGATAAGGCTATTCTTGAAATGAGTCCCATTGTCTGACTCAATCCTCTCAGGGGTGCCATGCCTCCAAAGGACCTGCTTTTCCAGGCCCAGGATGGTGTTACGGGCTGTAGCGTGAGACACAGGGTAGGTCTCCAACCATCCAGTGGTGGCTTCCACCATGGTCAGTACATAGCGCTTGCCCTGGCGGGTTTGAGGCAGTGTGATGTAGTCAATCTGCCAGGCCTCCCCATACTTGTACTTGGACCACCGCCCCCCATACCAGAGGGGCTTCACCCGCTTGGCTTGCTTGATGGCAGCGCATGTCTCACAGTCATGGATAACTTGGGAAATACTGTCCATGGTTAGATCCACCCCTCGGTCTCGTGCCCACTTATATGTGGCATCTCTGCCCTGATGACCTGAGGCATCATGGGCCCATCGAGCCAGGAACAACTCTCCCTTGTGTTCCCAATCAAGGTCTATCTTCGACACCCCTATCTTTGCAGCCTGATCTACCTGCTGATTGTTTTTCTGCTCTTCATTAGCCCTACTTCTGGGAACATGGGCATCTACATGGCGAACCTTCACAGGTAATTTCTCTAACCGGGTAGCGATATCTTTCCACTCTTCGGCAGCCCAAATTGGTTTTCCTCTACGCTGCCAGTTAGCCTCTTTCCATCTCTCCAACCATCCCCACAGAGCATTGGCTACCATCCATGAATCGGTGTAAAGGTAAAGCTTTGGCCACTTCTCTCTTTCAGCAATGTCTAAGGCCAGTTGAACCGCTTTGAGTTCAGCAAGTTGACTGGATCCACCCTCTCCTTCAGTGGCCTCTGCTACCCGTCGCGTGGGGCTCCATACGGCTGCTTTCCACCTCCGATTCATCCCCACAATGCGACCGGAACCGTCGGTGAATAGAGCATAGCGTGTTTCCTCTGCTGGCAGTTGGTTATATGGTGGAGCTTCTTCAGCCCGTGTCACTGGTTCTTGTTCCTCATCTGTGACACCAAAACTTTCACCTTCAGGCCAATTTGTAATTACTTCCAAAATCCCAGGGCGATTCAGTTTTCCAATCCGGGTGCGCTGTGTAATGAGGGCAATCCACTTGCTCCATGTAGCACTGGTGGCATGGTGGGTTGAGGGAACCTTTCCTCTGAACATCCACCCCAGCACTGGCAGTCGGGGTGCCAGGAGGAGTTGTGCTTCTGTGCCAACCACCTCTGAGGCTGCTTGGACCCCTTCGTAGGCAGCCAAGATCTCCTTCTCTGTTGGGGTGTAGTTAGCTTCAGACCCTCTGTAGCTCCGACTCCAAAATCCTAATGGTCGGCCTCGAGTCTCACCAGGCACCTTCTGCCACAGGCTCCAGGACAGACCATGGTTCCCGGCTGCAGAGTAGAGCACGTTCTTCACATCTGGTCCTGTACTGACTGGGCCAAGGGCTACTGCATGAGCAATTTCCTGCTTTATCTGGGCAAAAGCTTGTTGCTGCTCAGGGCCCCAATGGAAATCGTTCTTCTTGCGGGTGACCAGGTAAAGAGGGCTCACGATCTGACTGTACTCAGGAATGTGCATCCTCCAAAAACCTATGGCGCCTAAGAAAGCTTGTGTCTCCTTCTTGTTGGTTGGTGGGGACATAGCTGTGATTTTGTTGATGACATCAGTAGGAATCTGACGCCGTCCATCTTGCCACTTCACTCCCAGGAACTGGATCTCTCGAGCAGGTCCCTTAACTTTACTCTTCTTGATGGCGAAGCCGGCTTCCAGGAGGATTTGGATGATTCTCTCTCCTTTCTTGAACACTTCTGCTGCTGTGTTCCCCCACACAATGATATCATCAATATATTGTAAATGTTCTGGAGCCTCACCTTTTTCTAGTGTAGTCTGGATCAGTCCATGGCAGATAGTAGGACTGTGCTTCCACCCCTGGGGCAGTCGATTCCAGGTGTACTGCACTCCCCTCCATGTGAAAGCGAACTGAGGCCTGCACTCTGCTGCCAGAGGAATGGAGAAGAATGCATTGGCGATGTCAATGGTGGCATACCACTTTGCTGCCTTGGACTCCAGCTCGTACTGCAGTTCCAGCATGTCCGGCACGGCAGCGCTCAGTGGTGGAGTCACCTCATTCAATGCACGATAGTCTACGGTCAGTCTCCATTCTCCTTCAGATTTACGTACAGGCCAGATGGGGCTGTTGAAGGGTGAGTGGGTTTTGCTGACCACCCCTTGGCTCTCCAGCTCACGGATCATTTTATGGATGGGAACCACGGCATCTCGAGTTGTTCTGTATTGTCGGCGATGCACTATGGAAGTGGCAATTGGTACCTTTTGCTCTTCTCCTTTCAGAAGTCCTACAGTACTTGGATTCTCAGACAGTCCAGACAAGGTGTTCAATTGCTGGATGCCCTCTGTCACCACAGTTGCTATCCCAAATGCCCACCTGAATCCTTTTGGATCTTTAAAATACCCCCTTCGGAGGTAATCTATGCCCAAAATGCATGGGGCCTCTGGGCCAGTCACAATAGGATGTTTTTTCCATTCATGTCCAGTCAAGCTCACATCAGCTTCCACCAAGGTAAAGTCCTGTGATCCACCTGTCACACCAGCAATAGAAACAGATTCTGCCCCCACATATCTTGATGGGACTAATGTGCATTGGGCACCAGTATCAACCAAAGCTTTATACTTTTGTGGTTCCGATGTGCCAGGCCAACGAATCCACACAGTCCAGAAGACACGATTTTCCCTCGCCTCTCCCTGGCTAGAGGCAGGGCCCCTCTAAGCCTGTTTATCCTTCTTTCCTTGGGCATATGTCTTAGAGGTTCCTTCAAGGGGATCAGATATATCATCATCATCATACTTGGCAGCTTGGCTACGGGCAACTGGAGCTGCTCTCCTTTTGGTGGAACTTCCTCTTTGGGTCTTGCCTTCCTTCAATTCACGCACCCGTTGTGCCAGAGCAGCAGTAGATTTTCCATCCCATCTCCTCATGTTTTCTCCGCAATCACGTAGGAAGAACCACAGCTCAGCTCGTGGGGTGTACCTCCTCTCCCCATCAGGGGAACGTCTGCGTTGGATACCAGGGCCTCTAATTTGTACTGCTGAGATTTGGAGAAGGTCCTCTTTAATCTCCTCCCTGAGTCTTTTATGATTCTCCTCTATCTTGTCTTCTAATTTCTGCAGACGTGTTTCCACAGCTGCAATTCTGGCATGTGTTGGGCCATGCACAGCATCTGCATATGCTCGGAGCTTCTTTGCCATATCAAGCACGGTCTCATCCCTCTCGTCCCGCTTCATTATTGCCAAAGCAGAAGCGTATTCATGGGGCCCAAGTCGTACAAGTTTTCGCCACATCACAGATGTACATGGTACCAAGTCCGGATTCCTAGTTGTTATGTCATCTGAGAAGATAATCTCTGCCACTGCCATTTCTCTCAGGCGTTGGATCCCTTGTTCTATCGTCTTCCAGTGGGTCTGCTGCATATAAAGATCATCTGCACACAGGTATCTTTGTGCTACACTGTCCAGGACCCGTGCCCAGAGGCTGTGAGGGTTAGGCCCTCTCATCATTCCTTGGTCGATGACAGGATCATGTGACAGGGATCCCAAATGCCTGGCTTCAGTGCCATCCAGAATTGTAGCCTCGCCTGCAGCATCCCAAAGACGGACCAACCAACTAATTATAGACTCATCAGGTCGTCGGGTGTAATCCTTTCTTAGGCCACGGAGGTCCTTTAGGGAAAAAGACTCAATATTGGCCTCTGATCTTTTACCAGTTGCTTTGACTCCTGGTTTTATGTCAGGAGGCGTCGAGGGTCCTTCTCCTGCATCATCATCATCATCATCCACTGGTCGATCAGTCTTGTCTGTGCACTTTCCACTTCTCGTGCTGGTAGCAACAGCCATTGGTTGAGGCTTACTGACAGGTTTAGCTGCTGGCTTAGGCTCACTGTCTGGTGTAGTTGTTGGCCTCGAGCCTGGGGTGTTGGCTGCAGCCTGAGTGACTGGGATAGTGGCTGATTTATCTGCCTGTCCCCCTTCCTCTGTCTGCTGCCCTACAGTATCTAGCAGGGTACGGTAAGCATATGCCAGGGCCCAGCTCACTGCAATGATCTTCTTCTCCTTAGAATTACCATGGCACTTCTCTTTCAGGTACTTTGCTACCTCAGCTGGGTTCTGAATTTGTTCACATGGAAAATCCCAGGATGTAGGGTCAGAAAATTCCTTTAAGATTTGGCCCATATCCTCCCATTTCCCACACCATTCAGGATTCCTCACGCCTGGCTCTACTCTGGGGTCAAGGGTCTCAGCCCCTCTAGAAATCTCAGCTCTCATTCTAGAGAAACTGCAGACTGTATAGAGAAAGCTTACTATATTAAACACCAGAAAGATGGTCTCTTTAACACTCAGGGGGAACTGAACATTCTCTAATAAGGATGTAACAAATTCAGAGGAGAAGAAGGAGAACAAAGGCTGAAAAGCCTCATCCCCTGCTTCTCCTCTAACAAACTGAGTGCACAACCACAACCAAGAACCATACATTCCTGGAACAGATTCCAGCACCTTTATAAATCTCCTGCAGGCCATTAAAACCAAGCCCAGCCCGATGGATATTTTGGTCAATGCCCCTCTGCTACAGAAACTACGCATTAGGGACAATACCGGAGCTATTTCTGGATAAGCAAATAAACCCAGGGACCACAAAGGTATTAAGACTTCAAAAAACCCTAGGGACCAAAATCCCATGCAGGCCTCCACCCCAAAAGACATGAATTCCAACAACATAGCCAATAACTGCTCTATACCAACACAAAAGAATTTGAACCAAATTATTATTATTAGAACAGGGTTTTTTTTCCCCACTTTCTCGAGCCTCGAGTTGGGCGCCAATTTATTTGTCCTGGTTTTGGGCAAATTTGGGGGAAAACCTCCAGAAGGAGCCCCCAGACAGCAAACCCCACGACTCCTCCCCCCCCACCCCACCGGGTTCGGGAAGAATTTCCTCGGAGAAGAGTGGGAGAAAAAAACCTGTTTATTTAACAAGCAAGGCACTCCCCAGCACAGGGAAAAAAGACAACACCAGCTGACAAAAAAACTCTTTCACCGTTCTGAAGGGATGACAAACTCAGTCTCTCTGGCGAGTGGTCGCTCAGTTATCAGTCTCTGGCGCTGGGGATGACTGCTGCAGGTGACAAAGTGTAGCCTCCCGGTGTTTCTTGGGGTTCCCAGGTCCCCGTCCGTTCAGATGGTATCCAGGAGAGGGAGGGGACGGGGTGGAAGAGAAAACAGTCCAGGGAAAAAGTTGGACTGCCTAGCTGAACTAACTAATAAGCAGAAAGCAAGGGCAAAGCGAAGGAAAGAAAAAGGCAGAAGCGAGCAAGCAGGCAAGCAAGCAGGCAAGCAAGCAGGCAAGCAAGCAAGCAAGCAAGCCGAGCTAAAACCTCTCCTAAACATAGACCATGGGGGAGGTGAGCCGGCTGATAACAAGACAAAACAAAGCTTCACTCTCAGACTCAGTCCTGGAAGCACAGGACATAATACCAAACATAATCAGGACACACGATTGGAGATAGAAACACCATAACATCACCCTAGGACACTTTGGAATATTCACCAATTAGTATTTTTCTCTCTTCCTGGCTGTCTTTCTTCCTTGCCAATTTTCAAGTTATGTCACAGGATTGCCAATGAAATGTAAATCTGTGTAGCCTGCTCTGCCTCTCGGTGTCATTTGTGTGAGCTCGGAGCTTGTTCTAAACAGTGCAAAGTGTTTCAGCTCTAGTAACGAAGCCTGCATTTTCCCGGGCCCATATTTTGAGTGCCCAAGTACTCAAGACAGCGTTTCTGAGTTCATACACAGGGTGAGGGTCTTCGAAGCAAAGTCTTATCTAGGCTCTTATCTCTATTGGTGTGAGCTTGCTCAGAGAGGGGGGGAGCAGAGTGGTGTCAGGAAAATGCACAAATTCTCTGAGCTTTGATATCCTTGCACTGAGCAGAGGGGAATATCTTATGTGGTTTCTTCGGGTTTTTTGTTTCTTTGACAACTTCGAGACAACTTTGATAAACTGAATTTAAGAGAATGGTAGGTTTGTTTGCTGTGCAAAAAGTAGGTGAACTGTAGTTCAGTGGTTAAAAATCCCCACAAACCTCAGAAGTTAAATTTGATTGCAAAGCAGCTTTATACCAGGAGTAATTCCATTGTCAGCCTGTCAGTAATCCAGGTAACAGGCTTGCTTGGCTTTGGATAACCAATAACAAAACTAGGGGAGATGTAGTGGGCCTGTGCTTAGGTTGCCTAACATTTTAAATGAGATTTCTTTTTTTCTTCCTTCTTAGAATAACACATCTATTGTTTGCAGAGTGCTTTTGCAATTCAGCAGGGAGAAATTTATGTAAAGAAATGTTTCATTTGTATTCTGTTCAGTTTTATTTGAATTAAAGTGTTAAAATTATTGGTTCCCTTTTTTCTTTTATGCTGCACGGAAGAGAGTTGGGAGCCTGCTTATTTAACAAATGAGTGAGAGAGGAATCAGGTTCTAGCTGCCATCAGCATTCAATACATGCTGAAAGCTGCAGAAAACCCCGCAGGGAGATGCTGTAGTGTCTGCAAAGATCAGTGTCCCATCTCAATAGTTCGTGGAGGTGGGGCTCCCACCATGCCTGATTCTTGGGGAAAAAGTAGAAAAGGGCTTTCATATGGAGGAAAACAAAAATATAACATACAAATCTCCCACCCCTAGTTTCCAGGCTAATATTTGTCATTGTTGAGTTGCCTTCGTACTTTATTCCTTAGCATAAATTTAGCCTGTAGTTAGCTGACTGATACTTTAAGCTTATTTCTCAGATGATTCCTGGCTCTCTGAGCCACATCATTAAACCCTTTTGCCTCAAACCAGAAAATACATATTGCACACCTTTGAAAACAAATGTACCTTGGGCAGGAGACAGCCCTAGTGCTGCGTTTTTGTAGCACCACAGGGCAGCCCAGCAGCAGTGGTTTCAAGAAGGCACACACACACCAAAATGCTCTTTAATGTTTAAGAACGTTTCCAACAGGATTACTTTTTTCTCTATCAGTCAGCCCCAGCCCATATGGTGGAACTCACTTGCGCAGTGGCTTCAACACGATTTTTTTCTTAAAGGGGAGCCATTTAATTGAGCCAGCAATTATTTTACATACACACCAAAAAATGTCTGATAGTCCTTTTAAGTTTTGCTTCTTATGCAAATTGGTCTTCTGACTGCAGTCAATACCTGTTCTTTATAATGGAGGTACTTTTTGCTTGCTGTGGTTAAAAAAAAAAGAAAAAAAATCAATAGCAGGTAGTCTCTCTCAGTGGCAATTACCCTTTCTAGGTATTCTTGTTATTCCTAAAAGCAATAGTTGAAAGTAGGTGAATTAATCCTGTATTTGCTTCTGTCAGTTACAGAAAAATATCTTCATGTCAGGCTTCTGGCGAGACAAGAGGGCTCTGTTTAACCATAGAGGCAGAAAATTCCGTGCTACTTACTATGACTGCTGAGTATGCAGGTGCTTAAACAGACACCACCTTCAGGTACCCAGGGCAAAAGTAATAACTGCACAACTTTCAACAAAGAAAACTTTGAATATCATTAATTGCATTCTGTGAATGCACAGCCTGAGTGGGCATAACAGGATGTGCTTGTTCACCATTCAGAGCTGACCTTCATTCATAGCCTGGCCGTTTTTGGCCGTTTCCTGATGCTTTCACATGCTAGCTGTTTAGTGTGTTTGCTCTCAGTTCTCTTTTTGAATATGAAAAGAAGGCATTAGGAACGATAGGTCATTAGTGAGGTAATTCTGTTCTTCATTTGATTGCTGACTGTGTTACTACCTTGTGAGATAAGCCAGCAAAAAGAAAACACACTGACTAGTGTGACAATTTCCTGTGACAAAATCACTGCAGCTGCAGTCAGTATTTCTGAAGCAGAGGAGATGTTACATTAAATAATAATTATTCCCTAATTCTGTAACTTCAGTTTCAACTGCCTGCTGGTGCAGGCTGCAATAGAAGCTTACACTTGCTTCAGGTTCAGTTTTTAGGATTATCTGAGGAGTGCAACTATCAATACAAATTATTCAGTAACTATATTAAATGTTATCACATGGAAAATAATACGAATATGAGAATATATTGAATGCCTCAGAGTGATGTAACTTTGGTGTTATTAAATGTTGATGGAGAAAAACATTTAGGTTTATATAGGGTTTCAAAGGAACAAAAAAGGCTTGATATATTCAGACAGGCCTACTCACACTTTAGGATGTTCTATTCTTACTCATTTTCCAGGGAAGTAGCATTCCTTTTTCCTGAATTCTTATGCAGATGTTTTGACTGATATGGGAAGAAATGGTGGCATTATTTGCTGTCTGCAAATTATTTCCGTGCCTAGTCCATATTTCTTCATGCAGAACTAAAGTTTGGGGTTTGCCCTTTAATCAGAGTTTAATTCTTGCTTTGAAAATAATACCTTCTTTGGTTCACCAGCAGGAAATCAGTGTTAATAACAGGGATTGCCTTTTTGGTTTTTGCTGTTGTTCTGTTACCCCTACAATAGTAAGACATTTTTCCAGAGAGTACATTCTGCTGACCACACGGTACAGTCTCCAGATTTCTGTGAAGCTGATGTTTCATAAACCATGTGAGCCAAAACCCTCAGGCCCTGTTTTTCTGTAGTAAGGTCTTTTTTAAAACGTGATAAGAAAACATGCCTGCTCCCATGACACAGCCTGTGGAGGAAGCCTTAGAGACTGCCATCCTTAGATTGGTCCTGGCTTGGGAATAATGTCTTCCAAATGTTAATTGTCCAAGAATCTAGTGACCATTAAGAACTAATTACCAAGGAGACTTACAGATACATGAAGAATGTATGAAACATTAGAGGATAACTTCATATCATCCTACAAAAATTCAGTTAGAAGTAAATTCTGCTGCTGTGTATCATTGTTCATACATCTGAATCTTAGAGGGGAGCCCATCTACTTTTTTCTCTGCAGAGAGGATATATGGCTAGAATTAATCCAAAGGATCAATGAAAAAAATAAGTGATGTCTGTAGAATCCTTCCTTTGGGGGCAGACTTTAGACGGTTGTTTTCTGGATCTTTTCAGTCTTCCAGATTGGTTGTAGAGTCCACTTTTTAAATATTTAGACTGCCAGATTTTCTTGTGAAATCACTGCACGTGTCAACATCTCAGGTTAGTTTGGCATTTACTGTTGGCTTCATACATAAATGAGAAGCCTTCATCCAGGGCAGAGCACCTTCTCCTAGGCCTTGCTTCCTTTCTGCAGCTTGGCAAGAGCTCAGCCTTGTTTTTAAGTCATTGGAAGTATCACAGCAATGTGTGCCCAGTCACCCAAGAATGTAGGTGAGCCCAAGCAGGGGTCTGCTATGGAATGAAGGTATGTTGAGAATTTAGTTTGCTGCCTAGAGTGATATCCCACATTTATTAAATGAAATATGAAATACAGATGGAAACCATCACAAAGATGTATGGCCAAGTTTGACTGCTGAACTGGGTGCAAAACACAGACTTATATTGGAGATTAATTTCACTCCTAAATAGAAGAGACTTTTGGGGAAAGAAAAGGAGTGTACCAGCCAGCACTGTCAGAATAGAAGGAAATCAGTGTGCTAATTGGAAGGACTGATGACAAAAAAATTCAGCTATCTAAATATTGTCTTATTTTTTTATAAATGAGAGTTAAACTGCTATGTAAAAAGTAGCTACAAATCCTAAAATAGCTGTTCAAGAACAACTGGCAAGAATTAGCAATCAAATCATTGTACATGTGAAAGTTATTACAGCTAAAATAAAAAAAAATTTAGATCAGGGTTAATTATAAGATGATGCAGTAGTATAATTAGTATTCTTCCTATGGAGGATTATGGGTCCTTCTAAATGCCCTTTTTGATTGCCTTCTTCCCTTTTTTAATTTCCTCCTTGTCCTTTTTGATTATCTACCCCATGACCCTCAGGGCTCCTAAATGTAATACAATTGGAATAACATTTTTGTTAGAGGTGTTTTTTTTATATAGGCTATTAACCTCTTTCTTACCAAGCACTGAGAAATTACTTTCTGTGAGAGCTCCAGGAACCATAGAGGGACTCACTGGAATCCCTGGAGTTTTTATGTAGTGCAGCTTCTTGCCTGTCCCAAAGCAGTCTCCAAGGATATGTCAGGAACTGATGTGCATGAGAATGAGCAGAGAGAGAGGAGAACTTCCTTGGGGTGTATTTTACATCTTGGCAAGATAAGATCTAGCGGATCTTTGATATTTCCAAGGCTGCTTCAATGGTCTGACTGTAAGCATGAGAGTTTAATATAAAATACTATTGTCAGTGTCCTTTAGTAGGATTTTTTGAATATTCTTTCTTATTATTATTACCTTTAAGAGCAATAGGCTGAGGTGTTTTTTTCCAGAGGTACATTTCTCACTTCTTTGGTATCCTTAAGAGGAAACCAGGACCTAACACTTCAGTCCATTTTGGATCCCATGAAAAACAAGGGTTATTTCCTTTTTATGTTTCCTGCGGGTGGAGTAATAACTAATACTTAGCTGCTCAATAAACATCCCTATTTCGTATGTTTCTCTTGGGCCTAATTTTTTTTGTGGAGGCTCACTGTTGGGAAGGAACCGTGTTTGTATCTGGACAATCAGATGTTGTAACTGAGATGCCTTTCAGTTAATATTGTTCAGTGTATACTTTAAAATCAATGGGAGAGGCACCTCAAAATACAGAGTGCTGGTTGCTAATGAAATTGAAGACACATTCTTGCTTGTTTCCATTTAATGTCCTTTACTCTTAAGTCTAACAACGAGACATCCATCTCTGGATGGATGCCCATTCTAACCCATTTCAGGCAAGGGCTAGAGCTCTGGTGCTTTGAGATATTCTTATCCTCTCCTCATTGTCTGTTTTTCCAAGCTTCACTAAACTTGTGCTTCACGTGTGCACGTAGAGTGAGGTCTTGTTTTCACTTGGCCAACAACTGGTGATAACTTTTCTGTGCAAAACTGAATTCATAAGGTAGGAAAGCACTGTGAGCTCTTTTTAAATTTACCCTGTCTGTAACCAATATTGATGATTTATTGTATACATTTCGGTTTTGCATGAGATGTTGAAATCCAGGTTCCTATTTTCTCAAACTACATCCCTTCCTTGGGTAGTCTCTTGAACAAAAGCATCATGTGCATATCTTTCAGTTCAGTCACTTTGCATGGCTAAAAAGATGGGACTTTAAACATCATTATGTTTTCTCTTTAGGATGTTCAGCATTTTAATGCTTAAATGGAAAGGTCAGTGTTTTCACTCTGCCAGCAATGCAAGTCAAGTGAATTACACCAATTCTCAGTGCATCCCAAATGGGATATTACAGCTGATGGGAGAGTTCACAGAATCACAGGGTTGGAAGAGACCTTCAAGATCATTGAGTCCAACCCATGCCCTAACACCTCAACTAAACCATGGCACTGAGTGCCACATCCAGTCTTTTTTTAAACACATCCAGGGATGGTGACTCCACCACCTCCCCGGGCAGACCATTCCAGTGCTTGATCACCTTTTTCCTAATATCCAACCTATATTTCCCTTGGCACAGCCTAAGACTGTGACCTCTCATTCTGTCAGTGCTGCCTGGAGAAAGAGACCAACCCCACCTGACCAAAGCCACCTTTCAGGGAGTTGCAGAGAGTGATGAGGTCACCCCTGAGTCTCCTTTTCTCCAGACTAAACACCCCCAGCTCCCTCAGCTGTTCCTCACAGGGTTTGTGTTCCAAGCCCCTCACCAGCCTTGCTGCCTCCTCTGGACACGCTCGAGCATCTCAAGGTCCTCCCTAAACTGAGGGCCCAGAACTGGACACAGCACTCAAGGTGTGACCTCACCTGTGCCGAGTACAGGGGAAGAATGACCCCCCTGCTCCTGCTGGCCACACCATTCCTGATGCAGGCCAGGAGCCATTGGCCTTCTTGGCCACCAGGACACACTGCTGGCTCCTGTTCAGAGCTGTCCATCAGTGCCCCCAGGTCCCTTTCTGCCTGGCCACTGTCCAGCCACATTGTCCCCAGCCTATAGCACTGCAGGGGGTTATTGTGGCCAAAATGCAGGACTTGGTACTTGGACTTGTTAAACTTCACTTTACTGGACTCTGCCCATCCATCCAACCATTGCAGGTCTCTCTGCAGAGCCCTCCTCCCTTCCAACAGATTGACACACGCTCCCAGCTTAGTGTCATCTGCAAATTTACTAATGAAACAATGAATACCCTCATCCATGTCATCAATAAAAATACTGAACAGGACTGGCCCCAGCACAGAGCCCTGGGGGCCACCACTGGTGACTGATCCCCAGCTGGATGCAGCATCATTCACCACCACTCTCTGGCCATCCAGCCAGTTCTTAACCCAGCAAAGAGAGCTCCTGTCCAAGCCAGGGGCTGCAGCTTTTCCAGGGAATGCTGTGGCAGACAGTGTCAAAGGCCTTGCTGGAGTCCAGGTACAACATCCACAGCCTTTCCTGCACCCACCAGGTGGTCACCTGGTCATAAAAGGAGACCAGGTTGGTCAAACACGACCTACCCCTCCTAAACCCAGGCTGGCTGGGTCTGATCCCCTGGCCATCCTGTAAGTGCTGTGTGATGTCATCAGTATAAACTGTTCCATTACCTTACCTGGAACTGAGGTCAGGATAACTGGCCTTTAATTACCAGGATCCTCCTTGCCACCCTTTTTGTGAATGGGTGTCACATTGGCCAGCTTCCAGTCATCTAGAACCTCATCAGTGAGCCAGGACCGCAGGTAAATGATGGAGAGTGGCTTCACAAGCTCATCTTCCAGTTCCCTCATCACTCTGGAATGGATCCCATCTGGTCCCGTAGATTTATGAACATTCAAGTGGCTCAGCAGTTCTCTGGCTGCCTCCTCCTGAATAACAGAGGGACCATGCTGCTCTGTGACACCATCTAGCAGCCCAGGAGGACAGTTGTCCTGAAGGCAACTTGTAATCCCACTAAAGACTGAGGCAAAGACGGTGTTAGGCCATTACCCCTTCTCTTCATCTGCAGCTATTAAGTTCTCTCCCTCATCCAACAGAGAACTAAGGTTGGTCTTACCCTTCCTTTTGCCATTAATATATTCATAAAAACATTTTTTTATTATCCTTCTAAAAGTTGCCAAATTAAGTTCTGAGCTTTGGTCTCCCTAATTTTTTTCCTACATACCCTAGCAACCCCCTTAAATACTTCCTGAGAGGCCTGATCTTCCTTCCAAAGATGATACATCCTCTTTTTATTCCTAAGTGCCTCCAAAACCTCGTTGCCCATCCAGGCTGGATGTTCACCTCGTTGACTCATCTTTGCACACAGGGACAGTCTGTTCCTGTGCCCTCAAGATCTCTGTTTTGAAGCACTCCCACCTTTCCTGGACTCCTTTGTTATTATATTGCTTCCCAAGGAACTCTCTGAATAAGTCTCCTAAATAGGCCAAAATCTGCCCTCAGGAAATCCAGTGTAAAAGTCTTATTGATGTTCCTCCTGATTTCACCAAATATCAAGAACTCTTCAGAGTTCAGAGAATGATTTCATCATCACTGTGCCCCAAGCAGCCTCCCACCACCACATCTCCCACCAGCCCATCTCTATTTGCAAACAAGAGGTTTAACATAGTCCCTCCCCTGGTGGGCTCACTCACCAACTGTGACAAAAAATTGTCCTCCACATCACACTAAAAACGTCCTGGACTGCCTCTTTTCTGCTGTGTTGATTAAGCAGGTGTAATAACATGGAATTGAGTCTGTAGTACCTCATGGATATCTGGAAAAGAGCTTTATGGTGGAAGGGTGAAGTGATTGTTTTGTTTCCTGAGGTAGAATTACTGTTATGCTTCATGTTTTCAGTGTCTGTGGTCTGCTTTTCATTGAAGGTAATTGTCAAGCAGATACTAGGAAAGCCACATGGTTATTAGGCATAAATTTGGGACCAGGAGAGGAGAAATAATGATCTGGTTAGGGAGCACCAGTTGTATTTTTGTTCAGAAAGCTGGGTGCAAGAATGTCATCATTGCCTGTTTTATGCCAGTGTGAAGGAGCTCACATAAACTCATCTGAAGAAGGAAAGCCAGCAACAAACTCTTAAAAAAATTCTGTACAAAAGTAGTATTAGTTGAGGTATTGGTGTTGAATACTACTAAAGAAAGCAATCCTAGCCAAAGAGCCCAGAGCTGATCTTTTGTGTGGAAAAATATACTGATGATGTTTTTTAAGAAGTGTTACCAGGTAAAATTAATAAGTTTTTGTATGAGTTTAAGTACACCTTACTGTGCTTTGTGATATTTGATACATTATTTTTGAGGAAGAACTGTCTTCTCTTTTTTTAGTCTAGAACTTTCATGCCAATAGAATATTTGTGTCACACAGGCAATATGCATTTGCTGTAAGTCATTGACTACCATGCTTCAAACGTTCTTGGGTGTCTGTACTCACTTTGAAGTATTTTAGAATGAAAAGACTGTTTTTTCAGGCTGCCAGACCTGGAAGCTTAGGTAGGAAGACTGCTGGGAAGTTTTCCAGTGCTGCATCTCTGCTGAGATCTGAGCAGTGCTGAAAATGAGTAGCTTGGCCATGGCACCATTATACTCTAAACCTTTCTGTTGGCACATCCCAGTTAGAGAGAGCTGAGCTCGGGAATTCTGGAGCACTTTTTTTGTACAGTCCAACTTCAGTTTCATCGCTCTTCGTCTCCTCTCTCTGGTTGTGTCTCAGAATGGGGTGGTACTTTCGGTTGGTTTGTGTTATGCTTGTGAAACTGAAAGAAGGAAAAGGAGCAGACAGTGCATCGTTCCTGGAATACACTGGCAGCGTGCTCTCGAGATGAAACAGCTCGGTGTGCAGAGCTCACAGCTTGGATTCTTGGGACCAGCGTGCCCTTGCCTTGCTTTACTGGCTTCTCTACTCAATTCCAAAATGAGTGGTTGCCATTTCTGTTTTTCCTGCTTATAAAAAACACCTTCAGCCAAAGATCAAGGAAAAAAAAGACTGCTTAAATTCTGCATTTTTAGGGAAGCAGTAGATATTCTCATCCTTTTAAAACTTTCTTATTTTTATTCTGTGTTAACCAGAATAAGTATTATTTTCACTTTCCCCCAGGGCAGTGAAACAATAGAGGCTCTCTTGGTCTCAGATAGTGCAGATTGTTGTGTAAATCTGCATAAAATCTAGCATTAAAGGCTGGGTCTATGCTCTGCAGGCACTGCCTCTGTGAGCCAAGGCTGACCATAGGTTTGAGTTTGCCACGTGTAGAGCATCCCCAGGGCCTGCAGAAGGGGAGAGGGTGGGAGTCCACATTCCAGCCAGCCAGCTTCTGTGGCTTCTGCTCTTTGGTCTGGCAAGTGAGGTAGCCTGAACAAGAGTGTGTGGGTGATTGAGGGGCTAACTTGAAAACACAGCTGTAAGAAACCCACCCAAAGAGTCTGCCAAGGCATTTGTGCAGGCCAGGCACTCTGCTCAAGGCCTGATGGCCTCTGTGCCAGCCAGTGTCCTGCCAGCCTCCAATTCAGTAAGAAATTGGCCTTTTGCTGTTCTCTGAAAAGTTGCTTGTGAACAAAATCGCTTGAACAAATTTTTTTTTTGGAGTTTTAGGGTTTGGTTTAGTTTTGTAGTTCCGTGATTTTGGTTTTCATTTGGTTTGTGGGGTTTTCTGTGTTTGTTGGTGGCTTCTTTCCAGTTGAAACTTTTAAGCTCCCGTGTTCCAGATGTGAAAGAGTTGAGAAAATGTAGTGATGATTGGCCTGCATTCCTTAAAAATGTATTATAATATCCTACCAGCAATCAGGTTAATTTAGCCTGTTTCTTCCTCTTTACTTTATCAGTCCTTATAATAATATAATTGTATATTATAATACATAATATATAGTAATATATTAATATATATATAATATATAATATGTAATAAGATAATAAGATAATATTTTTAAGATGGATCTTGATTCTTGATAGATTTTTATCAATTTTATTCATTCGTGCTTCATAACATTTACAAAATATTCTGTAGAGCTCAAAATCACTCGGGAAAGTCACGATGAAAAGATTTTATTTTGAGAAAACAGGGGAATTTTGTTAAAATAGATTATTTTCAGTCTATTCTGTACTTCATATCACTGTTTACAACACCTACCAGAAACTGTAACTATCTCTAACACTATTTAGCCAGCAAAATTCTTTCCTTAAACCTTCTGTTCCCTGAAGACCCTCAGGAATACAACAAGAACTTTTACAAATATTTGGAAGCAATAAGAAGCTGTGTACCAGTTTAAAAAAAAAAAAAAAAAAAAAAAAGAAAGGCATGAAAATATCAAAATAATCCACATTATTTATTCTCAGGGCTCCAGGGAAATTAAACAAGGGCAGGGGAAAAGGCATAACCTTACTCCTTTACATACACAGCTCAAATTTACTAGTATTAGCAACTGAAGCTCTAGACAAGAAAATTGAGCATTGGTCTGTAAATTCATTCTAATGACATCACTGCCAGGATTATCCTTTTGGGGATGGCTTGTGTAGGGGGTTGGGAGGAGAAGGCAAGGGATTGAGCAAGGGAGATTTGATTATGTTTGAGCTATTTCGATTTGAAGATGCTCTTAACTGACAAAATAGAAAGAGTCTTATCTGAGAAGGGATTTTGCTCAGCTGCTGTAAAAATCCTCCATACATACTGAAAGTCAGCACATTCCCTGGAGGATCAATTGGATTGACAAACTCTAGACATCCTCTATACCATCTTAGGAAAAAAAAAAAAAAGTATTTCCATATAAAAACTTTCTCCAGGCAAAAGCATGACATGCAAAGAAAGGGTTGTCCTGGGGCAATTAAAAAAGAACTTATAAGTAAATTTAGTGCTTGCAAAAGTTGCTGCAGTGACAACATTTGCTACCAAAGGGTTCTCTTTAATCCAACAAGCTGCAGCAGGGCAAATGTCTCCTCTGCCACTGCTCTCACAGCAGCATGAAAGAGATCTAAAGGTGGGGCAAGAGCTCTTCAGGCTCATTCATCAAGAAAACTCACTTCTAACTCACAAGCTGTCTCACTGATTTAAAGAAAACTCTCATCCAAACATTTCAAGTGCTTAAATGACTTCCTACATTTTAAGCAGTGAAGTGTTGGTCTCTCTGAAGGGGCCAAGGCAACTGCCAACTGTATTTCAACAAAAGCCCTGAATGCAGCTGGTACACAGTCAGTGGGAAAATGACATCTGCTTCAGATTTCTTGCATTTCCTGCACTAAAACAGAGTTAGTCTAAGATATTACCAAACAATAAGCAACTTCAACAAAGCTGTTCCTCTTATTGTTAAAAAGACGAAGTACAGGAATAATGTAATTTAATTTAAAAAGCCTTCAATTTTAAAAATCTGAAATTACAGATGATTATCCTATCCAATCATAAACAGGTAGGTTTAGAATATGATAGAATTTTAGAATATTTTAGAATACTAAAATTTAGCAACACAAGAGTTGGAGTGGCTGAAATGTGATCCCTGAAGATCAAGGCAAGGGCTGCCAATTCACAGCCAGGAGATCCCCTGGCAGCTCTCAGTTGGGTCATCAGCTGGGTGGCTGAGCACTGCCAATTCCCAGGCTGGATCTCAGCCCCACAGCGTGGAAATCAGTAATGCTCATGTGCCTTAACTCACCCTGAGCTGCTGCAGCCAGCCCATAAAGAAAGGAAGTGCAACTTAAGTGCACTTAAACTTAAGTTTAGGTACTTAATTAAGGTGCCTGGAGTTCCTATAACCTGCAGGTAGAAAGTGTGAAGATACATCTGTACATCAACTACTTGATAGAAGTTGAAGATTCACTTTGGATTATCTGTTCATGAGAAAGCACAGGTCACCACTACCGTGCATACTTCCTACAACAATTCCAGCATTCCCCCTTCTTTCATGCCTGGCTGTTGTCAGATTTGGCACCAGCAATGAAACAGATGTTGGGAGGTTCAACTGTTTTCAAAGACTTCACAGTTGAGGAATTCTGAGATTCTATGGGGCCACCACACGCTCCACATGCCAAAGCCACTCCATTAATTGCAACCATGGGATGAAGCACAGCACACTCTGACCTGCTGGCTCAGAACTGAGTGATTTGGCATGTGCCCTAAGGCAGACAGCACGGTTTATCATGCTCACTTTGGAGATAATACAGCCTGCCTACAACACTCCGGGTAAACACCTCTACCAGTTAATACATGAAATAAACAGATCAAGAAAAAAGGTAGGATGAGCTACACTAAAAAGAAATTAATTACTTATTCTCACTATAGTTATATCAAGGGATACATTAAAAAGTGATGGGATGTCTCCAAGTGGCTCTTGTGTTCTACAGTCTTAAATATGCTACCTTAGAAATTATTTTTAAAGAAATATTATTACAAGTTTATCTCACGACAGTGCAGTAGACTGGACAGACTTAGCTTAGCATTCTCTTGTGTCCAAATATTTATGCTAACCCAAGTATCCCCGGGAAAATGTGCACTGAGTGTTCCACCAATACTTTAAAAGTCAAGATATTTTTTGTTTTCTTATATCTCCAAATTACGTACGTTAAAGAATGAGAAGCTTAGAGAAACTCCTGCCTAAGACACTTCACATAAAAATAACACATTTCCTGGTAACATCAGTAGCACTGCACAGCTGCAAGCAGGCATTGAAACACTTGAAACAAAAGGTAAGAGAAGGACACAGGAGAGACAACTAAAAAAATCCCCAACACGTAAGCTGGGAGAACTTTGAAAGCACAAATCCACTAACAACTAATTAAGAACATTGGATCAATTCTCCAAGTAGCTCCAGTGCTATTTCCAAAAAGGAATTTGATGTTTCAGTGCTCACTTTCATTTGTGCATTTCCATTTGCAGCTCAATCCATATGTGTGATAGCTTGATGGGTATTTTCCTGCACAATTTGGTCAGTGCATCCAAGGCAGGGATTTGGATGTGCCTATTGAGCCAGGTATTCAATTCCTGGTCTGTATCTGCATTTCAGGGGTAACATTGCCTCACAGGGATTCTGTTGGTGAGGACAAACACAATCAAGTTTGAAAGGTGCTAATACATCTCAGAAAACTCATATAAACATATCCTGATAGGTTTCTAACTATCACAGCAGCATCTGGCATGACATTCATCTGACAGATACACAATGACAATAGTGGCCAGTTGGTTTAAATTAGTAATTGCTACCCATCATTGGTTTATTTGTGGGGTTTTCTCCATTTTCCCCTCAAACTTCTGGCAAATAGAATGAAAAAGGACAACATGGCAAAGTGGAATTCAGAAAAAAACCTTCAAAACCAGACAAGTTTTATATTTAACTTTTTATAACCTGAATTGCCATGTTCAGCATGGGTCAGACAAGGAATTTGTTAATATTTGGAAAGAGTCTTCTTTGGACGCCCTGAAAATGAGCTGTATTCATTACTTAAAATCATACACAAGTTGTATAAATATTTACTGAGCTGAAAGAACATGTTGGCCAATGTTTTCCACAAATCAGTGGAAGGGAGTCTCTAATTAATGAAAGCAAAACTGTAGGGTTTAGTAGGCACTTAGGGCCAGTTCTGGAAGCTGAACACAAATGCCATAGTTCAAACACTGCAGTCTATTAAGTCCTAGTGCTCTCTTGCTCTTGGCTGACTGCTCACAAAGTGTGAAGAGGATTAAGGTGGATGGGATCACTGCCAGCTTAAAGTTGTTAAATGACTGCATTAGAAAAAAAGCTCCATAACTCACTGCTGTTGAATATTTTTTCCTACAAAATTCTCAGCTTCTGGAAAGATAAAAAAGGCAGGGGAAAGGGTTTGGATGGAGGTTTTCTTGGGGAAATTAAAGTGCATTTACTGCACTGACAATAGCAGGGTCATAACCACCTGAGCCACTGAATACAAATAATTACTGAGGGAAAAACGCAATAATTAATGACCAAGTCTTTGTGCATTCCATCAAGTACAAACAGCTGTCATAAACATCTTAATTGAAAGAGCTGCTGGATAGGGAATTATAGGACTGTAAAATGCTTCTTCCTTCTGCTGCTCCACAGAACTGGAACATACCAAGGCTTTAAATTTTTAAACAGAGTTTTCATATTCTTTGGTCCACAGAAAAATCTCTGAAAAAGTAACTTGTTAAGAGATTCATCCAGCACAGCCTCCTACCTTCCTTTCTGTCTGGAATGCTTCTGTGCACTGAACAGACATCACTCTACTTATCAAAGTTTTTAATAATATATTCTAACTGTTTAAACACTACGTAACTTAACCTCATTTGAGGGGAGGCTATTCTTTATTATATGCAGAGTGTAAGCAAATCTTCTGGCTAAATCGTCACACCTGAAAAATTAGGCAGACCTCAAGGTTTGCCCTAGTTTTTCTTGTAGGTAAAAGAGTCACCATAACAAAGGGTTGAAATTTTTGGAAGTCAGAAAGACAGATCATTTCTTATACCCAGAGCGGAGCCAGAGAAAATGTGGAAAAGGAGAGCAACTCTAAAGTCTTAGTAACCAGTTATTATCAAATTAATAGAAGAATTTTGAGCATGCCAAAACCATCTCAAAAGGGCAGCCCACTGGTGTCTGCTCATTACACACAACATTTTCAAGATGAACTGATCCTACCACTACTGCCTCCTCTATTAAGAAGAGTCACTTTATTTGCCACACCATATTTGAACATTTGGGGTTTTTTATTGCCTCCTCTTGCCAGTAAAGAATGACTAATAACTGTAATTTGTAATTTCCCAGCTTTTGTGGTTTCTGTGTCAAGCAGTGTTCCTTATCTTTTGTAAGTTTCAATTTGGAGAAAATTGTCTTGTATACCATTTTTTCCCCGTTTTGTGTCAAATTAAAACCTTCTGACTCCTGATTATAGCATAGGTGACCAACACACCGCCCAACACAGTGACTGAGCTTTTCTGTTTTGATAAGGTTGCAAACAGGCGGGTATCAGAAGCATTATCTGCCTGTGTTGGTCAAGCAAAGTGTGCTGGAATCAAGCTGTCTTTCGAATTTGAGACTGAACCACAAAGACAGGTACCAAAAACAGGAAACACCACTTTCCCCCCAACCCTGAGAAAGGCTTTTCTCTTCAAAAGCACACACTGCAGTGTCCCTGTCAAAAGTTGGCATTCATTTTCTCTCTTGGCAGACACGAATTCCTTCCTTTAGATGCACAACAAGCAGCTGACTCAGGCCTTTGAAGACCTTGATCCTCACCTCCCTCCCAAGCTCTAACTTGGCTCCTTTGCTGCACAACCCCTGGAAAACAGGTGGGGACAGCACAGGTCACAAAGAAACTCCAGGCCTATCCTCCCCTCACTTCATGTCTTCTTCCCAGGATACTGAAGACAAGAATCTGTTTTATACAAAATACTGATTGCTCTTCTGATCTACAGCCTAGGAGATGAACAGCCATGCACATGTTCCATCATAATGCTCCTCAAGCCTTATTAAGCTCCACTACAAATCGCTTATTTAACAACAAACTAGAAAGCACAAAAAACTATTTGAGTTATGCCAGCTTACTAGGAAAGAAATGAAAAGCAGTGAGTTGGTGGCAAAGCTGGAGCGAGTGCAGTCCCTCAGTGCCTCCTGCTCCAGCCTTACCCGCGGAGCCGCGGGCTGCCCCGCAGTGTCACTCACGGCACTCGCACCAATGGGTTCCTTCCCCTCTGCTGTGTAACACAGAGATACATGACACCGACAGCTTCCCTGAGTTCAGTGCACAGAGGGGGGAAAAAAAGCTAAAGTCAGTCTGAAACGTGTGCTGGAAACAGAATTTTTGCTTGGAGCTTTTATCTCAAATTAACTTTGTATTTTCAGTGCCAAATTGATGTGCATATTGAAAGTGGTAAATACTTGCTTGAGGTACTCTGCTGTCTTTTGAGTGTAATGTATAAAAGAAACTTTTCAGATCTGAAAGAACAAACAGGCAAGACTGACTTGGCCAGATCATCTGAAAGTTGGTAGGCAGTGGGGCTGCCTTGAAAATCCCATCCCACAGACCTGTGGGTGAAGCCTGGGTGCGTTGCAGTCAGAAATTGCAATTCTGTAGTGGTGGAACACACGCTTTTGCTGCCATACACAGTAAACACACAGGAACACATTTCCCTACTACCAGAGCTGCCAGCATGCAGGAGTAACAAGTGCTGAGTCCAGGTGATGGCAGCTGTGGTGTGATCACTGGGTTTGTATACAGCACTTGTGTCTCTGCAGTCTTTTAGGACACTTCTTAACATAATGTGACCTTTTCTTCCCTTCTCCATCCACAGCAGGAATTTTCCTGCTTCTGAGTAGAGCTTCATAGAAAAGCTTCATTTCCTCATGGAAGGTGCTCCTAGGTCCAGGATCCTGGGAAGCATAAACATTAACTTTGCCATACAATTACAGACATACCAGAGCTCTAATGTAAGTCAAAAGTACATCAGGGTGGTATTTATGCTCTCTAATCCTATAGTTACAGTAAGCAGAGCTTTACCTTACAGTAATAAAAAGGGTCTTGGTGCTGTGAAGTAACTGTGTCATTTGGGGGCATTGATTTGGCTTATCTTCTTAGGATCTTCCTGAGAAGGTAAATACCCCTTTTTAGTATGTGTTGTAAAAAGAAAATCAGAAAATCCACTCCATCCTTGTTTTAAGGGCTTGATTCAGTGTAATTTGCGTATCTCATAGGCACTTGTACCACAAAAAATCTAAAACACAGTTTAGATTAAGGGTATATTAACACCTTATTCTGTTTCTTAGAACATGTATTATAAGCTGCATTTGAACTCTGCAGCATGATCATCTCTGTAAAGGAATTAAGCTTTTCCAGTAGCCCCTGAGTACAGGGACAGGTTTTGACTGTCCTGTGCATCATCTGCCACAACAACAGTGCAGTGAGTGCTACAAAACTGTCAGCACATAGAAGCAAAACCAGTGATACTCCTTAATAAGAATGAGAAAAGAAAACCCCTGAAAAGTGAGCATCCATCTAAACTCAGTGTCATTATGCTAAATAAATGTAGTTAGGTGACACCTAAATGCCAGTAATTCTGTTTACATTTGCAGCAAATATGAGGCAACTGGCCCTGTCTTTAGAAAAAATGCATAATGTTACAGACTTTTCGTTTGCAATTTATTTCCATTTATTAATTCTGATTTCTTTAGACAGTCACCTGATAGAGGTTACATACTTTTTCTGTACATGAACGTTTAAAATCAGGAAAGAATAGGCTGCTCTTTGGCAGACATTGAGGAAGGTCATAGTTTTCGTTTTTATAACTGGCACTGAAAGTGCAAGGTGAGTGAAACTTAGGAGTTTTTACTACTTCTGTTGTGCCATAGTATTAAATAACTGTTAAAAAAGAGCAACAAGTGCAGCATTCACAAGTAGCTAAGAGGGAATTAGAAATTTGTCAAACTCCTGTCAAGAAATGTAGTTCACATCAGGAGCAACCAGTTTATTAATTTTGCTGGAGTCGACAGACTTTTCTCCAGAGTGTTCTCCACTTTCCTGAAATAAGTTTAGTGATTTAAACTCAACTCTCCAGGGATCTTGGCTCTGAAGGAGTCTGAAATGTTGAAGTGCTACTTGAGCTATATTCAAGTCTTGAATTTTGCAAGAGCTTCTAGCACAAATCCTTCTCTCTCCCTGTTTTCCCCTCACTCTTTGCAGCTGTTGAAGACGACATAATAGAATCTTGCTTCTTTTCCTCAGGAGAGCAAAGCAATGAGACGTTGATACTCGACCTTAGTATATTTTGATATTAAAAAAAGGAGAAAGTTACTGTGATAGGAGACAGCCTCAGAAGAATACTGAAAGGCAAATGTACAAGCACTTTGCAGCTAAAATATTCAGTTGGGACTGATAAAATAATGTATGAGGTATCAATTTTTCTAGATCAAAAATATTGTCTTATAAGTACTTTGCAGAAAAGCAGAGCAGAGAAAATATGATCCTTATTAAAAGTATTGATGACCATTCAAATAAACTTAAAATAATCTGGTTGTAGTAGGAAGCTGATAGCCTTCATTCGGTGTACAATGAGCCAATTTTATCCAAGATGTGAAATGGATGAAAGTTATTGTAGTGTAAAAAGGAATTTAGCCAGCCTAATGCACTTTTTGATTTTGAAAGGGGTTGCAGGGAAGAATAACCACTAAATGAGACAGCTGTAATTTTAAAGCCTTAGAAATCCACAAAACAACACTGTTGAATCCTCTGTTGTCAGTGTGGGATTATCTATGTTACTCTACAGGATGATTTGAAGAACAATCAGTAAACATTTATTTTCTGTGTATTCATTGTCAGATCTTAGCACATAAGTAATACTGTGATCTTAGCACACTATTACAGGAGCCACTTCTAAAACAGAGGCCGAAATTTAATTTCTAAAATATATGTGGGTTGCAGTATGAGATGCACATTAAAATTCTGGTCCTCAAAAACATTAGATTGGTTATTTTGTGGTATCTCAGTCATCTTGATGAAGTCATGAACTGATTGTGAAAGATGCAGTGAGAAAATTCTTGCTTGGGGAGTTTTTAAATTAAGATTGCTGCTATAAGCCAGGCACCCAATTTATAAATACATGACTTGTAGTTACATAACTACTTAGCTTCTGTTTCTTTGTCTGTAAACTGCAGATAGAGTTTTGTTTTTGAGGATATATGAGCACTAACTTGATAATGGGAAGTACTGCAAAAAAGCCAACCCAGTAACACCAAGGAAAACACCCATGGTGGAGTTGCCAGCTTTTTAGTGTGGGATGAATCTTAGTGTTTTGGGATTTGCCTCAGTGTCATTGTTGGGTTTTTTTGTCTGTTTGTGCTTTTTTTTACTGAATTCCTCACATCTTTGCAAACATTACATCTCTACCTATAGTCAGTTACAAGAGTGACTTGGTAAAGTGCAATTGCCCAAGTTGATTATCAGTTAGAGAAGGAATTGACCAAAACCAAAAGAAAAATCTGGTAGCTTGCAAGCATCTCACCTTGTGTGATATTCCTGCTTGTTCTCGAAAGTTAACCTGGACTTTATTGTGGCTATATTTGGATCAGAGATGTCCCAGAGCGACTTGGATGTCAGAGCAAATGGGGTTGATAAATCACTTGATGGTGTCCTTCACCCGTGCCGTTTCCTCCAGCTTGGCAGAGAAGCCCTCTCACTGTTGTATCAGGGGGATTGTGCTGGTCAAAATGCCATCTCTCAGGTAAATACACAGCGACTATATATACAGTGAGTTCCAAGTACTTTGTAACTTTCCTGCATCCTTTTTCATCCCAGTTTATAACGTGGCCAGCCTCTCTCCACTGCCATCAGTGTTGTACATTTGAAATACCCATGGATCTGTTTATCATGAAAACGATCATCATCACAGGGCTGACCAAGCAGCATTTGTGGTAGAACAGTAGGAACTGCTCAAAGTTATTGGCCTGTGGTACAGAAAAAAACTTAGCAGCAAGGTGCTCTTCTCATTGGTGTTGGCAACTCTGTGATACAAATAATATCTGTCCATTGTCTTCACTTTGTGTGGCAGTTAAAACTCTGAAGCTGAAAATTTGGTTAGACATGAGTTAAGAACATCCTTAACACTTGTTTCCATGAGGACTTCCATTTGCCAGAAATTGCCTGCCATACATCATCACCACTGGCTTCAAGGGACAGAAACAAGCAGTGTTTTTGTTTGGCCACACGAAAGTATTGCTCTGCTTTGAATACATGAATAAATTGTAGGTGGTTCTCTCTTTTCACTGATGAGTGTAAATTTAATGTCTCACAGACGAGTGTTTGTTAGAAGAATTGTTACCTATAGTTTTTAATTAGGCATATTTTGCTTATTTTTAAGAACTCATCTTGAACACTTTTTTAAATGGTTATTCCTGAGAAGCAAGCAATTAAGACTGATGTTTGAACTGGTAATGAGTTTTTTTAATTTTTGAACTGACAGCAGTCTTGATGATCTCTTTATTTAAAGAGAGGAAAACCTATTTGACCAAGATCAAAAGGAGAGAAAACACTTGGATGTAACTCACCAGCAGGTCACCTTGTGCTGTATCTACTGACCAATTGCTTTCTATGCCAGCATTGGCAGAGTTTTATGATCATATCCTACTTATGGATAACTTTTGAATAGGTTTTCTTCTGGTCACACATTTCTTTGGCTGTCTATGAAGGGTCAATGAGAGCATAGAGGATGGATGGATGCATTAAAACCAACAGATTTTATTGGAAGATATGATAGGGTACAATAATAAGAAAAACAAGAACAATTTTATCTGGAAATATGTTCTGAAAAAAAACCCAATTATTTCCCCTTGCCTGATGTAATATCCATCAGGTAATTTTAAATCGTAATGCAATGTGTTGAGCTTTGCAATGTTCTTAAATAATGAATAATTATTGCACAAATTGTAAGTAAAAAGGACTGCAGCCATTTGATTTTGTTACATTTTGGTTTGTTTGCATACTGGAAGACCTTTGGCAGTCTGTGTGAAGATATTCACATGGCAGTTCTAGGTACCAAAGGCACAGAATTGGGGCATTGAGGCTTCCTTTATCTCCCATCTAGAGGGGCTGCCTCGAAGTGAGGGTTGGTGGAATCAGGACTGCTGCAGCCTTGTGGTTGTTATCTCAGCTAGTATCTCAGGTCCTGGGCCTCTCTCTGAGAATTTCAGTTCTGCTGGAAGGACAGTTTGATTTCCTGCATGGTTGGCCCTAGGTAACATACAGGAAGACAGCCCCCACCCTCTGTTTTATTTGTAGTTTGACAATTTTCTGGATTTTATAGAGATACCCTAAACTCTTGGAGGCCAGGCTCATGCTTTTAAATATGATGTTGTCAGTAGTCTTGAACAAAACAGCCTGAAAGGCTTTGATATGAGCAATGTTTAAGTGAAATGCTGCTTTGAAATTACTTGAAAAGTGTCCTTGGATGAGATGTCTGATAGGGGAGGTCTGGGAGAGCAGACAAGTAAAAAGTAATTTTATGCTTCACAATGGAGGAGAAAAACCTGTACAGGTGTGCACTGTGGGGACTCCAGCACGCACATGAGCACATGCATGTGCCAAACCTGCTGCTGCTTGACTCCTCCTAATATCAGCAGGCAAGGAGTGTGCAGAAATGGTGCTACTTGTGTCATGCTGGCACCTGCTGGGAAGTTTTCATGGGCCAAGCTCACACTAAGATAGGGCTGCAGTCAATGAATCGAGTGGCCAGCAGTGAGGATTGGCTTTGAGGGACATGGCTCAGGGACAAAACTGGCAGTGGTGGGACATGGGGTGGACTCAGTGATCTTGGTGGTCTTTTCCACCCTAAATGATTCGATGATTGATTCCCCTCAGGAGACTGCACATATTGCAGAGCTTCTTGCCCATATATCTGAATTAAACAAATTGTTCCTATTAATGTGCTGATAGGACAGAGCCTTCAGCTGAAGGGGACTCCATTCTTTGAATGTCAGAGGAAGGAAATAGTGTTGTGCCTACAGTGGTGTCTGCCATGCTCCTGCCAAGGCTCTTCTGTCACTGATAAACTCTGTGAAACGGGGCATTGCAGCAAGGCTCAAGCAAAGATACAATCCTCAGAAAGTCTGTGACTGTTTTTAGGAAATGTTGGGCTTCCTTACACTCTGTTTGTCCCAAGGACTGGAGGAGATTGCTTGGATTTGTGCAACTTTGTACATTGGCCTGGATTCTGGCCATGTACATGTAACTGTGCTGTGCTGCAAGGCTGTTTTGAAATCCTTGTGATTCACTCAGTTGTGTAACAAGTAGTCATTAAAACAAAGCTGATCTGTGGTCTTCCTATAAAGATTCCTGTTGGAAAGAGTCTTACATACAGTTCTGAACTGTCTTTGATGTTTAATATGTGGAATACTGTATAAATGTAGGATGGCTATTTCATCTACTCTCTGGTGACATTTGTCATGTAAGAACTTATGGCTAATTAAAGCATATTCTTTGTATTTTTTTCCTAATGTAAGACAGTTTATTTATGAGGACAAAAATACATTAAGGCTCAGAGGGACTCTCAGTGGGGTTGTGCAAGAAGGAAGAAATGGTTAAAGTTCGTCGTCTTTACAATTAGAAGTTTTCTATCAGAAAATCAGTTTGGAGTCTGTTAAGAAATCTTTATTTGGGAAAAGTCTAGAAAGAGCAGGGAATTCTTTTAACTGTCAGTTGTATAGGTGACAACTCAAGACAGGGGTGATTTCTCTCTTATGAATACTCTAAATTTGAAAGAAGTCATATGTATTCACGTTTTCATAGGTACTACTCTCACTTTAAAGGTAGGAGAGGCTGTCAGCTGCTGAGAAATCAAATCACAAAATGCCTATATGAGGCAGGAAGTCACTCGCAGAAATAGGAAGGCAGTCTGAATTCCAACAGTGAGAAAAGTCGTCTACCTCAGTAAAATAATGACAAACATTTTAAAAACATCCTTGCGTTTCTTAATCTGTTTATTTCAAATACTTTGTATCTGTATTTGAATAAAAAGTAAAAAAATCGTGTTCTGGAAAATTTTCTGTAGCTAATTCAGATGGAACCATATGATTCAAGCAGTAATACTAAATCAACCCCTTAAAAATATAGCTGTGAATAATTTATTGATAGAACTTAGGTACAAGGAACAGCTAGGAATCTTAGGATATAAAGGTTGGAGTTTTTTTCAGTACTGAAGCACTTAGGTCAACATTGATTCCTTTGACTTTGTTATACACGTATGGACTTGAGAATGTGATTGATCTTGTTGAAAAAAACCTAAAACCTTGTTTCACATGATAAGATCTTTCCTTTTCAATAAAAGATGTGAAAGAGTCTGGGAAAATCTGGAATGTTTAAAAACTTATGTCATCATATTTTGAGGCGGTTTTTTTTTAAAGAGACATTTGGGTTTGGTTTTATTTTGGAGGGGTGGTGACATAATTTTGGTAAGCTTCCTTGTTCGTTCATGACTAGTGGCTCTCGTCCTTGATCCATGCTACCCCTAGAATCTAATTTTAATTTTTTCTCGAGTGAACTGCAAGCAGTAGGGTCTAGTTTTGAAACAAAATAGTGAAATTACTTGGAGTACTTTCAGTAGTGTGTACTGATCTTCATTAACAGCTCTTCTGTCCTAGACAAGGACATTGTTTTGCTACATGATTTTCTTTCAGTAAATTCACTTAAGTTTTGTTTGCAATATTTGTATATGTGTTATTTCACCTTGGTCAGCATAAACAATAGCCCCCAAGGATCACAAAATTCCTTCAAGCCAGAGCTCCATACAGACTTAAATAGAAACCACTATTAAAGTTTCTGAGAGAATGAACTCCTTTCTGAGTACACCTAAATCTATTATTCTGCCTTGGTAGGTTTTCTGCAAGTGTCCTGGTGTTACATATAATCTTCTGCAGTAATTGCCAGCTTTGTGTGGTGACAGTAAAGAAGAATTGGAGTGACAGGATGAAACACAATGAGATCCAAGCTTGTAATGTTTTCTTTCTGATTTTACACAATATGTCAGGCGGGAGGCTTCGAGTTTAAAATTTTAAGCTTTGAGGGTTTTTTCCCCCGGGATTTCCAATCCATCCTAAAATGCCTAAGTTCCAAAACATGCTAGGGACATAATGCTGGCTTGAGGGGAGGGTAGGAGAAAGTGAGGAAAAAAAAAAAGAAAAGAAACATGTATTGATACACACACCCACATGAGTAGAGCATGTTATGCCCAGAGCATCTACAGAATGTGCTGTCATAAGAGCAGTGTTAATCACCTGATTTGGACACAAAAAGCAGAGCAAAGGGAAACAGTGGTGCTTAACAGAAGTCCTGGAGATCAGTTGTGTGCTCTGCCCGTGGTGCCTGTGTTTCTCCATACAGACTTCTGAGGCAGAGTTTTCTTGGAGGTTTAAGAAAATTGCACTTAAGAATATTCTACTTTGATATTTTGCAGAGTAATGTATTCTGCCAGACAAAGGCCTTTTTACTTATCTTTCTGTACATCAAAGTGTGTTTTCCCCTTGAAATATGAGAAGCTGACAACTGTACAACAGCAGCAGGGATCTGGGTTCACAGAGTAAGCAGAGTTTCATTATGCTGCTTTATTTGGATGGGCAACTGTGAGAAATAGCTTGTGATGTATAAAATATCTGAGTCTCTTTTTGTACTTTAAGACATTGTTATCTCTATTTGAAGTTGGCTAGTGAAGGTCAGTCAGGCTAACTGCTTGCAACAGAATATGCTGTCTCTGTTGGTAGATACTCTTCAAAGTTCATTGCATCCAGCAAGCTAATTTTGTAAATACCACCCATCATGGCAAATTACATACAGTTAGTGGGAGGGGGGAAAGGGAATGGTGTATTCTTTTCATTTAAAAAAGAAAATCAATTGTTGTTGTAAAGAGCATTGCATAGCTGTGATGAAAAGTGTAAGAAGTTAATTTGTTTAAGATTTGGTGTTGATCAGGAATGTCAAATTGCACTGCGGAAGTGATACATTCTATGATAACTGTAATACTGAAACTTTCACTCACTGATAACCATGGCAGTGATATACTGTGGTATTTTCATGACATTTCCTTTGCTTTACTTTGAAGTCTAGTTGGTTAAGTCAGGAAGTCTTTCTGTATTAGTAACACTGAAGTTACAGTGTTGTTTCTTCCTCTCTTTATGTTTTTTGTGTTTGTTGTTCAGTGAGAATGGAATGCTGACAGTGTAGGGGAGTGCTAATACTGGCAAGCAGTCACTTACTTCTCCAGCCTATCACATTTTGAAATGAAATCCATTTAAAAATGGGATTTTATATTAAGTAACATTTTAAAAGGAATCAGTAGGTTGTGCTCTACCTATTAAAAATAAATCTATGTCTTTCAGTAGTGTGTTGGGTTTAGGTTTTATTCTAGGGTTTATTCTCAAAGCTACATAAGCAGATGGTCCTGCCCCAGAAATATTTACAAACAAGTCCAATCCTTGGTAATTGTGTCTGATCTTGTGAAGAAAATTACTGATGTGTGTTGGACTTGCAGAATTAGTTTCTCAAGAGACCCTGTTGATTTTAAGAGAATTGATGTGTTGGCTGCACAGGAAAGGCATTCACATGTAGATGCAAGTGGGATATAGCACTGGCCCAGAGAGAGCCAGAGATCTTGTAACTCTCCCTTTTTACATTAACTGGTTTTCTGACTGATTTTTTTTCCACAATACACTCATTTCTACGTTATTATTCCCTACCTTGAATGCTCTGAATAGCAGTCGTTGGCTTCCTTCAATGCAAGGAAATCTGATTACAGTGTTGCATCTTCAGTGTTTATATCACTAGTTATAATGTATCTAATTTAAGTAACTTTTTGGATGTGCTGGTACCTTTTTTGCTCAGTTTTTCTAGTTGCTTAGAGTTGCCTGTGTGAAGAGGAAGGCTACTAAAAACTTTCTAATTTATTTTACGTCGGTGAAGATGACTGATTAATTTAAAACTGATCCTGTTGAACTCACTGGCAATATTTATCCTTGTTCCACCAGATTGCAGCTACTTTAAAACCACAGCTCAAAGCAAAATACTTAGTTTTCAACACAACCACCAGTGGAATAATGAAGAAGATGCAAAAATATCTACCTCTAAGCTGTTGCTTTAAAAGGTTATCTAAAAATATCTGCATAAACCAGCTAAAAGATTTTACCAGATTATAATCGGTAATTATTATGGAAACATCTGATTTGGAAAAACCCATGACACATCTCACATTAAAAAAAAAAAAAAAAAAAAAAAAAAAAGGTAGAAAAAATATAAGCACTAATATTTCCATCAGTGCAGTGTTTAATGTCTCAGGGAAAGTGGGTCCTCAGTCAGCGAATACAGCTAAGTCTGTTTTGTGCTGTGGCAAATCCCATTGTGAAGAGGCTGTGAGTAATAAGAAGTGACAGCATAAGCATTTTCTGTTCAAAGTGATTTTACAGAAAGCATTATTTGCTGAGAAAAGTACACATATGGCTCCCATAATGCTGAAAGAGCAATGCTGTATCCATTTATTAGCACTAGTGTTGGGAGAGGAAGTTTTGCAAATGGTGTTCAGATTTAAAGCCTTTTTCTCTGCATTTCTATTCCATAAAACATCCTTAAAATCATAGGAATCAGACAGATAGGCAAGAGCAAGGCAAGAGTGTCTGCCAAGGGGATGTTTGGACAGTTTGTGAAGATGAGGATGGTGTCAGTAGCTGCACCTGCTGCTAAGGGGTCGCTCAAGAAGTCAAACAGCAGCAAAAATGCTCCTTCTTGGTGGAAGAGCCCAAGGGCCAAGAGCAGCTGTAATTTACAGTTCAAAGGGTGAGGCAGACCCTTGGAAAAACCTGGAGAGAGGGGTTTGCCCTCATACCAAAAACTACATTAATACATTAATACATTAATACGTTTTGGTGTTGGTGCTTCAGATCTCTCTGCTCCTTCTCACTCGGGCCCTCTTCTTGCCCTAAGCTATTGTTCCTATAGCAATGCTCACATCCTTGTCACACCCTCCTGTCCTGTCCTGTCCCTACTCTGAGCCAGCCAATAATGGTTGGACTGGAAAGAAAACCCAAGTAGTTTTGCTCTTACAACTTATGAATTTAAAGGATGAATTTGCCCCCTGTGGTATTTATATCTAAAGGAGTTTATTTTTGTTCTGCTTGGGGGATTGTTTGGGGGGTTTTTGTTTGTTTTTATTGCTTACCTTGGTTCTACAGCTTGTGGTTATAACCCTGATTCCTTGTGTGAGGCGTGCATGTTTGGCATGGACATTTCAATTTAAGTTAATACACATACATAATCAAATTCTAATATTCTGATTTCTGTAAATTGCTTACCAGTGTCTCACATTTACAAAACTACCCAAAGGAAATACTCAGAGCTTCACTTCCCGAAGCCTGACACCTCTTAACTTTTCAGGGAAAACAAAGGTCCCTGTGCTAACACCTGTTAGTGCTTGATAGTTCAAAACCAAAATGCCAATAGCAACATAAGTGCAATTTTAAAAAAGTCCTCATGACAATCACGTCAAATTTGATAGCTTGATATTTGGGATTGGCACTAGGGTTTTATGTATCTATCAAAAACACAAATAATTTGAAAACTGTTTGCTTTGGAAGTTAGTTCTGTATTTGCAAATAAAGTGTCTTCATTTTTCTGAGTTATTGTAATTTACTGCCTGTCTTAGATGCTCCACAACCAAGAAGCCTAAAATAAAAGTCTAATTCTTCCCATAGTAATTTGTTTTGGAAGAGATGGTTGAAGGAGTTGGAGGGTAGCAAAGGAGATTCAGGTCTCTCTCTCTTTCATGAATTCCAAAATTTCATTACAGGCCTCGATCACAAATGAAATGTTTCAAATACTTGTACTGCTTCCAGTAACCTCTTTCTCATCATCTCATAAAATTACCCCCAAGGAGAGTGAAGCTTAAATACTGATGGGTCTGAGTGTGTCACCAGTTATCTACTAAAGTGGAGACAATATTGTTTGTATTCAAGCATGAATTCCAATGACATTTAACAGAGTTAATTTTATCTTTATTTGGTATTACAAATTTTGCCTCATTCTGTTCACTCTGTTGCTTTCTTTGAAATGCCTCTCAAATTTCACTGGCACTGGACCATCGTTGGTGATTGCTGCCACATGCCTGTCTAGCATGAAAACATCTTTATTACTTCAGACAGTCTATCTTTAATGGCTTGGAGATATTTGCATCTGGCTTGGAATTATGGCAAGCCATAGTCATATTGAGAGAGCTGTTTGTTTGGTTTTAATGAGCATAAGCTACAGCTTACCATCAAGAAACTGCTTCAACTTAATAACACAGCAAATGACTTGTGCTGCTCAAATCCGTTCTGTCTGGGTGGTTTAATGGTTTAATAGGGGTGTGGGACCATTTTTAGCCATGGAGAATAAAGAGGGCTTCCATAGCATTACTGGCATCTTCATTTTGTATCAGCTCCAGTTTTAGACCAGCCTTGTGGAGATATGCATTGCAGCAACAAAGTTGAAGCAACGCATGTTGAAACATTTAGCGGGGATTTATAAGGAGAGAATATACCATTAAAATCTTCACACAGAGGGGAGATCCTTCCACCTTTCATGTACAAATCATGGCAATTTTCATTTCTCTTTTGGAGTGGCTGCTGTGTGTCTGATAAAATATATTAATGATGAATTATATGTCAAAAGAATTTACTCAGTGGTTGCTTTGCTAACACTGGTGTCATTTCTTCCCTACAGGTATTTCTGTAACAAAGAAGACTCATACATGTAAGTAATATCTTTTGATTTGGCATTCTCTCACAAATGGAATTTCTGTTAGGCTGTACTGTGGTGCTCAGACTAATTGATGTTAGTCTGGCCTGAGAAAGCTCCATTTTAAAAATTCTGGTGATTTTTTCGGCCTTAAGGGTTTCAGTTCTTGCCCGAAGTGTTGTTGGATATACAATGTGTGTGTGGGAATATGTGGTACTCATATATCTGTTAAGTCAGAGGGCAGAAAAAGAAAGTTGTGAGGAAAGGCAGAATTCTGTACTGTATCAACTGTATCTACCTTACAGCTGGCTGATAATTAACATATCCAGAAAATACAGGTGAGGAGAATGGTTATTTTTATGTCTGTTATATATGCAGTATGATTCAGGTAAAAATAATTTAATTGTACATCTTCTGTCCCTTCCTATGCACTAATCTATAAGATAAATCATTCTCTCCTTGTGCTTAAGGAACTCGATGAAAAAGTGGAAGTTCTTGTTTAGCTCTCAACCATCTAAGCAAGCAGCCCCCATAAGTGGTGGCCTTGGAAATGGCTGTGGATGTGTGCATTTATTTGCATATAAATTTATTCCAAATCCTCATCAAAGACATCATTTCTGGGGATCAATTCTTATCTGCCTTGCAGGGAGCTTGAAGGACAATTCTGAGAAAATACTGGGATTTATAGCTGAAGGAGTATGTCGAGATTCTTCAGATACTGTGGAGGTTTGGAAATCTGGTAGTGCAAGAATTGTACTTGCCCAGGATCTGAGACAGGAGTAGGCTAAAGCTGAGGCTATTACTCTCATGAAAACCTTCTTGCAAAACAGGTGCTAGGCTGCTCAAAATTTACTTATATATATGCATTTTATGCATTTTGAAGTATTTGCACCACAGCTGCTAGGGTGTCATAAAGTGTCTTACATGGCTTTCATTCTTATTTCATTCCTGGTTTTGTAATACTCGTGGAATGAAAAATCTGAATTGAGATGGTGAATTCTCACTGTGTAAAGTTAAAAAGCAGATTTGAGAATTTCAAATGAGAAGCTGATTTTTGTGAGTTTTGAAACAAATTTTAAATGTCTCAGACTTTTAGAGCATGATGATCCTCCTTTGCTTAGGTGGGCTTGCTGCTTCATGCATTCTGAGGGCTGGACCCTCTTTGGCTGAATGTTGGTTTTGTCGAACTTAATGAGAGCTGCAGACAGGCAGCTGAGGGCAGAATCTGACCCTGGGATTTTTGGTGAACATTTGACTGGGATTGACAGCACAGGACCCTGAAGTGTTCCATGTATCTACAGGCCAGGCAGTGTCCAGCTTCCTGGCACAGCCTTGCCCATGCCCCTTCTCTCGGGGCTGTGGGTGCTGGCTGTTTGTGCCAGCTCAGTCCTGTGGAGAGGTGAATGTTGGTTGCTAACACCCCCTGGCAATCAGCAAAAACCACCCTGGGTTTTGTAGAGCAGTGCCATGAACTGACCCACAGAGCCACAGCTCCAGCTCCAGTATTGGGAATTTTGTAGGGAAGATTAAGTGGTGAGCACAGGAAACATCCCCTGAGCCAGGCCACACTGGTGCAATGTTGTCACCATGTACCTCAGCTGAAGCTGCTTCAGGCCTGTGATGAAAAAAAGGATGTGTTCCTCAGCTGTGAGAGATGATTAGTACTGCTCACCATACAAGGCCTTTCATCTAGTTCAAACAGAAATTAGGGTCCCAGTGTCTTTCATGTTGAGAACTCTGTGCTTTTCTGAGAGAACTGTCAAAGAGCAGTTCCCCGATTTGTTAATCAGTTGTCATGCAATTGCTGAAGCATGAACAGAAAAGTTGCCTGAATAATGGGAAGATAAGCTTGTCCATTAAGAAGAGATTAAAATAGAAGGAGCAATAAGCTGTAATTGGCATGATGAAAATGTAAGCTATGTTTGCCAGCAAATATGTATGAGGTTTCATTCTGTTTTGGTTGAAGTTCTTTTAAAATTCATTCCTGTTATGACAAATTCTTATAGAGTAGAAATGGATGTAAATTGTGCATCTTTGGCATTTCAACATCATACACAAGAAGCTTTTTTTTCCTCTTGTTGCCTAGAATTAGGTTTTTTAATTTAATAGAAAAAGTAGCAAATAAAATTGATGGTTTTGGAATGAGTTAGAAAAAAATCATTTAATATAAACACCTAAATACAAGAATTACACAGTCTGAGTTGTTAACAACTCTGAATCACAGAGAAAGAGTTTGTGCACCAACATAGGCTCTAGAATTTGCCTATCATTTTGCATCAGTATAAATAATTTATCCAAATGAAGTTACATAGAGTAAGACTTCTGCAAAGAAATTTTTAAAAAAATTCTTGCAAACTTTTTGTGTAATGTATATATATTGCCTGCTCTGATTTTTAGAAAAATGGTGAAATTGTCTTATTCCAAATTTACGATGTGTGGCATATGAGGGTGTTGACTGACTGTAAACTACGACATTTCTAATGACCTTTGATTTAATTAGGGAGAAAGAAATGGAGTGGAGAAAATGAGTGAAAAAGAGGAAAGAAATTAATGGAGGGAAAAAAAAAATTAACATAATGCCAGAAAGTTTGATACATGATGCATTGCAGACATCAGATGAATCCTTTTCAGACTTCACCCTAACAGCTGTTTTAATTGTGAGGTTTCGAAATTGGTGGGGGTCTGTCTCCAGTACTTAATTTTTCCTGGGTTTATTGTTTGAGGGTCTGTGTACATTTTATCCCCTTCTTGACATCAATCTGTGATAAGTGTCCAGTCAGCTGAAACTGAACTCCTGTGCTGACGGCAGGTGCTCAGCTAGTTCTGAATTTAACAATATCTTAATATTTGTACACATTCAAAATAGTAGTGCTGAAGAAATGCAGGTTTTTCATAATGTAAATATATAAATAAAACCTGAGAGATTTTTATCCTTTTTGAAGCAATTAATTTTATCCAAGTAGTCTATTTCATTGGTGCTTCTCCACATTTTCTCTTTATCACAGTTAAAATGTTTCAAAATCTGACACTTTTAAACAGGGACTGCAATAGTCTTCCAAGGAGCACTGAGGGAATAAATGTTATCCACTCCAAAATGCCCTTCTTTGCTCATTTCAAGTTTAAGATTAAAAGGCTTTTGAGGAAAATTTCATGCCTTCTGCCTGTTTGTAGAATTATTCTCTTGAGCTCACATGGCTATTTGTCAGGTTAAGCATCACTTTGGATAAGCTGTAGTCTGTCAGATGGTAGAGGACAAGTCCTGTCTCATCTTCCATACAAAGTGGGACTTCGGGTCTTTCAGTTCTTTTTTGACTCGAGAAAGACATGACTGACATTTAGATTCTTTTCTGATCATTTGATTGGCAGTAATATTTGTAAAACAACCCTCTTCCTGCCATGTCTCATGCTCTGAAGAGAAAAGTACTCCAAGTGAATTGTAACTTTGCACAACTTCACCCTTTTTGCAAATTCAGAAAGCATTCATTGGATCATTGATGATAAAAATCTGAAATTCTAGGAAACAGAAGGCTGCAAAGGACCTGGCATTTAATACTAACTGACTGGGCTTTAGGCTGTCCTGAAGTCTATAGTATTTTGTTTCTGGCATTTTAAATCTAAATCTTGCCACACTTCATATAATTAGTTTCATGGCCTCTACCAGACCACTTGTGACTCAGAGCTATCACACAATTCAATCACCTTATTTTTCTTCAGATCTCTGTTTTATCTTGGGCACTGACTTTCTTAAATGAATTTGAACTTGACTGCCTCTCAAAGTAAGGAGTTTCCTGTGGATGCACCCGGAAGGCGAATATTGTACTGAATCCAGGATGTACTGGAACCTTCTTTCTCTCACTATTTGAGTTGTAAAGAGCCACAGTCAGAAGTTTTGAAGGAGTTTGATTGCATAGCTGGAGTCCCTATCTGCACTGATGACCAGATGCATTCAGTCATTTGCTTACCTTGCATCCATAAGAGAGTAAAACGTGCTAAGATTTTACAAGTCTTCCTCACAATTTTCTGTCCAGAGCTCCATTGGAATGTTGTTTCACAGCAGAAAAGGACCAGGAGCCCTGGCTCTGAGTGTCACACACATGTCAGAGCAGAGGTGGGGACCTGCAGGGGTGCTCTTACCTGGCTTGGATTAACCACGTGCTGCTTTGAGCTAGTGGCTGCTCACTGCACTCGACTTTGCAGTGGTAGTGCACCTCCAGTTCCCTGTCACCACAGTGTGGATCATGGCTTTTCTGAGCTGAGGCCAGAAGTGACAACTGCTTCATTCATTTAGACTAAGTTATCACCATTTGGAGAGAAAGAGCATGTTTTTTCTTGTGATTTATCAAGATATTTAAATTAATTTTTCTCAAACAACTATGTCAGTAGACATCTCTATATGTATTCCTTAATTTTGAGTGAACTGTTCCTTACTTAAATTGAAATTATCCTTTCAGTTAATTTCTGGCAGATAAGAAATGTTTCCAAAGCTAGATTCTGATTTTAATGACATGAACTTCTGCTGGAAAATAAAGTGGAAACCGTGCTTTTAATTTTTAGCACTAAATAAAACTATTTGCATGAAAAACTGGCAACTTTGTTGGCAAAGGGTAGGACTGAGCTCATCCCTTCTGCTATCCGAGATCCCAACCCTTTTTCTCACTGCCACATCATGCTCTGGGACTGTTCCTACACTCACCTGTAGGTGTTGGTCTCGGGGTGTATCTTGACTCGGTGTTCTTTGTTAAGCACGCAGGAACTCTGGACTAAGGGGGCAATTCACGTTTCAGGTTTGCACTGCACGTGGGAAGTCTTGATTGAAGCACAGGGAGGTCAGCTTGACTGCCCACTGTCCACGGTGTGTGACAAGAGCTGGGAGGCTGAGAGTGACAGAGTTCAGGTGTCTTCACCTGCCCCTTGTCCTGACAAGCCCCTGAGCCTTTGCCTGGACCTTGGAGTGCTGTGCCTGTATTGCTGCTACAACACAGCGAGCCAAAAAAAAGGAAAGCTTTGTTCATGAAGTCAAAGGCGTGTTCTTAACACTGTCCTGGGCAGGGATCCATTCCTGCATTGTGGCCTTCCTATCTTTGACTCTAAGCAATTACTAAGAAGAGCACACTGCTTGTTAAAAATGAAGTAGATTTGGGGCAGAAGACAGGTCTTCAGCTTCTCATATATCCAACTATTCTAGAACTGTTTTTCACCAAAGTTCTACAAGCATATATTAATGTTTGCAGCTTAATGGAACCCAAGGCCCAGATTTATCTTCTTCTCTGATTTTACTTTCAATATTGTATTTACTGCGACTGTCAAAGATTTCTCAGTGTTTGCTAGTTATCTTGTTTAATTGCATTAAAGAGAAAGCCACTGTGATTATTTTTTTCTGGTCTGATTTATAATTGCTTATCTACTGTGCATTGTATTCTCGACTTCACCTCATGTGTTTTGTGTGCAGACTAAAGTAAGTAAATGATACTTTTCCCTCACAAGACAGGAGCCTTCAGAAAACTGATGGTTAACAGGAACTGCTGTTAGCACCGAGGCCTAAAGAGAACAGGTGAAAACTAAACCCTGTCCCCTGAGGCCAATAAAATAGCTGTTTGGTCCCCTGTGTGTAACCTCCTAATAAATTTACTGGGCAGCTTTAAGATCCCTTGGGGGCTTCTCTGCAAGAGCATTCCTTCTCTTTGTTCAGATTGCTTATTAAAAATGATTTTATAATGAAGTTGCCTCAAATAGCTGCTACTTTCCTTCTTGTCCTTGAAGCACTGTTTGCCCTGATGAAGAATCTGAAGACAGCTATCTAGGGCTGTTTTCTTGTTCAAAACTTTTACCGAACTACTGCTACACTTTTTTCTTTTTTTTTTTTTTTCTTTTTTTTTCTCTTTTTTTTCTTTTTTTTTTTAAACTTCCCTGCTGTGAGCCAAAGGAAACCTCTTCATCAGCAGCTCAGTTTGTGCCTTTAATTCCCCTTTGAGGCCATCCCTGTGGAAAGTTTAGTTTGGTTGCCACACAAAACACAGTGTCAGTGGCTTGTTTGTTGCCTGAGAGAGAATGAATGTGTGGCCATATTATTGACTACAGGGACAAAGATGAAGGCATTGTCAAATAATGAGAGGAGGGAATATTTTTAAAGTCACAGAGTGTTTCTGGCTGGCTTGGGAGAAAGAGTGAATGCAATGGCACAGAATGGCAATGGATGGGGATGGGTGATGTCCATAACATGGCTGTGGGTGAAATCTGTGGATGATCTGGTTCTTCTTGGCAGTTCTGCACCAGTGAAATATTTTCTCTATAAAAACTCCAACATTTGTGAGAGAGACCAGTCCCTTTACCCATGTGGAAACAGCCATGGGTAAAGGTAAAGTATCAAAAGAATTGTTATTAATGTATGTTTTGTGTCCTCACAGAATAACGAGACAAACCTGGTGCCTCTAATCTTCTCTTAGCTGCCCAAAAGCTTGGCATGTGCCTGGGCCCAAACCCTTTGGCACACTTGGAAGGAACGTTTCATTTTCCCTAAGGCTGATAGAACAGGCAATTAAATGCACTGCCCTGGAAGTCCCATGGGGAACTCTGTCTATTACCTGCATGGAAGATAATATCAGGTCTCTTCTCTGGTTTGTTCTGAGTATATGGAGCACCTTCTATCTGCTTGGGGTTTTTGGCTATAACCATTATTTATGGGCATACTTTGCTGTAAGTTTTCTGGTAAATACCATCAGAGAGAGGTTTTGGTGCCTTTAATAATGAAGCAGTATGCAAACTAGAGCAAGGGAAAAACTGCAAATGAGTTGAAAAGTAATTTTAACAAATGAAGATTGATAAGTATTTGCAAAATGTTAATAATCCAGTATGAAAATTTGTGTCCCTGTGTGTTGGATTACAGATCAAATACTTCTAAGTTTCAAATCAATATATTCCAGTTCTGCTCACATTTCATTTATTTTTCTGGTCGCCCTTGTGGAAGCAAAAGATGGGCAGAGACATTTTATTTAATGTTTAAAAAATATCTGGAGGCCCATGTTTTGAGGAATGATGAAGTGCTTGGAGAGCATTAAGGGGTTTCTGACGTTAGAGAGCTAAATTTTGTTAGTGTGTTTGATGGTTATTAAAAGATTGTGGATGTGACTCAAAAATGAATTTGAACTGTTTGTGGATGCAGGCAGTAAATACATTGGAAATGTCTGTAGTGTTCTCGTGTACCCAAATCTTGCTTTATAATTTCATAGAAGTTGCTCTTGCATGTTTTGTACCCTTCTTTTTTAATTCCTAAGGCTGTCTATCCGATGTAGGAAATAAGGAAGTGGTGAACACCTCCTGTGGTGCAATGCACTTTAACAGGGAAGGTGCAGGACTGCTCTGATTCCTATTGCAGCTGCTTCAGTGAATCCTGCTGGCTGAAACGTGCTCTCATCAGCCCTCTTAGCATTGCCGATGTTTTTGTTGTTTTTAAAATCTCCTGTCTTTAGAAGTCTCACAGCTGTTACAGAAGTTAATGTTTCCAGCTTGGTAAGAACAGCTGTCCACAGTTTTGGTGTGTTCCTTGGTTATAGAAGAGAACTTTGTTATGGGCTGAATCTAAGCTTAAAAATATCTGATATTCTTCACAGTCTAAGACTTTAATCCAACTCTGAGAGCAGTAGGAGTTGTTCTTTGCAAAGTCATTAAGTTAATTTTTTTTTTCAGTTTTTGAATGTCTTGGGCAGCAGAAAACTGGCAGATGAGACTTCTCCAAATCTACTTTTGTATTCTGCATATTTTTTCAATGCAAACAGTGTGAAAGCAAATAGGAAGTGTTACTGCTCATGACTTTCTTCTTTAATGTATGGGTTGCATATTTTGGCTCTGAATAGTCTAAGTCTAGCCAGCTCTAACTATGCTTACAGGGAAATACTTTTGACTACATCCTTTCCAGTAGCTCCCTAAGAAATATCTGTACTTTCTAAACAAGACTTGTGCAAGACTCATTTGGTTTGATTTGGTCAGTTCCTTGAAGTCACCTCAATATTTATAGAAAGGTGAACCTTTGTGAATGGATGGCCACCAGATACAGCAAAGTGTTGGGATTAAATTAGGGTTAAAATTAGGATTAAAACATGATCTTCATACCATTTGTTCAAACATCAAAAGTCCAAGTGGGTGTTTTTTCTATGGATGTATTGCTGCTACCTTTTTTCACGCTTTGAGAAGAATCTGTGGAGTTTTCTGCTTACATTCATTTCCCTTCATGGCATTGTTTATAACACAATGCTGCATTTTTTTTGTAGTAAGGCTGAATTCTAATGATTCTAAAGCAAGCACAGTCATAGGGACTTCTCCAAAGTTGGTATCTGAACCAAAAAAAGCACATTTTATTATCTGAATTTTGAAACCAGGGACTGATTCCATCATTCCTAATAGACTCATTTATTTGACAGTGCATTGCTAGACTTGAGCACTTGCCATTCTGACACAGCTATTGAACCTGAAAAGGGCTCTTTAATGTATGTTGATAGCTAAGCTTAATAAGGACTGTGAAAATATTGGAAATTTTGCAGCCTTTCTCTAAGCACATCAACCTAGAATTATTTAAATGTTGACCCAGCTGGGAGCACAGTCTGATGCAGACAGTAACTAAGGCAGCTCCTTGTGGCAGATCAGGTAATCACTTCAACTCATAATGAGGAGCTTGTTCTTAATGTCATGACCAAATGATGATCATATTTGTAAAGCTCCTAATTTAAATATAGTTTTGCTGGTCAGGTTTTTTTTCCCTATAAGTCTCCTAACATGATGAAGTAGAAAGGACAAAAAGTTTTAAAGGGCAATGTGAGTCAGTCTAAAGAGCTAAAACTTGAAGCTGAAAAGGAACAGAAACTGATCAACCCAAAATCAAATAGAATCCTGAGGGAATTTGGGATACAGACTTCTTAAAATTCAGCTTTTCAACTTTTTTCCTTTTGTTTTCAGAACACTTGAGCAGTTTTGAGCTATATTGCCAAAATTCTATGTCTTTGTGTATATTGCTTAACTGCAGAGAATGGGAGGGCAAGGAGGAGAACTGTGCAGACAGCATTTCAGAAATCTTGCCAGATATGAGTTACAGTTAGGAATAGAGGTGATTTTTGAGGTTTACATGCATCAAACCATAGTGACAGATACTTTGGTTTGAATTTGAGTTCTTAAATGTCAGCTGCTTTTGTAATTTGCACGAGGGGTGGGAAGATAGTTTGGGTGAGCAGATGACTATGCCCACACACAAATTCCTTCTGCAAAATTCTTCATTAAACTGAAAGACTCAGGAGAAATGGTGGCTGGTGTTAGTTTGGTATAGAGGAATAGTTAAATGTTCTCATGTCTTAGTAGTTGTGTTTCAGCTGAAAACACGAGAAAAAATACAGTGCATTCCCAATAACACAAAATGACACCATTTTCCTATAATGCCAAAATTACTTATTTTGAATTAACCGTACATTCACTATAAAAGAATAGTTAAAATATATGTGCTTTGGCATGTGCCGATTAGTGCACATTGAAATGAGCAGCACAGTATTGAAATAACCTTTTTTCTAAATATGTTTTGTGCAGGAGAGGAGAGACAGAGGCTATGTCAGTAATAAAACTGCATCCTCCAGTGTGAATACCTTTGCATTGTGTGTAAATATCCATTTATCTCTTGCTTTTAAAACACATGGTAGTAGAACCTTGATTCAGTCTTTAACCCCACTGCAGTCACCTTGCCTTAAATTACTTTTTTGTCTGGGTTTGGATTCACAGTTCACTTGATCAAAGCAATAGATCTCACTTAAATAGAAGTTACTGTTTTGTGGGATTGCATCTGGGACTTTGGGAAGTTTCCTGTCTTAACCTTACTGCCATTAATGGTTATATTCTCAAGTTCAACTAGTACTGAACCTTCAACAAGTTACTGTAAAAAACATGAGCAGTGAATTAAATAGGAAGCCTTTACCAAGAGGATGATGTCTTGGCTAGAAAAACTAAAACTTGTGAGGCGTTTTTGTTATCTGGCTTAGCTTCCCCTGTGTGTATCAGAGGTTTTTGTTTAAAGTGAGCACAAACTATCAGTTGTGAGGTGCAGCACTGTCACTTGCTTTGCAACAGACTAGGCACGCCCTCAAAGCAAAGCAATTTCCTCTCTCTCTCTCTCTTCTTTTTTATTTTCTTTTTTTGAGGTGTTTACCACAACTTCAAAGGCTGGTTCACAGGAGTAGTGGTGTTCTTGCAGTTTTCTGGAAATTCAAACAAGCCTTTATTTAATCTCGGTGCAACACAGGTAGGGAAACCTCTGGTTTCAGAAAGCCACTACATGACCAAAGGCATTTAGTGATTTCCTCTTAGATAAAGCCATCAGTTGATAACCACCATCCTTCTCACCCATGCTTGTCTGAAGAACTGTTTCGTTATCTTTGTTATGTTACCTAACTGATATGGAGGTGTGATACTTGCTGGCTGTAAAGGCAGATTCTTCTACAGATGAGGCAAATTTCCTGTTTAAAGTCTTCACATTTCTTTCACTCTGACCCTTTTTTCCTTTTCCCTGCCTATATTGGTATCTTAGTCCAGAGTTATGGTCCTTGAAGTAAAGGTGGATGTAAAGAGGTCATTCAAAAATATGATTTTACATGCTGTTTGAGGACATAAGGGTACTAAAGGCTGGCTGAAAATAATGTTCCTGTTAAACAGAGCTTGAGATATTTCAAAAAATATTTCACTGAAAGTCTCAATTTTTTTTCCTGCAGTTTTCAGAAGGGAGGTAAGAAAAGCCCTTGTTAACTCAGAGCAGGGTGAGTTGTCCTTCATATGGGATGGTGGTGGCATGACTTTAAGAGCTGACCTAGAAATGAGGCAGTTCAGGTACTTCAACCTTAAATTTCCACGTCCTGTCAACAGGACTTCACCACCTCACTGTCAGCTGTTTTAAGAGTACATTTTAGCACAAAATCCTGTCTTTAGAAGCAGTAATGTAAATTTCTCTGGAACATTTTGTCTTTGAGAAGCCAGCAATGTTGACACCGAAAAATCCCTGTTCTAACAGGGAGCCTTTTAAAAGAGAGAGACAGAGAACCTCAACTATAGAACAAGTAATTTAAGAAGTTGTTATTATTATTCTTTATGAAGCTAACACCTAGCAGCCCTAGTTTACAAAAGAAATTCCCTTTACTGTGGGTTCATTTGCTGCTTTTCACTGGTATTGGAGGGGAGGTTGTATGACAGCATTGCAACCCAGCACCTGCTTTATAAATAAACTGCTTTCCTCACTCTGCATTAAATCAGCAGTTCAACCTGGGGTCCAGCCTAGCAAGTGGTGGTGTGTCCTGGTAAGCAATACACTGGGAAGGTTTACATGTAACTGCTTATTTCCTTTTCTCATGATCCTGACATCACAAAGCTGAGCATTTCAGTGTGATGGATCTTTTATGTTCTGCACAGGCAGAAAAGACTCTGCATGTCTGTTGTGGCTATAGGCTGTCAAGTAAATCCTGTTTTTTCTGTTGTGTCAGATTTGGCTTGTGTGTTCCAAATGACTTCATGGCACTGTCATAGGAGCCTCCATGATGCTTCTCTCCAAATCAGACTTGTAGTGCTCCTTTTGTCAACCCAAAGGAGGTAGGAAGAGAAACAGAAGCTTCAGCTGAAGAACGGGTCAAACTGTGTTTAAAGACCACAGGAGCTGAATGATGGCAGTTTTCATATTTGAACCATTAAATCTCTGAAATTTCTGCTTGCTTCCAGTGAGATTGCAACACGTCACACTTCTACTTCCTTGCAACAAGATAAGCACGCCCAGATTATAAAATCAGAGTTCTGAGCCTCTTTCAAAAGAGCATTTCAAGCATAGTCCAAGAATCTCTGTGCAGCAGCAGCTACCAACTGAAATCTGACACTGTCTATGCTCTGAACATATCATATTCATAAAAACAACTTTTTTCTTTTTACTAGAAGCCTTCGCTTCTTTAATTGTTGCACTCTTCATTTTCCTCACAAAACTTTTCCCCTTAAAGACATGTCCAAAGCAGGTGTAGTGACATTAAAAAAGCAAATGGGAAAATTGTATACCTTTTGGAATCAGTAAAAAAGCTGCCCTTGGCTTTGGAGCCAGAAGAGCCACTTCAGAGCCACTTTGTTCACTGACAAGTGGTGTAGCTTCTCCTTTATTCCCACAGTGGTACAGCATACTTTATTTAGTTGTTTTTCACTCTATTATAAAAGTATTAATTTTGATAAGGAAAGAAATCAGGATCTTATCAGACTATTTGCCAGTAAAGTTGGGGTAATAGAGTTCTCCCAAACTGCCCTCTCTGTGTGTTAGTTCTCTCTACTTTGAGTTATCAAATGCAGAACTCTTGGTACTTTAAAATAAATTTCAAAAACATATCTTTATTCCTCATTTTAAAGGAAGTAACAATAACTCCATAAGCTATTCTGTTTAACACTTCATTGGTTATGTAGCATAAACGTGAATCCTAAGCTACTTGATTTTTAGTGCATTTTTGTCAGATGATTTTTTAAATTTAATTTTTGGTGCTTAGCGCTGAGAAAACGATTTTTCATTTTGTTTCTAACCATGTGTTTTCATGGAAACAAACCATCTAGAACACATTGTATTTCTATGAAAACACAAGCTTATTAAATGTCAAACACTTTATGTTTTCCTGGCAGTCATCTTGAAATTGGCTCATTCACTGTGTCAGTGTTGTATGATGTAAGTTTAAAACTGTCATATTGTCAATGTTCAGACATTAAAAGGTCTGAAGTCTCACACATGGGGGAGGAGGAATTAGGCTCTTGTCAATGAGCAGGTGGTGATAATTTAGGCACGTTTGTTTGAGGTTTGTATTAAGTTAATAGAAACTCTCTAGTCTGAGTATCCTCAAATATTTAAGCTGATAAAGAGGTGGCGTCAATGTTGAAGTCAGAGTCATTTGTGCTTACTAAGGGCTGACTATAAATATCAGGGCTGCTGGTGGAGCTTGGAGTGTCTTTGCACATTTAACTTTATCACTCAGCTCATGCATTGCAGAAATTGCTTTAAAAAGCAGTGAAGCTGGGAGGAACTGCCCTCATGGCTGGACAGATCCTGTGCTTCTGGAGCTGGTGGATCCTTCGGGCTGTGTAGGGAGGGCTTGAGCACTGCTTACCCATTTTGCAATATAACTGAGGGTCACATTGTAACAGGCTGAAAAATTCCTTTGAAAGCAAGATTGGCTCCTGGAAGAGAGAGGAGCCCCCTGAGTGAGTTTATGGCCCTGTCCTGGTGTCAGGGAGGAAGAGAGTGTTGGATGAGCTGTGGTTGATTGGGAAGTGAACCTGTTTTATGGACACTGCACTCACATCCCAGTCTGTCACTGCTCTACTGGCAGGTGAGGTGGGCATCAGGCTGTTAAATAAAAGATGAAGGAAGCATTTGATGCATCTGGAGCAAAATGCACAGGTCACAGTAGAAAAAATGTTATCTTCTCTAAGATAGGAAATACTGGTACAAGAAAATCCCTTTTAGCTCTCCAGCCCCCATCATCCTTACACTTGAAACAACATCCACAGCTCTAGTGTCCCACTAAGCTTGACATTTCCAATACATGTGGATTAACAGGCAGTAAAAATAATTTTGCATTTATCATGCTGTGCTTTATTTTATAGAATAAACTGGTGTTGATTTTATGGTTGATTACAATATGACTGTACTCCGAAGTAGCTCACATGCAGAAATCTTCAGGATTAATTTATGAGTTTAGTTACATACATTATCCTATCACATTATGCAAATAATTAGGAAGAAAATACCTATTTAGCTTATTTATTCTCTCTGTAGGGAAAATGTACACATTTTATATGCATGTTTCAACTATATTTCACCTCCTTGTGATTGTGAAAAAGCTTTTAATATATTTCTTTACCATGAATTTTAAATTTCACAGTGGAATTGTGAACCACAGCTGTGTAACCACAGCTAAATGGTTTGTTTTGCACTCTAATGGATGAGATTTAAATCCAGTTTTTCACATCATACAGGAAACGTCTTTCAATATTCTTTTGACTCTGTTCCATGCTGCAAAACCAAAGACAATTTCTCATTGTTGGAAATTGACTTTAAAGTAGTAAAGAAGGTCTAAGTTCCTTACTCAGAGTTTGTCTAACAGCTGTTCATCTTTCAAACTCTCCCTGGGGTCTACACTTGCACCTGTGTGGAGTCTGAGCAGGAGCTGTGAGAAAGCTCCACTCGTGGTCAGCCCTTGGTGGCTGAGATCTGGCCCAGATCTCTGGTGTGATGGTTCTTCCCTTCACAGCTCAGCTCGCAAACCTGACCCTGCCACGAGCATCCCTCACCCTCAGAGCTGTCCTTGTGTGTGTCTGCAGCAGCCCTGCCTGTGCCTAATGACAGACATCCACCTGAGACAAGCCCAATGACTCGTGAAATCCCAGCACCGGGCACGTGCTGCTTGCTTAGTGTTACACACGAACTGAAAGCACACGGGGAATTTATCACTTCCCAATTTCCGTGCCTGAAGTGGGTGTTTGATTATCTGAAAGAGGCAGTGAATGTTTACAGAGATTTGCGTAAGAGTCATTTTTCATTTCACCTTGCTGATGGACACAGTGGATTTCTGAGCCTGGTTATATTCTGCTGCATTTGACAGTATTTTTTTTTAATGTGTAAGTGTCATAGATCTTGTACTGTATATCAGAATATATCAGGTGTGTTGGTATGAAGCTGTCATTTAATTTTAAAGGAAGGATGAAACTATGTGAATGGTGCTGAGCCATGATGTCATAAACTTTGTACTGCCTAGACTCTGTATTTGAAGTGTGATTTTTTTCTCCATATAGTAGCAGAATAATTTTCTGAATTTTCCCCACAATAGCTTTTCTCTCTATGGTATCTCTTATGCTAACAATGTTACTAAATGAAATCATGATTTCTTAGCCTCACCCATGAGCCAGAGGGAGATTTACTGGAGGTGTATCAATATCTGTTTTTATTAATGTTCATACACTCTGTGCAAACTTCTCTGTACATGTTTACAACTCACTCATATCTGAACTTGAGGTAAGGTGTAAAGACTGCAGAGCCCTAAAGCCGTGTCTGCTTTGCCAGGTCATGCAGATGAAGGGGAATGGATCTAACACTGCACAGCCCTTGCCTCAGAGGATCTGACATCCACACTGTTTGGGGTTGGGCTGTTTGCTGACTTTGGAGTACATCGGGTGTGGTGGCAGGAAGCCTCTTGCAGTGCATTTTCTGTATTGTCCGGGAGGGCATCTTTCAGTCCAGTTTCCTCAGAAAGACACCCTGTTCGTGTGCCCTTGGGCCCCTGATGCAAACCAGAGCAGGGAAGTGATGGGGACAGCGGCTACAAAGCACCTTCCTGATTCAAACACACGCTCCAAAGGTGCAAGGGCAATTTGTGTATGGGACGAAAAATCCCCTAGCCAAAGTGGTGTTTGCTGTACCAGCTCTGCTAAACTACCTTTGGCAAGTGTCCTCATTTCCCTCTAGCCTTTCTGTTCTCTCAGAATGGTCCCCGTGACCACTGCCCATCTCAGTCACATCATGGGAACAGACGACTCCTCTGCTGCTCCAGAGACCACCTGTGAGCTTTGGGAGAGGACGAGCTGTTCATTCCTTACTGAAGGTTAATCGTATTCTACTTTTAGCAGTGCCTCTGTTCAGAATTAACTGGTGGTTGGAGAATGCTCTTTATGTTGTTCTTCAGTTTGTAAAGGCAAGTCAGATTGATTTTCTGGTTTTTTGTTCTGATTTCTGTGGTGTAGCATATCCAGTATAAGAACCTGAAGTTCACTCCACTATTTAAAGAAGTGCTGGAATTCAGTATCAGCAGTAGCAGTAGTTATTATTATTATAAAAATTACCACATACAGAGAAAACATTTAGTGGGGTGAAAGGGAGAAAGGCTGTTTTGTGTCCCTTACACAATATAAAAATGATCATTGAAATGCAACTTATAATACTCTTCTCTATTGTTCTTGTATAGATTCAGGCCCAAAAGTTACATTGCTCATTTTGGAATTTATTGTTTCCAGTGCTCAAAGCAGTGGAGATATACAGGGAAAAGAAGAAAACAAGGAGCACCATAAAGAAAGGCTTTCCACACAGAACCCAATTCTTTTGCAGGTGTACACGTGTGACCTTTTTCTTGTCATTATCTATGCATACAGAGCCTCTGATTCAGAAATTTTTTTGACAGTGTAATGCACTGCAGTAAAGCTTTTGCTGCCTTGTCTTTCTCACTCAAAATTAGCCCTAGTAAATATTAACTTGGTGTGATTTGTACAGTGCTGACAATGTGTTGCTTGGCTGAGTAACTTGTAAAAAAAGACTGCAACAAGTAGCTTCTACAAGTTCACGTTTTCTTTCATATTTGAATATATAGATTGTCATTTTCTGCCAGGCTCTGCATAAACGTGTCAGTAGTTCCTCATATTGACTCGTGGGTCCATTGAACTGCTCAGCAATCTCTGGTGCCTCCATTTGCATGCCTATGGTGAGCTAACTACACATGTTCCTACCCATCCTTTTTTATAGTTACATGGGAATGAGGCTGCACAATCTCCTCAGATTCTGGGACAACATGTTTTCCTGAGTCACTGTTTCTGTTCTGTGTCAGCACTGGTTCATCCTCTAATGTCAGTCAACTTTGTTTCTTCACCTCAAAAGCATTTAATAGTATTAGGGAGTATTTGTTTATGTTTAGGTCATCATACCTTTGGTGTTCCTTTTGAAAGTTTAATCTAAACATTGCTCCCCTTTTTGGTCATTACTTTCTTAGTTCTATTTGTAGGCAGTGTAAAGTGTGTATTTTCCTTCTTCATTTTCAATGGAAACAAGAAGCCCAAGCAGAGAATACCTCTTCTTCCTCCCCACTCAGAATTCTAATATATTTATCTATCTTTCATCTTCTTTATGATCTTTTGCAGACATACTGTTATTCAGGTGAATGAGCAGAGTCATGGACAATGACTGTATTGTGGCTTATGTGTTAATGTGCTTTTCTTTACATTTTCATTTTTAATGTTACATTTCTTTTTTGCTTGAAAAGAATATATTTTAAAGAATTTTTTAAAAAATTAAAACCTTACACTGGAAATGTGATGATTTGGCTGGGAAGGCACAAACAATGGTGGTTGGTGCACCTGAGAATTTTGGTTTTCAGTTCTTCACTTACATAAGCTGGTACTGAGAGACCTTTAATTTACGTTGCCATCACAGAGAAATAGCCACAAGAACTGCTCTGTAATATCCTTTTAAACAATATTTTTCATCCACCTATAATGAAAGGTGTCTGTTTTATGTTGCTGCCCATTTATCATTCCTTGGACACCTGCTGCCTCAGTCAGTTATTTCTTAGATCTGAGTTAACCTTCTAATGTAATCCTGCTCTCCTTTCTTCCTTGCTTAAACCTATTATTCCATAAACCAGGCGGTCCAACATGAGTCCAGTAACCTGTGAGCACACGGTGTAGGATTTAACATCTATCACTTGTGCCTGCCCTTCCTTGGAGCAGGAGATTTTTCACCACATCTTTATGAACAGAGGACCAAAGTACCCAACTCATCTGAACTATTCATTATATGCTCAGGGGTTTGCTTTATGTTTTCCCTCCCTGGCTTAGGACTTCATATTATTCTCTAATTTATTCTGTAGTCAAGAATGGAACAATTAGCCACAAACTCTCAAGCTCTGGCAAATGATAATTTAAAAAAAAAATTAACTTTGGCTGATAATGCCTCTCTGTGAATTATGAGCTGGCTGTAAGCCAGGGAATACTCCTATTGTCCCCTGCACATCCTTCCTGACTCAAATGCACCAGAAGTAGTAACGTTTTTCATCTTTGAGAATTTTTGCCATTGCATTCTTCAGCTTTTTAACTCCTTAGTGCAGTGTTTATGAATCTCTCTTAGCCAGCTACCATGTAATCCTCAGGGAAAAAACAAATCCTAATTCCTTTGCATTTCGTATAATTTGGCAGTTGAAGGGGGAGGTGGTAAATAAAGTTTAAAGCATTTAGGTAGACAGCCACATTGTAAAATCTTATTGTTATAACTACAAAGGTTTTAGTTAAAAATGTCAGACACAAAAAAATTCCTGTGTAGGCCTCTGCCAGTGATTGTAAATCACTTTCCATCTGTGCTGTGGTATTGGCACATAGCCAAGTTCCTGTGAAGGGAATATTTATGTTACTTTTACTGTTAGTATTCTTTTTTGCAATATTTTCCTAGGCCCCAGTCCTGTACCTTCCCCTGGTCCCCAGCTAGCAGGGTGAGTAACTCTGAGGCAATGGGGTAGTTTTGGCTCTAGAGGATTAGTGATTCCAAAAGCACTTGAATGACATTCACAATTAGCTGCTGCAAACGTATTTATTTCTGGGGAAAGGAATCTCGGCTTTGCTTCCTAAAAACAGTCTGGTTTGCTTACTAATAAGTATTATGAACCACTCCTCTGAGCTTGGATTTGTCAGCTCAGATCTCTGGAAGTCTTTCTGGATGACAGTGCAAATCTGTAGCTCTGCTTGGAAACAAGTGCCATTTCTGCAGGGAGCCTAGACATAATTTTTTTTTCTCCTGCAAAACACTGTGGTGAAACCCATGCTGCATAAAACCTGGTTTTGCTTTGAGGAGGAGGAGGATTAGTGTGTCTGCTTCTCATAATTACTGATCTGTACTGGCACACATATGGAATTGTTTTTCATCCATCAGCAAAAGGATTTCTAGAAAAGTGCTCCACTCCCAGTATAGGGGTGAAAAGCGAGAACCTGGGACTGCCTTGTGTGGTTTTCAGCTCTTTATTGGATAATTGCTGATTCCAATATTGTACTTTCCAAATTCAATCTTAAAAAAAAATAAAAATAAAAATTGCTGTTATAGGCAAATGGAAAAATACTCAAGACATAGAGGGAATCTCTGAGGCACTAATAATGAAAGGCTGTTGCCAAGACTTTACGCAGTGCTCTGAAACTTTCATTAATATTTTATTTCATTCCTGATCAGCACGTGGAGTTTGGCCCATTTCAGGACTGATTTGGTGGGCTTCCAATATGGGAGCCATAGCTTAGTTGAGTACCTACTGTGGAGAGGTTCATGTAGGATCCAATTAGTGTTTGAATTCTTTCTCATGCTTCGCATTAACTGTTCCAAGGATTAATTTATTGGACTCAATAGTGACTACCAGGGGAAAAAAAAAAAAGAAAAGTAGTCAAATTAAGTATAAATGAAAAGGTATTTTGTAGTAACTTGATGAGACTTGGCATAAGCTTGGCTGCTCTTATTTGTAGTTAAGCCAAGCTACCTGATGATGAGCTTTACCAAGTAGGAAGGAAAAAAAAAACTTCAGGGATCAGCGTCTCAAGGGAGTCATACCTGTCAGTAAGAACTAGTCTGTCCTTTGGGAGTGTGTTGGTTGCACAAGTTGTGTGAAAAATGACAAATGCTAAATTTTGAGCAAATGTGTCCATCTGTGTAATCATATTGAGGGTTGTCCTCTTTACTGCCAGAGGCAAGCACTGCACAGATTTTGGTAGCTCAGAATCTGAACAGGGCACAGAAGCACTCTTATCCCTAGAAGAAGAACCGAGACACAGAAAATGAAGGGATGCAAATCCTCTCCCAGCTCTCAGCTGTGCTGTTGTGTGAATGTGTCCCACACCCTTTCGGCAGAATCAGTCTGATTAGCCCTGGTCAGCAATTTCCAGCGCTTTGGGTTTTGTCTGTGGTGGTTTCGGGGCAGGTTTTTGAGCTGCCTCAGGAGCTGTCCTGCCAGCAGCGCTGGAGGGCTGAGCTCCTGCTCTGCTGCTGCTCTGCTGCTGCTCGGGGGGCGAGCGCTGGTCCCTGGCCACGGAGCAAACCCGCGGCTGTGCGAGGGCACGGGATCCTCTCCTGCTGCACAGGGGATCTCTCCATCAGCACAGGGGATCCTCTCCTGCTGCACAGGGGATCTCTCCATCAGCACAGGGGATCCTCTCCTGCCCATCAAGCCATGGGCAAGGAGCGTTCCCTGTCTCAGCTGCTGCTGGGAGCGCTGTCCCTCCTCCTCCAAGCTCCTGCTCCGGTGCTGCTTAGTGTTCCCAGTAACTCCAGTTTCAGCTGTGTCTCTCCCATCCTGTGAGTCCTTTATGCTGGGTACCCCTCCCCTCAGAGAAAACTTTCCAATTGTTTCACACACACACTGGGCTCTACTTGTTTCCCAAGTATGCTTCTTATTTTTCTTTTTAGCTGCTGGCAACATCTGCAAATAGGGAAACATTTGGCACTGTCAGCTAATTGAAGTTTCTGTGGGACAAAGTAGCCCCTGCTGACTCTTCAGTTTAACTGCTTTACTTTCTATTAGCAACTTTTTGTTGTGTAGATATCCAGGCTGTAAGAAATGTACTGCTTTTAGATAGAGATTTAATTCAGACTGCTTTAGGAGGGAACAAGTAATGTTGATTGATGATGCTGCTTAACATTCTTTTTGTGTTAATGCTAACAGTTTCCAGTCAGAAAATGTTTTTCTACTGTGATGCTCACACTTTACAAATTTGTTTCTCTCGCCCTTACTACAGAACTTAATCAGATAGTTCCTAAATGTGATCTTTTCCCTTCTGTCCATTCTCCTGTCATGAAATCCAGGCTTGTCCTTACTAATAGCTGCTTCATGAAACATAAAAAATTACTTTGGAAAGCCTTTCTTCCCTTCCTTCCTCAGTAGAAAGCCTTTTACTTTATTGTTTATATAGAACATAGTTAGATTTATTATTAGGAAAATTATTTTCTATGCACAAGGCCAGGCCCTGCCATTGCCAAAAGAAGCACTTTTGTATTGTATTTTGGAAGGGGCCTTGAGAGAAGGTAAGACTATGGTTTGTGATGCAGAAAGAAATCAAGTATCTGAAACATTCACTGCTGCAAAGGAGACCTTTGTGGTGGTGTTCAAAACTGGACTGGAATCGCCCCTGGCAGGCTACAGTGAACCATTGTGATTCACCACTGCTTTCTGTAATTGCTAATGGGGAGACTTCTCTAGGAATACTAAAATAAAGTATAACAATGATAATATTTTTAGCCAGGAAAGTTTGTATTACAATAAAGAACAACTAGCATAAGTAACAACAGCAGCCACCTCACAACAGCACAAGCTTGGTATGTTCCAGATGAACAATCCTTCAGTGGCCTTAGCTCTGCCCTTCAGTCCCTGGTAAACTGTGCTACCACAGCAGTGCTGCTGCTTTAAATCACAATACCTGGAGCTTTTACTGAGACAGATGAGGAAACTGATCTACCACTGATACCTGAATTGACCTGAATAAAGGGCACATAGAATGGCCATAGATACCTGGGTGGAAAGGAGAGCTGACAGTATAGAGCCTCTGAAAACTGCAAGTCTCATCAAAGTCTGCTTTGGTAATGCAACATTTTTAGACTAAAAATAAAATATATCTCTTTCTTTAAATCCAGGCTGTCTTTATGCAGCACCAAGTGACAAAATAGGCCTGATTGTTTTTTCATTTCTATTTTTTTAAACCTCCAGCAGTCACCTTTAAGAATCTGACCCTTATTCTTTGTGCTAGGGAGATAATTACTCATTCTCAATTGCTATCCCTAGGACCAGTTAATGAATGCTACATAATGAACAGAAGTAGGGCAACTGGATGAGAACAATGCACAGGTGGGTAAAAAGACTTCATTTGGTGAGAAGATAATGAACATGAGAACTTGTGGTTTGTCTAAATACCACCCTTGCCTCCTCTTCAGAAAGCTCCTGCGTTGTTACTGCTCTTCCTCAGTCATTCTACTTGTTAAGTGACAAGAGCAAGGTGGTTACAAAGGAAAGAGAGGTTTCCTCAGCAGAGATTCAGGCAGAAGAGGATCTTGTCTCTCTCTCTCTCTGTCTCTCAGACCCATCCTAAATGTACTTATTTTCTTATGTGCTATCCTGCACCTTCCCAAAAGAGGCTAATTCTGCAGGCAGAATAATCACTGCTTTGCACTGGTTTTATTATCTCTCTGCAAGTCTTGTCCCTTTCTTCCTTAACAAAACTGTACCAAATCTAACTTTTGGAAGAGAAGACAGGATAAATTCTTGAGACATTGATGTATGATGTTAGTACTGAGAGAAAAAGCAATTGTTCTCACCCTACCACTGCAGGTCTTGCCATCTGTGCTGCACAGCTGCACTTTGTAGCCAAGTTTTACTGCATATCTCAGGAATATGAATCTCTCCCAAGGGAGTTTAATGGCCCATACACACACACAGGAAGGTAACACTGCTGTCCAGCTGATGAGGATCAATGTATAACACAGATAAGTATTTCCTGTGCCTGACAGCCTCTCCAGAACTGCAGCTTGAGTCACAGTGCATCTGTGTTTTTAAGCCAGCACTAGCTCATGGTGAGACTGGCGTTCTGTGAAGTCAGCACCAGAGGTAAATGACTTTGTGACAGGAATAGTGAAGATGAACACTGAGCCAGGCAATTCGTTCTTTCTGCTCTGGGTTTTGTTAACCTGACTGACACACATAAAAAGGAAATGGGGTCTGAAGGTCTCGGACTTGTTAACTAAAGTATTAATTGCTTAGAAATTGCAAAATTTAGTTTAATAATGTGGTTTCTGATATTCCAAACATGACTTGACTTTTTATAATGTCCTGTTTAAACTGGAACCAAAATTTGTTGAGGCAGAATTTATCTGAGTGTGTCTTCCTGAGACTGTTTTTAAAATTTCACCTAAACCTGTCAAAGGCATGTTTAATACTCAAAATGGTAAAAGCCATAGCCAGAACAGCTTCCAGCTAGATTTGTGGTAGGAACATTATGCACACCATTTGCTAATACAGGCACGTACAGGCCAGCAGTAGTTCCAGAATCTCTGCCAGAAAGCTAATGAGAACATAGTTGGCCATAAACTTTCGTCTGACTTGGGCAAGGGCATATCTAATTCCAGTTGTCTCATGTCCACTAGCTGCAAAATGAAGGTATCAAAGCAACAGTGCCAGAATAAATTAGGATTTCTTGAGGGTTTGCAATGAGAGACTGAGACATGATAATTGAAGAAACCTGCCATGGGCTGTATTTGCATAGGTGTGTGTATGTTTTTCTTGGGCAAACAGGCCAGCTGTGTGTGCCAAGAGCTCGCCACATGTGTGATGGGCTGATGAGGAAACACTTTGTATGTAACATTCAGAGCATGTTTGAAGGAGAAAAACTGAATGCAAGTGTTATCTCTTCTGTAATGGTCAGGGAAATGTGGAGAAATGGTGTCACACCCACACCCTCAGAACAGTGAGCATGGCAAAGGCTGCACTCCACCATGTCCATGGCCCTGCTCATCCCAAACTAGAAGCCTTCTTTTCTCGTGTAGCATTCTTTGGAATAGGAGTTAACTTTATCTCTCTGAGGACCTAGGAAAAGCACACATCTCCCCTGTGCTCTCAGACTTATGATCTCTCAGGCCTTTTTCCCATGAAGACAGGGAACCAAATCAAGAGCTGTTACTCAAGAACTCCCTGAATGGGGAAAGCTTTCTCTCCTGCTTTTGAACTTTAAGCCCCCCTTCCTTTTCATGTCCTCTGCTGATAGATTTTAAGATAAACTTTAGAACCTTTGTTTCATCTCCAGCAAATCTCCACCAGCAGCCAGATTCAATGTTGCAGGGCATAGAACTACTTGGTGAAAATCCAAGTGCACTCCACAGTGATGATTATTAATTAAAGCTATTTTAAAGCTCTTTACAGTAAGCCTGGTCTCCTGTGGAGTGTATTATCCAGGCTTCTCCAACTCAGTGTGTCACAGCATCCTTGCCTGTTTTCTTCATGTTCCAGCTGAAACCTTGCTGATGAGTGAGCTTAAGGTGCTATTTGTATTCCATGTATCAGCATGTTTGGAGCTTGCTTGAATATTCCTACAGGGTACTGGCTTTTAGGGTCTGCATGGACTTAGATGGTTGGAAGCTATAAGCCTTGGATTTATAGGAATTGTTATTGTGTTCTTATCCTCCACTGGTGTTTGATTTATATCCAAAAAAGTCATTCCCAGAAGGAACATAACTAGATTTTTCTCCCAGATTTTTAATTTAATTAGTGATTGTTTACATAAGAATCCTTGCCTAAGTGAGATGATTTGGCAGGCCTCTGGAATGTAGAGTGCCTGACCTTCCCTGAGAAGCATCTTTAGCAGGTCCTGGGGGCACTGGCAGTGACTAGCACTTTTGTGAATCCTGACCAGCCCTTTTGTGAATCCTGACTACTCTTTTGTGAATCTGGGTGATGTAGAGGGAGGAGATGGGGTCCTCAGGTAGCGTTCCAAGGAGAGCCTTTATTGCTTCAGCTCCAAAGGGATACAGGGAAGAAAGAGCAAAGAGACAGGGGAAAGAGGGGTTTAAATAGGAAGAGTGAGGGGTGGGACAGAACACTGGGACCAATGGGATGAGGGTGCAGGGATGGAGCAAAGGGGAAGGACCAGTGTGGTGCAAGAAATCAACATAAAAGGATTGCAGGGACCAATCTTTTTGCTCTCCATAACTACAAGGATTATGGCTTAGGGGTTGGTCCTCCAGGGAAATACAGTAGGATTTTCGTTGTGGGGTTCTCCAGCCCTCACAGTTAAGTATGTTGATTTTGTCTTTTCCCAAAGGAGCTGTTCTTTTTGTGTAAAAGCATCTTTGGTTTTGTTCTTGTGTTTGAAACTTTGTTTACATGGGTTTAATTGAATTTTGTCTATATTGTACAGCAAGTGGGAGATGGCAATTTCACATAGTTCTTTCTTCCTGGAATACAGATTGTTTGCAATCTTGGTTTGTTAATAAATCCTGGCATTCCCTCAGCAGTAATTCTTCAGTGCTTTCAATGCCATAAATATTGAAAATAGGGAAAATCTGTCCTGCCATTATACACTCAGTTAATAGGAGTTATTTGTAGTGATGGCAGGATCTTAAACCCTTCTCTTAATGTGCTCAACACTGTCCTTAGCTTACAAATAAGGATGTCTGAATTGCTAGCTTACAAACAATGTCTATAAACCATATTTATTTTAGCATTAGGCTCAAGCTTCTGACAGTCTCAGCTTTTGAATTGTGCATTCCTGAAGCAAAGTAAGTACAAAGCCAGAATTGCTAACTTTGTTTTCAGAAGTCACATATGTAATTTATTTCCCACTTATGCAAAAAAGTTGGTTGGGTTTTGGATCTGTAATTTATGAGTAAGTTGTTTGTTACCACTCTGGAGTTGCACAGCAATTGGAAGACCTTGGCTGCTGTGTTCTTTCATCTGCTGTGCCATGGGTGGGCCTTGATCAGAGCAGCAGCTCTGGATGGATCACTGAGCTACTGAATAGCCTGCTAAGAAGCTAAATGTCACAACCCCTTCTGAAGTGTGTGCTGGCCCTGCCAATAGCTGGAGCAAAGTAGACCCCAAAGAGATGATTTGGTGATTGCCACTCAAAGTGGTGCTGTGGATCTATCCATTTCTTTTCCTGGTAACATCTTCTGTTGGCATTGGTTTTCCACTTCCTTTAAATTCATCAACAGTTTTTCTCAGTGATCCTTCTCGTGATTCAGGTCCAGACAAAGGGATTCTTTTCATGGAGCAGAGGCTTGCTAGCTGTATTCTAGCTCTGCATAGTAATTTATCTCCCTTGAGTCCATTCTGCTGGTCTAATTTGGAAAGAAGATGATAATGAAGCAGGTGCCCATCCCTGGGCTGCTGATCATGCTCCTGCAGAATCAGATTTCAGTCTGATGGTTCAGAGACAAAGTAATTCCTACTGTAAAGTGCGATTTGGATGGAGATAAGTCAGGATCAAATGTGACCCTTGTAAACTTAAATTAAAAATACCTCTACTTCTCCAAGCAAAATCCTTCTTTCTGACATACCTCCCCAACCAGGGACTCAGCGTTAACAAATGAAGCTTCTCTAAATATTTCTCATTCCTTTTTATCGTGTCAAAGTTGGCAATAGATTTCCTGATATTTTGTTTTGCTTTTCTCTCATTCCTGCAGGACTCAGTCTTAACTCAGGAATTTCTTTTGATCCATAGAGACCTTTAGGAAATTAATTTCAAATACTTGATGTTCCAAATACTTTTTGACGCTTAAGGGTATATTGCTGGACATACTGTCGATAGTTTAAAAAGCCAAGACCCAGCAGCTGCAGGAATTTATGCCCATTATGGAAAATCCAGCATGCTTTCTTTGGTATGGCAATACCAAAAGTCTGCTGGCATACCTGACTAAAGTACTTAAAACTATATAAAGGGAATGTCTTTTAGGAATTGGATAAAAACACAGACATAATATTTTCCATCAATTAGATGTTGCGAAGTGCCAGACATACAATGCTGCAAGTGAAATTAGATGCCTTGGGAAACCTATTCCAAATGGAAATCTAATATGTGGGATCCTGACTCAGTCACCACTCCCTCAGTTTTTTACCCTCCCAAAAATATATTTGGATATGCTAGTAATGTAAATATAGTAACATTACACCCAGTAAATATGCACAGATTGGATCATGCGAGCTGCACTTAAATGCAGCCATAGACAAACCACAAACTTGCCTATAGGTATTTTAAAAACTTGCCAATAATGCATATTTGCCGAGTTTCCTATGTTACTGCACATGTGCAGTGCTACTATTTGTGGAATCCTTTCAGCAAATTGTGTATTATTTATAAATGGAAAATGAGGGAGTTTATGGTGAGCCTTCTGTCATAGGTGTTTGGCACATGGGAATTATAAATAGGACTGGGTAATCACTGATGTGCTGTGCATTTGGCACTGTGGTCATTTCTGTCCCAAAGAGAAGCCACAGAAGATAAATATATATGAAGGTCCCTACCAGCTTTTTTGTGTGTTGAGATGTATTTTCTGTTTTAGTTCCTGCTTAAGCTGTAAGCTGAATGGAGTATTTTGTTTTACATAATTCTTTAACTGCTCCCACAGCAAGGGTCTTTTCAAAACCGTTTGCCCCTAAGCGTTTGGGGCAGATCTCTGTCAGAGGAGTGAAACCAGCACATCATTATCAGTGCCACTTGCCAAAGGTGTTTGAGAGCCATCCTGCAGCATGTCCAGGTGAAGAACTGAACACTCAGAGTTGTAGGGTTGTGCTGATGCTTTTTGGATGTAATCTGAAATAAATGCTCCCGAGTGCACAATGTAGTCTTCTATAAATCATACGATTGAGGAAGTGTTCTCTAAACTCCATGGAAAGCTTGCTGGCCTGGTCTGCAAAAACACCAGGAACAACACAGCACCCAAAAGGTATTATTTGCTTCTTTCCAGCCTAGTGAAGGTGGAAAAGAATTGCTGATGTTACTGATGGAGCCATTTGTCTCTTTGGCAACTCCAAGCACAACATTTTTGTTTTCCTTTCACATCTAATTCATTCAATTTGCAAGTAGTTGTGTATATATTTTTTAAACTTTTTAAACACAATCTGTGATCTAGTTGCATCCAGTTCTGCCTCCTCTTTGACTTTTTTCAGTGATAACTGCTTTCCTCATTTGAATTTAGTTGGCAGCTCTATTGATTGATGTTCCTGGTAGAATAGAATCCAGCTGTCTTCACTTAAGAGTATTGTGATGCAGGACAAACACTTTAGTCTGTGTCATCCATGTAAACAGTCTGTGATTCTAAAGCTACATAAATTCATCCAGAAGATTACAATCCATGCTTGGTTTTTGCTATGCTTACAATGTGGACAGAAGATGGCTCTGTGTTTTTGACTAAATCATTGCAATAAGCTAGCAAGGTGATATACCAGGCAATACTTTAATGAAGCATACATCAAGGTTGCCAAATAAACAGCTTTTAAGGCATATGCATATCATTATTGTGGGAAATGTTTCTGCTGGTATATTAGATAATGGCTGCAATTTGAAAAAAAGAACATGCAGTCCTGTTCCTCTCCACTCCTTGTGCACCCTTTGGGTGTGGGCATGTAATATTGAAATGTGTAGCTCAGCACATTTTCAGTTCACCTGGTTAAAAAGAAGTTGCAAAGCAGCATAGATATTCTTTTGCTTTTCATCTAGATCTGATGTACAAACCCAGTAGATTGTTTTGATTAAGTGGGCTTTTTTCTCTCCTCTTTCTTCATAAAATGCATATTTTGACACTGTACTTATGGGTAGTGCACCTTTGTGACCTTGTAACTACTAAGCCTTTTGCGTGAAGCTGTTTCTGCAGATGCAGAACAAAGGAAATTACCACCTTCCAGGTGTGCACATGAAAGCACATTTCAGGTGTATAAACAGTGTTGTTAGCTGAGGAGTTGACTGCTTACTCAGTGAGAGCCCGTTTATCTATGTTCTGATGGGTTTTGGTAATAATTAGTAGATGGCAGTTTAATCTGTACATTTGGGGCTCCCAGAGATGAAAGGCTCTTGCTCTGTGATGATTTCGTGAGCCTCCACCAGGTCTGTACCACTCCACAGCAGAGTTTCTACTTTGCACCTCCACTGGCTCATCCAGCTATTCCTGGTGGAGCTGATTTCTTTTCCTTTCTGTAATGTTGTTGCCTGCACTTCTTTATGGGAAGGTCAGCTAGGCAAATGACCAGGAGAGCTTACAATTCCCTATGATGAGTGAAAAAACCACTCTAAATGGCTCAGTCTTTTTAAAAACCCTCTATAATGAAATATTCTCAAGCCAGGGAAGTGCATGTAGAGGAGGAGTGCAACAGCTTGCTCTTCATCACTAAAAACTTCAAGTTTCAACATTGCTTTTGTTAAGCTGGGATTTTTTATCTTCCTATCCAATCACCCCCTACCACCAGGCTTTAAAATTCTTTTTTCTCTGGTCAGAAAGCTGGTTCAGATGCCATACCTGTGGTTTGCCTTGTATTCTGGATCTTTTCATAGAACTTGGTTTCCATAGTAAATGCTTTTCAAAAAACGTATGGTTCAATGAAAGTACTCTGCAGTTCTTCATTTTATAAAGGAGTGCTCTCATTAACTCACTGTTGAATAACTCTTACAACCTCAGATCTGTTTGAATTCTACTCCAAATGTTCCATTAGAGGCCATCTGACACCTCATGAAACACATAAGCTCCATTGCTAAGTTTCTGATCTTAAGTCTTAGTCCTCAAACTATTTTATCATACTTACATTTGAACAAAATATGCTGAGACAGCAAATGAGGATCCATATTTAACCATGCAGAAACCAGGAGAAAGGATTGGTTAGTATTTACTGTTGACAAAATTAATGGTTTCCAAATTTCCTAGAGTGATGTGATGGGAAGCTTTTTTATTCTCTGTTTTGACTCTTTTAATGTTGTTTTGTCAAGACACGACCATGTTTTCTATGAGAATTAGAGAAGGGAAGATGGTGCACCACAGTTACTCAGGGAGCCCTTCGTTCCTGCCTGCTGAACCTGAACACAAACTATGACACTAACAGCACAGGGCTGGTTTCATAGATGTGGAGGAAAACTCCCCTAACCCAGCAATTCTAGTTTAGAAACAGTAACTCAGCAAGAGACCTGAATGAAGTTAGGCAGCTGGTGACAGTCCTGCCCCATGTCTGCAGGTGCCTTTTGAGCAGTGGTCTTGGGCATCACTTCCCTGCAAGCCCTAGCTGCACATGCAGCTCTTGGAGGGATGCAGCTGGCATGCATGTGTAGGAGTGCTGTGCACACAGTATGGAATCACATCCTGCAGCACTGCCTAATGCCAGTGGGGAAACCACAGCACAGTGCTCCCACTAATCCCCTTTGGCAAAACTCAGGATTGCCATAAAGGAATAACAATATTCATGCTAATATTGATTTGTCCTAGTGATAAGGGAGAAATAATAACCTGGAAGTAAACTAATAATATCCTTTAAAAAGGCAAGGTACTGAGGTACTGCTTTCAGATGTGACCTAGTTGTGTTTGGCTTGGGTTTTTATAACAGCACGGTGAGCACCAAGGTACTGCAGTGTTGCTGTATCCTGACTCTCACTCTTATAAACCCTCTGTACTCCAGCAGTTCTTATCTTGCTGCCTTTGCCAGTCCTTGCCTATGGATTACTTTATTTTCATCAGGTGGGAGAATAATTAGGCCTATTTCTAGTGAGATTTTTCACCTGACTTTGCAGAGTGAAAAGCATACAGACATTCTGCTACTCATGCTACCAGTGTCTTTTAAGTTTGCTTTTATGTCTTTGCTGGATTTTGGATTACATTAGTAATCTGTCACATCTCCAACAACAAGCATACAAAGTGTGGCAGAACATTATTTCACAATTTTGGATGATTGTATCCTACTCAGTGTCATGGCACATGATAAAATTACCAAAAAACTACCATAATATTGGTAGGACCAACTAATGCCAAGCTCATGCTTTCTTAAGTTGTCCTTTTGTCTTCATGAGAAAACAAATGTGTGAGGCATCTAAATGGCTGGCTGGGAAATAATTTGAATCAGCACTGCAAGTAGTGGAAACAAGTGTCTGAGCCTTTAAAGAAGGAGAAATATCTGTGACAATATGTAATGATATGGCTGTGGGATCATCAGTGCTCACGAGCTATTGGTGATGCACCTCTAAAGTTATAGGTTTTGGTATAGCAGTATGAAACATATTCTTATTTTCTCCTGACAAAGACAGCACCTTTTTCACTTAGGAAAAGGGCAGGCCTGTCTGTGATAACCATGCTGGCTGCAATCCCCATGTGAACCCCAACAGCTTCCTCCCTCATACAGACCACTGATCCTGCATGGGTTTTCGGGGGCAGATATGAGAATTAGTTCTTGTGTCAGGGAAACTAGGTCTTTTTTGTTTGTTTGTTTGTTTGTTTTTTCTTAAATGGGCTTTATAAATTTTTCCTTTCAATTTCATCATATAAAAATTCAGTGGTTTTTCCCTTCTTAGTACTGTTAAATGTTTTTCAGGCTGAATTTAAACATAAAGATTGCCTGAATACATTTGTTTTCTTACTTGGTTGACAAAACCAATGAAGCATTTATATTGCAATGCTTTGGCATCTTTTCAGTTTGGGATCCCTAGACAGCTAAAAAGGAAGGGCTAAAGTCTGTGAAGGTGAAAATAATGCACTTATTCCCCCTTATGAAACTGCACATATTGCTCTTTGAAGAGTAATAGCCCTGCATGGAAAAGTCTAACAATAAATGTTTTTGTGTAGTTTTGAATGCTATATGGTAAGACCAATATTTATACAGATGAAGCAAGGAAGACAAGATTGGGAAGAAGAAAGTAAAATGTCCAGATCTTTGGAATGGTGTATTTTCCCTGTCCCAGGTCAATGCACATCTGAAGGTTCCTTGTAGGTTGGGAGGGTCCATGGCCCCCTCAGGGACTGGCCCCAGCTGATCCTGCCTTCTGAACAAAATGCTGTGGAGCCCTGAGGAAAACGAGGCACTGAGTCCCCAGGAGTGATTCCTCCTCCCTTCTTTTAACACTCTCCTCAGAGATCCTTAGGAGTCTCTAGGGATAGGGCATTATGGAATTTCTCTCCTTTTTAGAGGGCACTCCAAGACCCTGACTGTGTCAATGCACAAAGATACTGAGGATCCAGAATTACCTCAGTTTTTCCTTCTTGTGTTGGAGGAAAATTCCCAGTTCCAGAATCAAATATAGTTACTTTCACTGAAGAGAGTGGTCATGCCAGCAGGGTTTGGTGACCCTTGCTATTGGATCTCCAGCATATTGTGGGATGTTGGCAGACCCACCACAGGCACCCATCCGTTCCCAGCTCTCTGCCTGTGTCTCTTCTGTCCTGGGCATTGCTGAGCATTCTTGAACACTCCTGTAGTGCATTTGACTTGGAGTCAGAGCTTTCAGGTTCTGTTAGCTCCCATTTGCTTCTTGTCCCTGTTTCCCTTCTGTACTGAATGGAAATGCAGCAGATGCAGCACAGATAGTGAGGAGAGTCAAGAAGCTGTCACAGGGAATACTGTATTTTCTCCTTCCCTCCAAACTGAGGCTCAGAAGGAGTTGTCTAGTGTTTCATGTTGTTCAGAAACATGCTACAGGAAAATGTAATCCCTGAATAATTGCTTCTGTGAGAATATCCTTTGATTTTTACCATATGCCTCTCCTCTATGATTTTCAAAATTATTAAGCAGAAGGTTGTGAAGAAAAATAAAGGTGGTTTCTGGATAACAATAGCATAAGTCAATTTTTCACATTGAGGTAGTTTGCCATACCTTATCTATTTCACATTAATAGTTCTCATGATATCAATTTCTGTTCATTTTGTTTCATATTAACTACCTTCAGCAGTGCTTCAGAAGCTTCCTCCCTCTGCATTTTGGTGCAGATCTCAGCAATATCTCTGAACTTCAATTCTTTTTCACCTCCTTTTGAAGTGTTCTTCTGTTAGAAGTGATCCAGCTTCCACTTGTCTCTAATTTGTTAAAAAACAGTGCCATCCATTCATTGAGCACATTGCAGCCATTTAGTCATGTGCACAGGGGCTCTTTCCACCCCTCATCTGGCTTGTCCCCAGCAGTGGGCAGGCTGACACTCTGATCAGTGAACTGCAGAGGTGCTTCTGGCTGCTATAATTCTGAGAAACGTACCATACCTTGATATTGTGCATCCTTTTTTGTCTTACACGTTTTTGTTTTTTTTTTATTATTTTCTTCCTATTTCTGTGAGTAGTTATTTTCTTGAGTTTCTCATTCTTTGGCAGGTCTTTCATTTTTTCACTGTTTCATACTCTGGCTCATACACTTCCGAGTTTCACTTGACAGCTCCTCACCTGTTGGCAGATATTGCAGAACACCTGGTTCTTTTTTATGGAGTCTGTAGAAGAAGAGTGCCCCAACATAACTGGACCCAGGCTGTTCATCCCAGAAGTGTGAGAGTGGCCCCAAGGATTTTAGCAGGACAGCTCAGATGGGTGCAGCAGGCTGTACCTTACCTGCAGTTACCATACAACTGCTTGTGGATTGTGTAATTCTAGTAGTTTGTTGAACAAATGTGAAGTTTAACAGCTCTGATGAGTGACTTGAACTGAAAATACAGGTCCATTTCAGCAGTTCATGCTAGAGAGCAGATAAATGACTCTTAAAATAGCAAAAGCACTGGTTTGTAGAAACGGACCCCCAAAAAGGCCAGTAAAGACTTTTAAAATTACTTTCAGAAGTCAGTTAAGAAAAACCCAAATGTTTTGTTCTTCAGCTAAAAATGAATAGAATCATTAAAAGCATTGTTGAATTATTGGACACTTGAAAATCCATACAATCCAGTACTGAAATTCAAGTGTCTCTGCTAATTGTAGCTTGTAGAGTACATGCCTGCAATACATGGGCTTTGGAGTGAAGAAATTTGTGTTTTAAGAACAAAGGTGTATGCCTTAGAACCTGACTAGAGAAATATGAAGAACAGCTGCCCTGTGCCAGAGGTAACCTCCCCAGCTACAGCAGCCTTAAAATAAAGATTAACAGCTCTTAAATTAGCCTTGATTCCATTAGAAATGTCTCTAATATTTCATGCTCTGGAATGGGATATGAGGAAAGAATATCATAATGTTTCCCTGTTCTTCAACAAGCCTTTCACTAGCCCTGTCAAAAATCCTTTAAAATGGAATTGAAATAATCAGGAATGATGTGCCTGTGTGGAAAATGCTTGGCACTTTCTTTTCTGTAAGACGTGTAGGGTAATAAGGTTTAAATTACGAGTTAAAAATGATTCTTATCAAGCAAGTGCTAGTAGCTCAGATCAAATTACTAAAACAGAAAATGAGGAGGTTTCTAAATCCTTCCCGTTTCACTTTCTAAGTAGGAAAAAATACTGTCATGAGTTAAATTAATACAAATGCAGATTATAGAACTCAATTTTAGATGAAGCAATAGATGATTCTCTATAGGTGTTCTGCTCTGCTTTGTAATCAAATTTATCAGCTTAGAATACTGTGCAGGTGTTCTCTGAACTTGGTGATTATTAGCAAAACAGTGCTCTCAAACAATTACCTTCCTTTGTAAGTGAATCATCTTATTATTTTGCTTCTATTAAAGTCTAGTATCCTTCAACAGTGTCACGTTATCATGTCTAATAATCAGAATTATGCAAAGGAATTATCTGTATGGATTTCATGCCCAGGAACTGTATCATCGTTTATTTACCACTCGAAATAGGTATGCAGTGTTTTGTTTGTTTGAAGTACAGTAGTTGAATATGTATTGACTTTTGAAAATAGATCACTAAAGTTTATGTTTTCTTTAAAGTTGAAGCCTTAAAAGCCATAATCAAGTGCTATTTATTTTTTAATAATGGAATCAGAAGTAATGAATTTTCTTTGATAATTTCAAGAATGTAATGGTGCTGTGGAGGAAGACATCAGGAGCGGAGGCTGCTGAAGTGGCTCTGAAGTTTGAAGAAGTGAGAAATGAGAGAAGTTAGCAGTGATCTACCAGTACATGATCAGAGAATATGTTGGACTTGCCAATGTTTCTGTTCTGGAGCTTAGTATTAATCTGAGGAGGAAGTGGAGAAAATGCTAAAGCACAATATATACCCCCCCCCCATTAGCACTGTGCTGGAAAAGAGGGGGTCAGGCAGGCTTAGAAGCCCACATAACTGTGGCCTGAAGACTTAATTATGGAGAGAGTCCCAACACGGAATTTTAATTGCCCTAGAAAGCACGTCTGGTTCTGAGCTTGTATTTTGCATTGAGACATAGAAAATGTACAAGATCCTAAAATTTTTGTTGTAATGTCACAAATAGTCTACAGTGCAAAGCTGTATAAATAATGTATATGCTCACAGGAGCAGGAAATATGCTGCTGATCAGACAATGTCAACTTAGATGAATGCTGTCCTGGAAGCTGTATTTTAAATGTGAGCAGTAAACCCCTATTGACATGTGGCACTACCAACTGAAACATCAATAGTTATAAAAACAGTATTTCATAACACAGAATCATTGCTTGGTTTGCTTGACTGGACAGATGGTTTTACTTTCCATGAAAGAAAAATAATTTCCATATTAGTTCTCTGAGTGTCCAGCACAGTTTATTTGTCCCACTAACACTCACATTCTTAATCACGTTGTTGAAAATGGGCAAAATTTGTTTGCTGGTCTCATATAGTGTAAGAGGGAGGTTTGACTGTCACTGGGCATTACATGAAGCAATTTAAATGTTGGCATATTTACAGCTGCTCTCGGGTTACTTTTGCTCAATCTGGGAGCGGGTGCAACACAAATTCCTTGTGTGGAACATCCTCATCCCATATGTGAGACTGCTTCAATTGTTCTCTGGCAACTCGACTCAGACCTATCATTTCCAGAGCTTATGGGCAGAAGGAGCAGCTTTGGCTGGCTGTAGAATTACATTTCTCTGGTTATTCTTAAGAATAGCTGAAGCATTCAGTTTGTTGAACAGATGAGAGCATTGCCGTAAGCAGCAAGGAAATAAAGAGACTGAAGTGCTATGAATGCCCTGGGCACATGGAGTGGCAGAGGATCCACTGGGATATGCACATATAATCTTGATTGTTAAACCATTCATCAGAAAAAGGCCAGAAAACTCCAGGGTTCCTTCTTGCTGCTGCATCTGGCCAGACACATTTGTGAAGAAGATTGTGAGCAGGAAACCTGTCTCACTTCATCTCATGCTCTGCTCACTACTGCCACTTCTCCTGCCTTGGCTATCCTTGATGATGCAAAAGAATGCAGAAAGGAAAGCCCAGGAATTTAAAAAAATTTTAAAACTTGTTACTTATCCCTGGCATATAACTGGCTAATGATCTAAAGCCAGTAGTCAGGTCAGTCATAAATTTTCTGGGGGTAGCAAATGTTCCAGGCTGGTATTGGGCATCTCTGTGAGCATTGCAATTCTTCCGTGAATGGCTGCATGTACAAAAGTTTGGGAAATGGTCCTAACACTTCGTGAGACCCAGTTGTTACTCATAAAATGGAATAAAAACGCTATAGATCAAGGGCTTTTTAGGGAAGTGAGAACTTTTCTAGTACTGCTAAGATATTTTTCAGAAAGGGACCAAAGCACTTAGAGAGTTCTGTTCTACTCTCAGCAGGCCTCCAGAGGACCCCAGCACCTGTCCAGCTGACAGGAGCTCTGCATCCAGGCATCTGCTCTCACCTGGCACCAGCAGGATGCTCTGTTGGTAACTGAGCAGCTTTGCCCACTCTCCCTCTGTGCTACAGAAACTGACACCAAGGTGATAAGGAGCAAAAGGACTTCTGAACATTCTAAAATACCCTGAAGATGTTCCATTGCAACCAGCATGATTGTCTCTCGGTTGATTTGCAGGGAGAGATTGTTCTTTGGAGAGCCTGTTTATTCTGAAAAATTATTATATGGCAAGGATCCTCAAACAAAAGTTTAATAATTACTTCTTTGAGGGTAATTAGTGTCTTGCTGTTTTTTGCTGCTGCCCATCAGCAGTTGGTTTATAGGCTGTCTATTGAGTTTTCCCCACCTAAAGGGATATACAGAACAATACATGGCTGCAGTTTTTGGTAAGCAACACTGGCCAAATACCCTGGTAAGATTATGCATTAAGAAGTAAGATTTAACAGCTTTCAAACAATTCCTGCTTTTTGGCAACATTAATGCCAGGATGTTGAAGGAAGATTTGATCCTTCAAAATTGTATAAATGCGAATCTTTCTGAGATCAAACAGGGACTCTGCAGTGGCAGTATAATCAATAACCCAATATCAATCACTTCATAATGCCCTTTTAGGTGTAGACAAAAGGGAGAAGCTACCAAGGCAAATTTTATCTTTCTTGATAATTTTGTATTCTTTCCATGGCCCAATTTGCAGTTGGTGGCAGATGATGAATTGGTGATAATCTCATCTTTCTAATCACTTTATTTCTAAAGTGTACTGCTGTTACCATACAGTCTGAAAAGCAGCAAATATGAGAGCCTTTCAAGGGATTTCAAGGTGAGAGGAAGCTGGATGAAAATTCAGTTGACTAGATCTTTAAAATCTTTTGTACCAACAGCATACCTAGCTGATAATAATGACTTTGGACTTACCTTTCATCCAGATGAACCCCAAAACATATTGTCAACTCATACTTCATTTCACCAGGTGCAGAACTGCAGCAGCTGTTTGGCAAAGCACAGCAAGCCATCCAGCAGTTGGGGATAGCAATGGGCTTAATTGGGAGTTGTGGAGTAGTCTCTAAAATGACGATTAAGATGTATAGCTGCAGGCCCACGCAGCACAAGCTCACCTCCTCAGCAGGAACTGAGGCAGAGATTTTGTCTGAAGCAAAATGGAATGATTGCAGGGTCAGCATAGTAGCAGTTTTAAATAGATGAAAAAGAGGCAACTTAACGAGGACAACCTCAGTTAGATTCATCTTCCACAGTGTGCTACTTGGACAGCTAGAAATAAACGAAGACTAAAATACCACTAAATCTAGAGGGGCTATGTGTTAGGGAGCAATCATTTTCTTTTTGGGAGTGTTGTATATATCAGTTGGAAGCCACTTAAAAATTGATTGCCAACAGGGTGGACATGATTGTGAATTGTGGTTTTTAAGGATTATCTAGAGCTGCAGTTTCCCTACACTTGGTTTTGGGTGTATTTGGTAAACAAGGATGTTGTGATCACTACACCTGAATGGTTTCACATATGGCTGTTGTTGAGTAAGAAGCCAAAAGGGCAAAAGCAGAGTGTTCTGATGCTTGGAATTTGTTGTATGTTTTAAGCTCTGGTCACATCTAGACCTGCAACATTAATATGAGCTGGGAGCTGAATGCTTTGCCTGATAGTAGGACATGTGATTGGGCTGCAATTGGAGAAAGGCTTTGCTTTCTTCCCATTTACCAGCAGCTGTTGTCACCATCTCTGGGCAGAGTTTAACTCTTCAGAGGAGGTCTTTAAATGTTGAAAAGAAATTTTCAACATTTTCTATAGGTGTTTGAAGTCCTTCAAACAGGAGAAAGCACTTGAGCATTTCTAAATGTTACTGCTGCCTATTTGAATCAATATAAAATTTCCTAAACATTTGAAAGAAAATATTTCATTGACAGCTTATGAAGACTTCAGAAAAATAATTAAAAATATGCATGATTATGTAGATTTATACTGCCAGTGTAAGCCCATTCAATAAGTGAACACATATATGTAAAACTAGCTCTAGGTCATTTTAAAAAATGTGAAGAAGCTGTCTTTGCTAAAGCTGGAAATGTGGAGGTTCTGGATGATTTATTGAAGTGTTCTTCTATCACATTTCCTTCCCAGTAAGTAGGTATTCATCTCCATGGGAGAATGCAGCATGCAGCCTTTGCCCTGCAAGAGGTTTGCATGCAGTTGTGTTTGTAGCAGTGATAGAGCAGTGGGTAAGTGCTGTACCTCACAGTGGTTTGACAGCTTCAGCTTCATAACAACCCTGTGTGGCTAAACCTCCTTCAGACAGGGGGTGATTACATGACACTTTTTTTTTTTTTTTTTTGAGAAGAATTTTTTCCTCTATGCTAGGTAGGGAAGAAGGGCGGTGGTTGTGCCCCATATTTATTATTCAAATCTTAAATTTTAGTGATAAGGAGGTCTCAAAATTATTCCTAAATTAAGCCTAACCATGCAGCTTTACTTAGGCAAGAATGCAAAACATGACCCAACAGTCTGCAGAAATGCTCCCCACTCACATTTCAAGTCAGAACAACATAAACATCTTTGTTTAATTAGTTGCATTTAAACTCTTTCTGTTTGAGAATGTCCTTGAACAAATAGTTAGGAGTAGTTGTTGGTTCATCTTGGAAGCTGAATTTATTACTTAGAGCAGTAGGTTTTAAAAGAGGTAGAGGAGGAGAGCTTCTCAGTGTTTTCTGTCCTGTGCTTAGAATACTCAATTAATACTGTCTCTTGCATTACCAGGGCTAATAGCTATCATAGGTATTTCCCCTTTCTCTGTTACCAATTTAATGCTTCTCTGTTTTGCAGCAGGATTGAAAAGATGTCTAGAAACAGTTTTTTCCCTCAGATTGTTGCAGAGTCTTGTGGTTAGCTGACAAGCTGAACACCTTTTACCTCAGTACAATACAGAGCAGTACTTGATAAGGTTCCCCAATCTGTTCCCATCCCTAAAGCAGCAATCTGACATTTGTAGTTCCCGGGTGTTTGTGTGTGCTTAGGCTGTGCCATATGGCTCAAAGGACGAGCACGTGCTGTGGTCAGGGTCTATTTGCAGGCCACTGCTCAGTCTGAACCATTAATAAATACATTTGACATGTTCAGGAGATCTCTGAATGCAGAAATCAAGGCAAGAATTGAGCGTATCCTGAGGTGTAGTTTCTCACTCCTGTGAAGAGTTTTCAGTCTTGCAGTATTTCATGGGTATCTATCAAAAGCTTAAGGAACAAGCAGGGTAGACGACAAGCTTCTGGAAACTGGGAAGCATTCCTATCAGTCAAATGAAACCCTGCTGCACAAACAGGGAGAGCAATCGCCTGTCAAGTGTACTGCAATACTCAGCTCAGTATTATTTGACTGGTACATTGTTTTGTCACTGATACGGTGTCTGAACTCCAGTGAGACTTTCACTGTTGCAGTGGTTTGGTAAATGGGGAAGGAAATGGATTTTGGATGGAGTTTTCATAATGAGGTCCATCTGAGACAGGAAACCAAAGTGCGAATGGTTGTGTTTACATATTCAAAAGTCAGCACGTGGCTTTAGATGGGATATTGATGACAAATAATAAACTGTTTTAGGTGTGCTCTTCTCACTTAAAATTTCTGATGACAAATCTTCTGTAATTTTATGAAGCACCCTTTGTAAGGCATTTGTAAGAATGCAAATCTGTGTCATCTGCTTATTATTGAAGCCATTTAGCACATCGGATGTCATTCCAGATTACCAGTTTCATTTCAGCTGGACTGGAAATAAATCCAGATCAGTAATAATGTAATGCTGTGTACCTTAAGGTTAAATGTCTGACAAGACAACTAGTGCTAATGGACTGTGACATTTTTCAGGCCATCGGTCTGACATTACTTGCTGTGTCAGAGCAAAATGTTTACAAAGATCTAACTCCACATTATAATACATTAAGACATCATTCTTTTCTGTTGTGCATGCTCCAAGCTGCATCTAAATTCCGCAGTTGGCCCATGTGTAAAAGCAGCATCTTCAAGGCTCGGAAGTGCTCTGAGCACCACTGTTAGTGGGATTTGATTCAGTCCAGAATGCTCTATGAGGTTTCTATTCAGTACATTGCAACTTTACAGCTTGTGCTGCAGATAAAACTCCATGAGCACAAACCCATCTGGGACCAGGTCTGCCACTGTAAATTTTCTGAGCAGTATCTCACTATGCATGTGCTATTGATAGGAACGGCTTAATGTAAGGATAGCAAATACAGATGAAAAATTTTACGACCAAGATATCTGCTGAATTTACACTACTGCAGCTGATTAGCTCTTGGAATTTTTAATTTTTTTTTTTTTAATAAGGAAAATTTAAAACATTATTTTGCCTTAATGGGGCTTGAATGACTAGACTGATAAATGGTAAGTATTCTTAGATCAAATCACATTTAAATAATATCATACCGTATTAAGAACTCATTAAAGAAATAGGTAAGATTTAGCCATTAAGAGCCATTTAGGAGTAGATTGTTTCAATGTCCTCATCTCATAAGGCTTTCTAAATATAGGGCTTTGTTTCAAATACTGAGATGGTTCCTTTCACTTCTGTTTGTAACTATTTTCCCCTTATTTTCATTAAATACTTCCGATTCAATTAGATTAAATGGTATATTATGTCCCCTCTTAAACAGCTTATAATGCATCAATTTTTTGTGATTTTATATTTTGTGACGGTTTATTCTAGTGGCTAAGACAGGAATTTGAAAAAATACTGGTTTTGTTAATGCAATTTTCAGCAAAGTGTGGGGTTTTTAATAGATTGGATTATTTTTGTCTCTGTATGTGTGTTCAGTCATGCGCTATCCCTCCTGTAGTGTGGATGTGTGCATATCCATGAACACAAAACTTCATCTCACAAACTGACAGTACAGTGACATCTGATGCTATAGAATAGATGAAAACTCCAGCAGTGGTATCATGCCTCAGACGTTCCAAGTAAATCCTAAGAAAGCACGAACCCATCACCAGACAGATTTAAAATGTAAATGCTGCCCTGCTTGATCAAGTCAACGACTCTTAAGTGCAAAGCGTTGTGCCAAGATGTAGCGGCAGCACGGTTATTTTTTACTTAAAACACCACTTCGGGGGGGCTGTGGGGGAACAAACGCGCACTCGAGCTGCGGGCCGGGACCCGAGGGACGGGAGCCGCTCTGGCGCACTGCGGGAGCGCTCCTGCTGCTGCTGCTGCTGCTCCTGCTGCTGCCCCGGCCCCGCTCTGCCCGCCCCGCTCTGCCCGCCCCGCCAGCGGGGCCGCCCCCGGAGCCGCGGGCCGGCCCCAGAGCCGCGGAGCACCTGCCGGGCCGGGCCGGGCCGGGCCGGGCGGAGCAGCCCCGGGGCGGCGGGGGCGGTGCTGCGCGCCGGGCGCGCCCTGTTGAACGCCCCTCGGCGCCGGCAGGGGAGGGGACGAGGCGAGCCGTGTAAACAAGGCGGGGGGCCGGGGCTGGCTGCATGTCAGCGGGTCACATGGAGCCTCATATGGGCCGGGGGAGGGCGGCGCGGCGCGGCTCTCCGCTGGCAGGCGGCGGCGGCTGCTACTGAGGCAGCGGTGGCGGCGGTGGTGGTGGCGGCGGCGGCGGTGCTGGCGGCGGCGGTGCTGCTTCACGCCGAGGGCCCGTCCCGCCTCCCCTCCCCGCCTCCTGCCCGCCGCGCTCCGCTCCCCGCCGTTCGCCGCTGACAAATGATGTGCGTTGTGCTCGCCGCGATGAAAGGTAGGCGCGTCCGCGGGCCCGGGCAGTGAGCGGGGCCGGCCGGGGCCGCCGCTCGGGGTCCGGCCCCGCTCGCTCGCTGGGCCGGGGCGGCGCTGGCCGTGCGGGGCCCCGGCGGCGGGAGGCTCCGGGAGAGCTCGGGGGGGACGGGTGGCTCAGCCCTGGGTCGGTGCCGGCGGCAGCGCCGCGGAGCCGCCGCACTTTACAGCGGCGCCTGCAAGTTAGAGGGGCAGAGCCCGTGTGCCAGCACGGCGCTGGGCAGGCAGAGACTGCGGCTGCCGCGGCTGGAGGCGCTCAGAGCGGACGCGACGTGGTCTTGGGCTTTCTACAAACCCGTGAAGAAAACGCGCTCTCTAAAATCTGACTCTAGCAAAGAGGAAAGGACGCGCAGCATCCTCTGGGTAGCTGATGGGGCTGAAATGCCGTCTTCAGGCAGCTGCTCATCTTTGGAATAAAAGGAAAGACCAGAGTTACTTAGTGATTTATTTTTTCTAAACCTGAAGTTTTCTCTTTTTGCGGATTCGAGTCCTTAATGAGGGGCAGTAGCAGACTGAGGACAGTCAAAAGAAGTTCTTGATGAGATACCAAAAGTTTAGAGGTACGTTTGCAGTCTGCCCTGTTTTCTAATAAAATTAAGCCCGCAGTAGAGCTTTGCACTGGCGTATTTTTAAAGTCATAAGTTTGGGGATTTTTTTAGTTATAGAAAAAAAATCTAATCCAAATAACCATCTTACTTACGTGCAATATTCTTTCGCAGTAATCTGAAGACTCTAAGTGTTGGCATTTGAATTTGATGCTTCCACTAAAATACTAAATGTGTGATGTTTAAAATTAATTTTAGGCAAAACTTCTCTTTAAAAAATTTAATTACTTGGAAAACGAATATTGAATCTTGCTTCAGTTGGACACTGTTTCCTTTTTTTCCCACTTTGCAAGGCACTAGGTAATGCACACCAGGTAGTGTTTAAGGACAGTAATTTTCAATTACTCAGCTTCCTTTTCTTCTTGGGGAGAAGCCTATGTGAATAAAAAGAAAAGCACTATATTCACTAATCATTAGCCATGCTGAATGTATTTGGCGAGAAAATGTAATTGAACTGATCCAAATACCTGCATCTGTAACAAAAGGAAGTGCATTTTTTTGAAGTGAAAACTACATGGATATTTTAGCAGTTCTTTGGAATTCTACATATTCTGATAAGAGTTTTTTAGCATATCCCTTATAAGCCTGTTAGAACCATGAAATTAAATAAACAATTTTTTTAAAACAAGTAGGAAAGTACGCACACAAAAAAATTGGAGAGTGTGATTATTGTTGTGCTTCTGGACAGAGATTTAAGGTGTGTTGTAAAAGAGCAGGCAGATGATTTACAGCAGTTACAACTTGGAAATATATTTTTATATTGTTGGGAGTTTCATTTAAACCAGTTTCCACATTGATGTAAAATCTTAGGAGAGCCAATTTTTTGGGTTTTCAAGTGTCGTTCCTACTGGCGTTATTATGCAAATGCTTAAGTCTTTGTACTTTATAGGGACTACTTCTAAGTATATCTAATTCATGTTTCATAGTATTTAGTTTTCTAGTGCATTGAAAAACTTCGTTGGTTCCTTATCCTTTGTCTAATTTGCTGGACAGAGTTCAGCTGGAGGAAATGTGTTGTCATTTGTCTTAAAAGGGCCTCTGACTGCCATGAAATAATCCAATATTATGATTTGAGAGAAGTAGACCAATAGAATAGGGAATGCAGTTTGTTTAAGCTCGAAAGTACAAGGGAAAAATGGAAAATCTGTCGGTGAATTGAGTATCTTGTTTGTTCTCTGTTCTGTGGTGGCGTCTTCTAATCTTTTACTGTTCGGAAGTTGAAGTGCAAAAAATTATGTTCTTTAGGAGAATATGGGATTTTCATTCTGGGTTTAATTTTCTTAAGTGAAAGAGTATTAAATGCCTTTTCCTATTGCTATTTAGATAGCCCAAACTGATACCACGTGAAGTTAATTTGTGAGTTGTTTTATTTTTCTTATAACACTATGTTCTGACAAACGTTCTCTTTAATTCTGAAAAGTCCTGAGCCTGCGTCCGGGTTTGGGTGACTAAAGACGGGCCAGCTGTCACACATCACGACCTGCGCTCATACACTTGGAGTGCTGGGAACAGAGCAGTCCAGGGAAGAGCCTGGGCATGTCTTTGAGACAGGCTGTGTGTTAGGAAATGAAACTTTCTCATTTCAGGCAGAGCAGAAAGAGGATTTTTTTTTTTTCCAACTGATTTCTAAGAAAACGGGCAGAGATGAAGCATCAAAGTTTTAAATGACTGAATAAGTATTTTCTAGAGTGATGGGCTTTAGAAACTATTTATCAACTGCTGTGAGTCTGTAGAGTATACAGGAAGCCTTGCGTTTTTAGTTTGTAACACAGGCAAGCCAGCTAACCAGCCGCCACTCTTAAGGGAGACAGCAACTTCACATGCTCACCAGTGAAGTCTGCAGAGAAAACCGATCATTCTGCCGGTGTAGTCACTGGTACAGATCTTATTCCAAAGGGTCTTCCCTGGCAGGAGCATCGGGGTGACTTTAAGGAGAGTAGTGCTAAGTGCTGAACTGATGAGCAAATACACTGCGCTGGAGTAGAACCAGGGATTCGTTTGTCAGGCCAGTACAGAGCCAGAGGTGAGCCCAAGACCGAGGGGGATCGTTTCCTCGGTATGGGATTGTACCATGCTCTGGTACCTGCTTTGTACAGAGATGTGCCAGTCAGGCCCAGTGCCGGAGAGAGCTCAGGTTCTTGTCTTGTACTGTCATCAGGCCTGGACAGAAGGGTTCAGTCCCGTGATGAGTTATAAATATGGACAGGAACCGGGCAAGAGTTGCATTATCTTTCTCACGGACATTCCTAAATAGACGTTGGTGGGAAGGCTGATGTAAATTTGCAGAGTTATTTCAGCCAAGGTGTATTTACTCTTATTGTGGCATTTGAGGTACTCATCCTGACTACTGCTGTGTGGACGTGAAGTTCAGTCTGTTGCTATTTTGTGCAAGGTGGACAAGATGACTAGAATCTGTTGTTCCTAGGCTGTAAGGGAAATTGTTTTGCTTTGGGGATCTGTGCTTGGATCACTGGAAATATAACTAGCTTTTCTACTCACAGTGTCTCCAAATGAAAATTCAGTCATTAAAAAATACTTGTTTCAGGAGAAAGACTCCACTGGTTTCCTTATTAGCGCTCAGGATTTTTGGAATCTGCTGCATTTTTCCGGAGCGTTTCCCTTGCTGCCGCTGTCCCATTGCCCCAGGTGCTTTCCTTGAGCGACCCCCACGCTCCGGAGCAGGCAGAGCCGGGCTGCTCTGGGGCCAGACTGGGATTCACGCACTGCTGCTTCACTTGGGTGAGCTTTTCCCTGTCTGTCAAGCCTGACCTTTTGACGTGTTTTTTGTCATGTATCCTGGCACCAACCTCCCAGCACGTTGGTAATTACTCGGTGTTTTTCACCAGTAAACAAATGCCTATGGAAAAATATCTTGCCATAGGTTTAAAAAAAAGGTAGCTTTGCAAATTGAAGTGTGTTTAAATTTACCTTCTCTGTGGCACTATAGAAAGTTAAATCCAATTTAGCAAATACTTCAGTACAGAACTTCTGTTGACTAAATATTAACAGAATCTGGCCTTTGGAATTGCTAGCTGACAGGCTGTTTTCTTGCTCCTTTAATTTCATATGACTGATCTGAATGACTTGCTTGTATCTAAGACATTTGTTGCGTTACATTCACAGGATAAGATTGGTTTGAGGTTTGTTGCTGAAATGTACTTTTCAGGCTCTTTGAAAGACTCTCGAGATTTAAAAGTAAAAAAGGAAATCTGTCTTTATGTCTCGCTCTGTGAAAATCAAAGGCAGTTGCATGCTCTGTACAAGTCTCAGTTGGGGATGCTCCTTTCAAGTAAGGAGATTCTGTCCTGTTTAGGTCAGCAAAAACTGTGGGTGCTGAACATCTCACTAGATCAGACTCTTTAAACTTACGTACAGCTTGTGCCTAGCTAAAATGGTGAGCCTGTTCCCAACGGCTCGTAATGCAGACTTAAAAAAAAAATAATTCTTCCAGGATAATTCTGTATAATTGGGGCAAAACTCAAGCGGTCTACAGACACAACTCAAGGACTTCTGTACCCTTTTTTCTGAAACAAAACAAAATGAATGCCTGAGGGGGTGAGGTCGTAGAGGAGGCTGGTGTTTGGGGTGCGGGCTCTGCACAGGTATGAAATGTCCCCGTGCTTTATTCAGTGAGCTGACGTGGGGTGTCAGGGGATGGCAGCTGGTTCACTTGGTGCAGGGGAAGGGCCTGCAACTCTGCAGCCTGGCTCTGCAGTGGGGAGCTGAATGTTTGTATTGGCATTTTTTACTTTGGGGAGTAGTGTCTAGAGACCTTAGTGAAGAACTGAGTCCTCTTTATATCAAGTATTTCCCCACTGTGTGTGAAAAAGACTTATTTCTTTACTCATTCCCCCTTTATAGAGAACCTGGCATGTTTGGAGGGTTTTTGTCTGGGATGATGTAGCACTCAATTTTAACCTTAAGAGGTTTTAAAACCTCTTGCTTCTCTTGCCTACAGTATAGTGCAAAAATGGTGACTGTCGTGTAGTAATTGCTATCAGGGTTGTTAGTATTTCATCTTGACTATACAACAGAGTTCTAAATTGGTATATTTTATTCTAAACTATATGTACTAAATCAAAATTGGAAAACCTTTGTGTCTCTCCTGAGTAGATACATTGCAATTCTTTATCTAGTATTGGAGGAAGTTGAGATCCAGCATGTTCTTTTTTTTTTCCTTTCCCAGGAGATAAGTTTTTGTAGTGTGCAAAATAACTGCATATAATAAGAATGTTATTACAGTCAGACTTGATACATTTTAGAATGTTTTCCTGTTTTTTTTTATTCACAATGAAAGGAAAAAGTATTCACCTTTCTTGTATTTATCTGTGAGCTGTAATTTGCAATTACAGCTGGTAACTTCTGAGATCAAGCAAGCAGTAGTTCTCTCCTTTTGTGGTTTGTCTTTTCCTTGAGGACTAATATCTAAGGGATATGCACATAACTAATGGTACAGAAGCTGTCTTCTTCCTTTTTGAAGATCAGGGTTTCTCCTTTTTGCAATAAACATTAGAAGGGGAGGGGAGCGTTCTGTCCTCCAAGAATAACTAAGGCAAGAAAAGGTGATTCTGTACAATGCAGACCTGTGCTGCTTGGATGGAAAAAAAAAGACACTGACTGGAAAGTTGAAGCAGAAAGCCTTTTTAGGGAGTATGGAAGATGGACTTTCTCCTTGTGCTTCATCATGTAACCTGCCTGTGCTGAACCAAGTCTTTAGCTTGCCCAGCTTTTTTTGGTTTGTTTTTTTGGTGGGTTTTTTTTTTTTTTTCTTCACTTAGCTTGCTAGAGGCATTTAGGCTGAGAAGTTCTGAAAAATACAGGTTGGCAAGCTCGGTGCAGTTTCAGGCTGTTTCCCAGTTGCCTGCACCTTCTGTTGAGAACATGAGGGAGTGATTCAGGGCGGCAGTGACTCACGGGGTGTCGTGCTGTTCCCCTCTCGCAGTGCGGGTTAGCTGCAGCAGGGAGCTCGCTGGCAGCCTTGGGGAGCTGGAGAAAAGCCTCCTGAGGTACCACCACTGTTCCCTGGGCTTGTCTGCCTGCACAGGTTACCACTGATTGCCACTTCCCTGAAAAATGGAATTAAATTAGTGTTTGCTTCCCTTTTTAGTGCTAGGGGAAGGTGAAGCAGGCATGTTGAAAGGAGCAAATGGGATATGTAAGGAAATCTGGGTCCAGTGTTGAGCCAGTTGGGCTCTCAGGCTGTCCCAGCACTCACTTGGTGCCAGTGTGCTGTCACTCAGGGGCACGGAGCTGGTCTGTCCATGCTGTTGCTGTGTCTGCCATGGGTAATGCTCCTCACACTCTCTGGCTGCAGCTTAATATGAACCTCTGACATCTGCAGCTCTCACAAGTGCACAATTTCCCCCAGAGGAGTCTGGGGCTGCCCAGCACTGTTGGGGTCAGGTGTAGCCCATGTTCTTGCTGGCTGTTAGCTGGGGCACTTCATCTCAGTGGGGACTTGCACCAGTGGCCTGGCTCCAGCACACCTAAGCAGTCAACTTCAGATTTCACTGCGTTTTTTGTTTTCTTTCCTATATGATGGTGAGTGGTGCAGGACCCATTGCTCATGGCTCTCCTGTTTGTGTGATTCTAGCCTTTGGGCCTTTTGTCATGCTGCATACATAGCCATCTAGGCTAAAATCAATGTGGAGAGAGGTATAATCATCCCAGCTTTCATTTTAAGAGCATTTATCTCAAAGCTTAATTAAAGCTGCTTGGATGTAAATAAGTCTAACCTCTTCACTTCTGAACAATGCAAATAGAATAGTCAGCATACTTATAGGGTATCAGCCGTGTAATTATTGTGTACTGTTGGTGTTCTTTGAAATACTGTGCTATTTCTTGCCACTGAATCCTGGGATAAAGTGCTTTATAAAACCGACTGCATGACTCTTTATTTATGTTTTTAGAAGAAGTTGATCATTCTCAAACAAAGTGTGGAAAAGTGACATTAAATCTTTTCATAGACAGACTGTGACAAAGGGCTTGTCAGAGTATTCCTTCAAACTGAAGGGACCACAAGCTGGAGTTTTGACTGGCTGACAGAGAAGCAGGAGTTCCTGCATGCCAGCCTTACTTTTCACCAGCTCTAGGTGGTGCTGGTCAGAGGCACAACGGGCACCCTGCGAGAGCTGTGTGCTTGGACCTCTGCCACCTCTGCTCACACCTGGTATGCGCAGAATACTTTCTGCACTCTCAACCAAAAAAAGAAAGAAGGTCCTGACAGCGTTGGCACATGCTGTCTTCTGCGGTGTACTCCCTGGTGTTGTAGAAGTCCTAAAGTCTTCGCTGTTCTTGCTGTGATGTTGTTAACAGTATGAAATGGGGAGCAGTGCATTATGGCAATGGCTTCTGCTTCCAGTTTTTGCAGATACTGAGAGCTCATGTATTTGATTGGCTCAGCAATTTTCTTCCTTCTTCCGAGTATGGTTTGCTGTTTAATGCCTTGTGCAATTTACATAATCCAATTAGAAATCAAATTCCCATTTCATGTGGCACTTAATTCACACCTCTTGTGACACTGCCAGGGGTTTTAGGAGGTAATACTGTGCCATGGGTTAAGTGTGCCTAGAACGTACATAAACTTATGTTTACCTCACTCGTAGCTCTGAAGAGAGGAGCACTCTTGTCCAGCCTCCTCTGCTTGGCCCTATGTCTAATCGGACATGATTCAAAGGGACATTTATCTTCTTCTCACCCCAAAATTCTTTCTAAGCCCCAGGTGCTCTTTGCCTGGAATCTCTAGTCTAGGTAGAGAGTTGAAAGCCAGTAAAAAAATGATCCCTGGTCTGGTATTCAGAACATTTGGAGCTTCCTTTTTTAATGTAAATATCCGCACAATTTAGTTCTGGCAAAAATTTGAGTAGTATAAATTGCTGTGCTACTTGATGGGAGCAGCAGTAGCTACTGTCCTCCTGTGACAGCTGGAATGCTTTCATAATGGATGCATTTTCCCATTTAGCTAAATTAATTACCCCATCTTTGTGTTTGATTTGTCAGCGTAGCTATTGTGAGAAAACACACATTTTCTAGTGCATTTATAGTTATTTCTTGCTCAGTTTGAGAATTAATTAACCCGTCTTGTGCACTGCAGAAAACTGCTTGTTGTAGAGTACCCCTGCTTTTTCCTCTCCTTGGACTACCTTCTTCTAGAGTCTCCTGTAGACTCGGTCATACGATGGACCTTATGTTGGCAGTTTTGGAGCACACAGACGTAAGTGAAACCACTGCCCAGTACTGGTTTGGGATGTCAGGCTGGAGCTCTCCAGGACTGGGGAGGTGTATTTGCCACTCTTGCTGCAGGGGCACCCTCTGCTATGTGGGGAGAGGCAGATTGTTTGTGGTCGTCTGGAGGAGCAGAGAGCTCGAGCTCAGCGTTGTTTTCTGTCCAAGGGACACACCCCGCAATTGCTAGATTGACAGAGATGCATTGTGATAAATTTGGGGAAGAGTTTTTCTTTTACCATGGGTGCCTTATTGAATTACAAGAAGCATTTGCTTAAAATATGAGCACATAAAGATGTTTGTAACTGCTGGACAGATTCTTGTATCAACAGATAATAAAAAAGTCAGACAGGTTAATTAAAGAGCAAGAGATGTTTCATTTGAGAAACCTCATATACATAGGCGCCTTCTAAATGGCTGAGGCATCCAGGCCCAGGGCATCCGTGCCTCCCAGATGCTCCGTGCGATAGCAGGGGAGCAGCCGTGGCTGGCAGCGCCCGAGCTGCAGCTCTGCCTCGGGGCTGGCACCAGGGCCTCGGGGGCTGGAGTGCAGCCAGCTCGGGCAGCTAAATTAAGGCATTGATCTTCCTATTGTTCTCTTCAAGGAGGATCAAAATGCTCTCTCCTGTCTCCGGCATGGGATGCTTCCACGGACACCATGTATGAAGCCTCTCAGGAACATGAGCAATATTTCACCCTTGTGTTTTTCTTGGTGGGTTGTTTTATTGCACATGATAGGATCTAGGTGAGCACTGAGAGCTAACTTCTGCCTGAACCTGAAAAAGGCCCTGAAAATGTGGTGTTTCCAGTATTGCTATGGCTAGCTCTGTATTTCCGGGATTAACTTTGCATTTCCCAGTCACAAAGCTGGAGTGCAGCACCTGGCTGCCTGACATGGCAGGTGCTGCAGTGCTCCCTCCTTTGCATGCACCTCACTAGCTCTTAACAACACTTCTCCTTTCTGAGCTGCAAAATGTTTTGGAAAAAGAGGAATCAGTATCTTTAACATATCTGCTTCATTTTAAATGTTTTTTTCTCACTTACTAAAACCATGTAAAATTATCGTATGGTTTATTCACTTTAAAATTATAACTTGAGATTAAAATGTCCGACACGGTGCATTTCTCTGGCCAGCACACTGACAATGCACCTTTAAACTATTTGGCTTGGAGAGGAGCATCAGTAGCAGTACTGATTTTTGTTGTGGAAACCTAGAGCTCAGTATGGGGAAATGCTCCCTCCTTGCTGTGACTGTTCCAAAATATTCTAATTTTCTTCTTATGTTTTCCCTCTCAACCACAGTGTTTATACTTACAGAAGGGGAAAATAGCCAAATGTAAAGGTCACTCTAAAGCAGAGACTTTGTGAATACCAAAATCTCCCTCCAAAGAATTTCAGCTCGTAAGATTTATTTAAAAACCCTCACAGAAGCCCTTCAGAATGGAAATGCTTTCTTATATCACACTGAAAGCTGTGGCTTTTAGTGGTGGTAAATTTGCACTTCCTAACATGTTATTTCTGCCAGTGTTGATTATAGTTTTGCTGCAGAAATAACTAACTTTGTAATTTAATCTGCCATGGTATTGTCAGCCTAAAATTCGATGTGTGCATGCTGCATTATGAAAAACTGTAGTGCAGAGGCTGCCTCTGGCTCTGCAAGTCCCTGAACTGTGAAGCATTGGAGGCTGGCAGAGTATCCAGAGAGGTACCACTGCCTGCATGCCTTGGTTTGTCCTGTTCCCAGTGCAGCTACTCCTGGCCACTGCTGGATTCCAGGCACCATCCAGAATTACCTAAAAGACAGTGGAGAAATACATGCTTGGCTACATAATTATTCTTTATGTTAAATATACTCAGGTATATTAGCCAATGCTTGTATTAATTTGTAATACCTGAAAAACCCGATCAGGTCTTGATTTTTTTAATCAAGTTACCATTCCAGAGGAGTAGCACAGTTCTTGTGGAAATTCTTAAAACAAGGTACTAAGAAATCTGACTCATAAAGCAAATGCCTCATGAAATTTGAATGTTTAGAAGGGAAAATGACTGGCAGCTCCCCTTGTAAGTGTGCTAGTTGCAATAAAGTATAAAAGTTCAACATCAAAGAGATCACCGCTTAGTCTGTGGTGTATTTGTACATCAAAGAACAAATACAGGACAAAAGTAACTGCACAGAGATACAGTTCATCCTTGCAGACAGGTCCCCGTGGAATGCTATAAAGAGCTGCTTTCATAATGTGGAAATGATCTCTGGCACATCTTCATTTCTGATTTGGGGAATAGGTAAGAGTAAGAATTAGAAGCAGTGTCTCAGAACCCGGTGATGCCAATGCACTCGGTAAGAGCGTCGGAGATTATGGGATGTCAGCGCCGCAGTTTGTGTCTCACTGTGACTCAGATGTATCAGCCTGGGTGACAGATGACAACTGTGTCTGCAGCACTGCCACTTCACTGGGGGGAGGCTGGGCAGAAATGTCTCAAATGCCCTAATGAAAGGGAGAGGTCTGCTTCTAGATTTATTTGTTGTTATGCCAGTGGTCAGGTACTGTAAGGAGTTGCCCAGAGAGGTTGTGGAGTCTCCATTCTTGGAGCTGCTCAAACCTCAACGCTGAGCCTTATTGACCCTGCTTTGAGCAGGGGCTGCATCAAGTGATCTCCAGAGGTGCCTCCAACATCGACTCTTCTATGATCCATGAGAGAAACTCTTTTATAGTAAGGCAGCTGTCTGCTTCATATTTTTAATTATGGCCTCTCTTAGTGCAAGACACAATTCAGCCAAATATGTGACTGGCTCTGGCACAGGAAAAGCCATCCACCTTTTTTTACTGTTTTTTTTTTTTTTTTTAGCTTTTGTAGTGTGAAAGCTTGATGTATTTCTACTGATTCGTGCTTTTAGTAGTTTGTGGTTCTGTCATTTGGTGGGGTTTTGTTGTTTTTTTTTTTTATTAATTCTTAATTGTCTTGAATTAGAGAGAAAGTTTGTTTATGTCTGCCTTAGAATTAAAGAAAAATGAACTTGGCTATGCAGAGCATTTCCTCTTTCAGCACAAGGCAGGTCATGAGAAGTCGGACAAGGAAATTGTTGGACTGGCATTGATCGATTGGTGAATTGTATTGAAGGCAGCAGAGACTTTGCTATTAACTTGAATGTATCTGTTTTAATATTAAAATGATAAGTAAGTCACATCTATTCTTCAGTTCTAGTCTTTCTACTTGATTTGTATCTCTGTAAGTGGTAACTGCATATGTGATACACAGAAATGTTAATCAGGAGACCCAGACTGAATCTGAGTTCTCCAAAGTTCAAGTGTGCTTGGATCAACGGTTTTCATAACAGTTCCACATTTTGAGGAGATAGTATTGTCAGCAGACTAATTTCTTTTACTGCAGAACTAAAAATAGTTACAATCTTGTGGAATCATTAAGAAATACAAAGGATTTCTGTTAAAAACCCTGGGGAAACCTGATTAGGCAGACTACTGTATAATTAATTTATGTGCTACTACACTTGGAGAAGTAGTGCATCAGTAAACAGAAGTCAGAATGTAAAAGGCTAAGAACTGCTGGGAATTGTGTTAAGACATCAAGGCTTGAAAACAACAATTTGAGCACCTCAGGGGAGACGAACATTTGCATTTGGTGGAAGGACAGACAACTCCAAAAGGCCAGGGCAGGGGCATCTGTGAAGGAAGGCTCATGCTTGTGCTTAGCACTTCCTTTGCCAATAAACACCTTTGCTACTACCGCAGTATTTTATGCTACCTTCAAGCTGATGTTCTGATTGGTCCCTAGACTATATTCCTACATTTATGAACCTATGTCAGGTAAAGTGTTGTTAGAATGTTCCTTTTGTTAGTGCTGTGCTTTAAATGCATTCATTCTGATAATTGAGTTGTTGCCTAAGATGTGACATGGATCACTGATTTGTGCCATTGTTTGTCTTGTTTGCTTTGAGATTGGAAGTAATTGTCAGCAAGGGTCTGTAATTATCTCTTTGGAAAAAGTCGGAATCTTCCTATAATGAGGTGCAGCAGTTGTGTATGTAGAAATCAGGGTGGCTGTGATGACAACATGAATGAATTATTCTTCCAGAAATATGTTTAAAACCAATTTCTACCCCACTGCAATAGCATCACCTGGAGAAGGAATTCCATTCTGGGACAGTACATGTACCATGACTAGACCCTGTGGTGGCCAAGGAGGAAGAAGGAGCTATTGGCACAAGCTTTTGGTCCTTCAGCAATGAACGTTTTTGGGAATTTGAGGAAGATATTACACGGACAATCAATTTATGTTTTTCTGTTTAGAGAAAAGTATAATGTAACTATTTTTAATGAGGCCTATTTCTGTGTCTGTTGTGTGGCTGACAGGGAGAAATGGGCTGTGGTTGAAGAGCTTTACTAAATAAGTGGCTTCCTTGGATCTTGTGTCATGCTGGAGTCCTTCTGGTAGCATTGGCTGCTCATTCTGCACACAGGGGAGCTGAAGAGAGTTGAGGATGCTTAACATGCTGAAGTCAAGCCTTTTCTCAGGAAATGATAATAATTGGTTTTAAATAGTGACCACAGGTAAATGTAGTGTCTGTACAAGTACCTTGCTCTGTGGAATGAACTGCAGACATGTTTGTACTGTGCTGTTAAGAGAAGGTGGAGCTTTCCTTATTCGAGTGTGTCAAGTCCCGACCTGCTGGCTGGCACATACTGCGTTTGGACAAGACAAAAGCTTTACATTTTAGAGAGACTAATCAAATGAATTCAATTTATATGCTAAATTGAAGGAAAGTTCACTGTTGAATTATAAAAAAAAACCAAAAAACCAAAACACACCAACAATGAACTTTTTGAGGCTCCTTCCCACCTTCAAAACACGCTGAGTGTCAAGGTAACAGTTTATGTTGCAGAGTGTGTGTATTTGCTTGCCCAGGAACAGTTGCCAGCACCTTGTAAAATCAAAATCCCAAAATGAAATCCTTCAATACTTTGCTCTTTCCCCTCATTGAATTGAATCGAAAACTTTCTTAGGGAGGTGCCAGCAAAAATAATGTGGGGTTGTGCGGCTTAACTTCTTTTCTTGGGCTGTTGCCTCAGCATTAGCGATTGGGTAACTATGCTAAGTTCAGATTTTGTATTAGCAGGGGGTGGGATCTCTTTATGTGGGAATGAATATCCTGAATGAGCAACGTGCACAGATGTCCAACTTGTTTCTGTGGAGGCTCAAGTTAAAGTTCTAGGAGCATGTCGAAAGCTGGCATAAAGCTGTGTATCTCACATGAAAGGCACTGCTGTGTGCTGGCGAAGGCATTCGTTCTGAATTGGAGTCAGGTTTTTTTAGCCAAGCATTTTTTCATTGGTGGAAGTTTTAGAGTTTCTGAGGACTTTTATCTGTTTCTAGTGTAAAAACACCTTAATAATTGAAATGACATAGCACTGCTTCAAATATAATCACCAAATATAAAGTGTGAGAAGAATTAATTTAATTATAATTAATTCCAGTTTTCAGAGAATGCTTTCAAAGTTGTCTTAAGCTGGATACCAAAATGGTTATCACTTTGGAAAATGTTCCAAGTCTCCAAACATCTCAGTCAAGTGTCTATTTCACAAAAGATTTCTTTGATCCAGCTATCTAGGAGATTTATCCGAGGAGAGAAAACCCAGATTGCTTGCTGCTAATCCAGTGCTTTGCAAACAAGATTTTAATTTTTATTCCCTTTACTTGTTTTTCAAAAATTCTGGCAGATATACAATGGGATGGTTTCTTCCCATAAATAAGTAAGCCCGTTGTAAGCAATGTCAGTAGAAAGTAGTCCTGAGATTCATTTAGTTTTAAGTACCTACTCATTTTTTCCTTTTGAAATTAATACCATGTCCTAAGCAACTTGAATGCTCATAAATCATGTTAGTTGAAGAGGAGAAATTATTCCAAATTTAGTCTCTTTTAGGCATTTACACTTCTTCTCAAAGATGTTTTGTTGTCCCAAAGGCTGCCTAGAGGAAGTTGTCCTTTGGCTGGATTCACAGCAGGTTGGCCCCAAGGTTGGCAGGTCCTGTTTGTATTTCCCTTCACATGAGTGGAATTGCTGTGTGCACCAAACATGCAGCTGGTCCCTGTCACGAAATGCAGGCTGAGCTGCCTCTGTGCAATAGCTGGGGAAGAATTCTTCCCTCCTCTCAGCTGGGGCAGTAAAGCCGTGGAGTTTGTCAGAGAAGCTGGGCTTGTTACTGCTACTCCAAATCATACCATTGTCATTATGAGATCAGATCACTGAACAAACTAATCAAAGGGGATTTAGCATGGCCCGAAAGAAAAAAACATTCCCATACAAAAAAAAAAGAAGCTGATTTTTAAATACTATGGTATTTTTCAGGGAAAAGAGCACATCGTAACAGAATAGATGAAAACAAAGGGCTGTGTTCTAAAAGAGACCGTATCAGGAGCACTAGGGGAATGAAAATAAGCAGGTATTTATTTACCTGCCCATTAATGCCATCATTCAGTTCTGAATACATTGTTCATTTGAATTAAAGAACCCACCCAAATGTTCTAAGACATTATTTATTAACAGTAACTGGTTTTAATGTCAAGAGAGAGTAAATTAAGTTGGTTACACAATTTAGCAGATGCTGCTAAATGTTGTGGATGTTATTAGTCATTAAGTAACCAACAGTTAGTCTGGCAATTTATTAAATCTCAGGACACTGGATGCAGGAATCTTTGTTTTCTTTATGAAGTGGAAGAGCACCTCAGAATAACATTAGCAATATGTAGACGTGTATAAATTCTTCCTTGTTCTTTTCCTCATTTCTCTCTTACTGACTGCTTTAAACAAATCTTCATTTAGGTTTTAATGAAAACATTTTTTTCTGTAGTGAATCTGTCAGAAAAAGTAAATTGACATGTCATGGAAGGGCTTTGTGATTTGCAGGCTGTTTTTTTCCTTTTTTTAAGCATATGCAAAAGGTGTATTTTGGTGCTGTTACACTGTGATGGATAAAAAAAATTGCACTGACTTTTATCCAGGAGAGGAAAGCGAGTTGTTTTCTTTCAAGGGCTGTAGATCAATTGATGTCTTACAGAAGTAATACCATGAAAGTGGGGAAGAGCTATTCTTTGATACTCAAGTCTTTCTATTTCAGTTGGTACAGTAATGGGCTTTTGAATTAAAGGTTGGTTAAAGCTTGTATCTATTTCAGGGTATTGACAGCCGAAGCAGACTCACTGAGCCAAAATTTATATGTTTATCCAAGCTTGTTAAAATCAGAATTTATGTTGACTGTACTAATATGTAAGCTTTAATACCACTTTTATATAGAAGGCTGCTATTTGAATTTTCAGCGAAGTAAATTTCTTTACAATATGCCTTTGAGTTATGGTTTATAACTGGATTCATATAAATAAATGCTTTCAGCCAAATGCTGTTGAACTAATTCCATTTTGAAGTCATTAATTATATTTAGCTCACTGAAAAAAAGGAGGGGTAAGGCATCGACTAACCATATATAAAAGTGACAACAGAATTGTTTCGTGAAGGAGCTTTGGGCCTGTTAAACTACCAAGAGTGAGTGCTTTGTTGGGTTGCTTGGTGTTTTAATCAGTGAACAGAAGCTAACTAATGCATTGCTTTACTGCAAAGACATTCCATTTTGAACAGATGTTAATACAGTTAATGCTTTTTGCTTTTATCGTGTTAAGGCTTTTGCAAGAAAATCTGGCTATGCAATGACACTACTTGTTTATGCAAGAAAAAACCCCATGTTTCTTCATCGTAAATCCATTAGCTCTTGTCAAATTGGTGAATTTCAAGGTCAATTTCTTCAGATGTATGTTCAATTGTAAAAGTGGTTTGTTGCAGTCAAGGTAAAAAAGAAAACTTACGGCTTTGACTTCTTACAGTATGTATATATATATGTGTATAGTGTGAAACTGAAGATAGAGTGCCATGAAATCAAGATGCAACCAAAACAAAATTTTAGTGCAGTTTGTGTGAGCCTGCTCATTGCACTTTATTATTAAGATTTTGTTTCCAAGAGTTAGAGGACATAATAAACCTGAGCAGTGCTCATTGCAGTTTCCCAAACACAGATTGGGAAATGTGTATATATATATATATATATATTTAGGCTGGAGCATGGTACTTAATGCCATTTCCATCTTTATCCTTCCATTTTGGCTATTCCATTAGATGCCTGCAAAATTTTCCTGTTTGGAATTTACATTGCCAGGATTGCATAGGCTGCATGCAGAGCTCTCATCTTGGTGAAGTGCTGTCCAATTGCCTGATCCTCTTTCCTTTGCTGTCTAGTTTCTTTTTTCTTTCATTTCATTACTTTCATTTCTCCTCCTTCATGTTAACGTTCTTCATCTCTAATTCACTTTCTTGTGTTTTTCTTTCACTCTCTTTTGAAAGCAAACTGCCAGTGCCTTATTTAATTTCTTTGAATGCACTGAGGGGTAGCAACGCTGTGCATTTTAGCCCTTTGTAACCAGCTGGTTCAGATCAGGGTGAAAGAGTGAAAGACAGAGCCCTGTGGGACACCTCTGTGCTGTGCCCTTCTGATGCTGCACTCTCACTTCTTCAAGACACCTTTAGTCTCTTCAAAGAGGAGACCTTTGGTCCTTCAATAGCCTTCTGGAACAGTTCCAAGAACACCAGAGGGTCGTAACAACTGCAAGAAACTGTCTCTCCATCTGGACTTCTAATTGTCTTTCCATCTACCAAAATTCATGTCTAGTCTCTTAAAGCTCTGCTTCCTGCAGAGCTGCCCCCCCAAAACACTTCTGACTTCATTAGCATCTTGTGGCATTCTGTGCCAGGGACACCCCTAGATGATCATTGGCATCCTCAGAAAACTTAAATTGTTGTTGTTTGTTGTTTTACTCGAGGAGAAACTGATGTTCTCAGATTTGCTGTTTTGGAGGGAAGAGATGTGGAATTACCCTGCCGAGCTGCTGCAGTATCTGAAACATTTAATTGTTCATCATGAGCTCCCTAAACACACGTGAACTGTTCTGGTTACCAGCATGATTAACCAGAAATCAACTACAAGCTCGATTTCAGGAAAGTTTCAGTGAAAGCTCTGCTGTGCTTGTAGACTGCCTAATAAATTTGAGTTTATTAAAATGAGCTAGCATGAAGCAAGAAAGCTTGTCTTGAGTAAGTCTGGACTTACTCCTAAGTCCTTTAACAAAACACTGCGGACATCACTTAAATCACATGTGAGGTACACAGAACCAGAATTACAGTGGAGTGAGCTGGTCAGCAGTTTTGGACCTAAATAGTAGGAACCAAGGAAAATGCAAAAGATGATAGAGTTTTGTACTTCGGTTCAAGATTGTTGGAATGGGGACCCTCTTTTTGTCTGCATTTTTTACATATAATGTTTTATGTCTGAGGTCCTCATCCAAAATTGTGTTTCCTCAGCTCTGCTGAGTGGTGAGCAAGCTTCTCCCACTGTCCCTCCTGCTGACTTCATCCTCAAGAGGAGAGTGCAGCACTGGCACGTTTGCTGACACTGATAGCTAGGAGACTTTATTTAGGAGACTTTATTTATGGTGTATCAGGTGCCTTAGAACTCTGGTCTCAATCTCATGCACCCCATCATTAAAAAATAAAATCTAAGCAAGTCCAGTAGATCAAACGATTTTTCATTAATTCATTGCAGTTTCTTGACAAACTACTGACTTATGTTAATATATATTTTCCACTCGTCCATAAGAAACAGAATTAATATTGGAAAATGTTTTCCTTTTTCAGTTGCACACTTCATAGTGTGTTTCCATCTTCTGCCCCACTCCTGATTTTGTCCAGCTCTGGCTTTTAGAAATATGGATATAGCTGATCCTCAGCTATTGCTTGAAAATATTCCTAATAGTTTTAATCATGGATATAACTTGTAGATATATACATATATTGTGATTTTTATGCATCTAACATGCAGGTTATTTAGCTTTTCAGACAAAGCTACCTCCAGACTCAATTCAGAAACTACCTGTGGGTAATACGAGGGAAAGCCCATTCTTCAAACTCATCATTCTTTTGTACTTCCTTTGTTTCTCTGTTTCTAGAAGACCTTCATGTAGAGCTTTGCCATGGACTGTTTAATTGGTTTTATACTGGCATCTTGCTTCAGTTGATTGTGGTGATTATGGAATGCTTCTCTCTGTCTTTGAAACCTGAAAGTACCCCAAATAAACTGAAACCCAAATAGACCCACTAAATAATATTAGCTAAAAATCTTACAGCTTTCTGTGTCTCTGTGTATTTTTGCTTCTTTTTTGTTTTGTGCTTTTTTTTTTATTAAATACTCAAGGGTTGGCAGTGCTGTGAAGTAGAACAGTGAAGCATAAATATTAATTGTGGTAGAAATATTGTCTAGAATCTCATTCTTGTTTTACTTGAAAATAATACTCAATTGTCTTGGCCGTGCTGGAACAAAGACAAGACCTAAGGGATGTGCATTTATTTGGCTGCAACTTTATTAACACGTTTGGGAGCAGTGCCTGGCAATAAATCACACGGAGTGAGTCACTGCCTATTCCTTGATGGTTCGTGCCTCTCTGGGGAGCTGCTGCCAGCCCTCCCTCCCGGGCTGGCTCCCCGCACTGCGGGGCCTCCGCACGTTTCGTGTGCTGGGGTGAGGGGAGGGTTCTTCTCCCAGCACCAGAGGGTGGGAGCCACAACTGCTTTTTCCCAGCTTTCTCAGAGAACCACTGCTGGCCTGGCTTGGCTCTTTTCCCCTCTCTGGCAAGGTGAAAAACCGTGGGAATGTATTTAAGACAGGTACCACCTAGGAGTGGCAAGGTCTGTATCTTCCCACTGCTCTTCCTGAGTAACACCTCATTTTGGAGGATCTCTGCCATAGATAGGGGCTAGTAATCCTTTGTTTGCGTGGGCTCAAAATGCTCTCTTCAGTTTGGGGAAGACTTTGAATTTTATGGGCAGAGATGAAAATTGCAGCCCAATTGATAATGCATGTTTTTCAACCCCTCTCACTCAGGCAGCCACACACATGTACGAGGTGTGTCTGCACTATTACTCTCAATTGTGACTATAGTTTCTGCCTGGCTCTTTCCTGCTGTCTCCACTTGCAATGTAAAAGTATGTTGGATAAAAATTTCCTATCATTAAGCTCAGTGAGACTAGTGCAAAATAGCTGAATGGATTAAAAAGTTTGTATTGTTGCCTCACTGGGGGGAATGCAGAGCTTCTAAATTCTTCTTTGGTGCCCTACTAGTGATTATTACCAAAATGGATATTTTAATTTAATTTAGCAGTGGCAAGTCTAGTTTGCTAGGACAAGGAGCACTTCTCCCTTCCATAAAGAAAAGTGATTCCAAAAAGTTGAAAGTTGCAGTATTGTAATGGCTGTATTTCTTCTGGTAGCCCTTGTGTGCTTTTCTGTGTAAAGATGATAAACTGCCCTTGATGGGACTGAGGTATAGGCAGGCTGGAGCTCTGCTGGAGCTGGCCACATTCCAGCTGTAGGACTACGGGAAGCCACAGGGGAAGCCCTGGTTGTGTTTTAGCTCCAAATTGTCCATTCTGGGCCAGAAGTGTGAAGGCACAGGCAGGCCCTCCTCCCTTATGTAATACTGTGCAACGTGGAGTTGAGTCTGTGTTTTAGAAAAGTGGTGGTGTTGATTGGTTAGTTGGTCATTAAATCATAGGCAATTTATTTTTAAATAAACTTAATGACAACATTTGTGCATGCTGATTTTGAATGTCATTTATGTTGCAACAGAGCTTTAGATGGATTAATTACATCATTTGTAAGCAAACACCAGACGAATAAAGATGAAGTTCACTGGACTTTTGACAGAGAAACTTAAAAGACTTAGTTTATCTGTGCCCTGAGAATTGTCATCAATTGGTCTTGCTTTTCAGGTATTTACCTTACAGAGAGACAGTCAGGTTGTTACGTGTGAAATGAAGCAAGTGAATTCGCTGGTGCACAGCAACAGTGACAAATCCATTTTCCAGTCCTGGATTATGGTCTTAAAATCAAAGCAGTAATTGTTATTTAGTTCCTGTAATCAGTAAGCTCGTAGGTTTCAAAGAAAACTAGAAGTATTTGCTGTGTGGGCTAGGTGATAGCTCATGACAGAAGTTCAGTTGTTTGAAAGTTTACTTCAGCTCCTACTTTAGCTCCTGAAAACTGTGATTGCAGAGAAAGTAAAAACTTTCTCGTGTTTTTCAATATCGACTGATTGAATTACGGTGTTTTTTAAAATGACCTGATTTTAAAAGGCTTTAGAGTTCTAGGTTGAGTAAATTGCGTGATATAGTGAAGGCTGTAAATCTGTCGAGTTATATCCTGTACCGTTTGAAGAAAATGAAAGAAACAGCTAACATTTGTGGTTTAGTCTCTTCTCACTTTACCCTCTTTAGTCAGTGCAGGCAGAAGGATTAGTAACTCTTGGTTCTCTTTCTCATCTGTTTCTGGTCATCCTAGGATGAAAACTGTGTTTTATTTAATTTGTTTTGTGCTTAGATATTGTACTGGTTTATGAACACTTGAAAATAAAGGCACTTGTGAACTTTGTCCTAATCGCAAGCAAGGCACTTGACAGTGTATAAACAAAAAAATACATTATCTGTCTTGGTGAGCTTACATCTGGAAATGTAGGATAATCAACATGGCATTTGTAGAACTGTCTTTACATTCTCCAACAACTTGTAAATATATATTTGTGAAAAATAGAGCTTCCACCATTGAAGTCTTTGTTCCAAATGTAGATGTTTTCTAAATGTTTTAGAATTTCTTCAGTGAAAGTTTGTTAAGATGGCACATACAAATTGTGCTGGAAAGTGATGGCATTTCATTCCAAGTACAACTAAATGTAGGAGATGCCCTACATTGTATGAAATGCTTTTGCTATATTACTGTGTGACTGTGTACTACTATAAGAAGTACACAGTCTTTTAAAAAACCTTTGTGGAATTCAGTAAACTTGGTTTTCTGAATTGTATGCAGATTGTATCATCACTTCTGGAATGAGCTTTTTTCCCTGGGCCAGGGCTGCCAGACAGAGCTCTCTGACAATCTCTTTATCTGTAGGGTTGTCTATAATGTTAATTAGTGAACTCTTTGAAAAACCGGCTTCCATGAGTTAATTTATGCACAAAACATCACTGAGGGATGCGTTTTACCTGTTTCACAAGTAGGGGACTGAAACATAGCTTAAGGGACGTGGCTTGGGCCACACAAGAAGCCTGTGTCATAGCCAGGAATCATGAGATTCACATTTCATTGCTTAACCACACACATTCAGAAAATAAATAGTTGAAGAAAAGCAGATGCAACACTGAGGATTTGAGTGTTGGGTACAATTTACAGGATGCTTAACTCTGCCCATAAAACCAGAAGGATCTGCTTTGGGAGGCCAATAATTCTTTTGCTTTCATACAGCCCTAGAATGGCCTGGGTTGGAAGGCCAGCTCCCTGCAAGCACCTGCCGTGGGCAGGGACCCCTTCCACCATCCCAGGTTGCTCAGAGCCCCGTCCAGCCTGGCCTTGGACACTTCCAGGAATGGAAAGTTGCTCTAGGCAACCTGTGCCAGGACCTCTTCCAAATATCAGGTCTAACTTTCCTCTTTCAGTTTGAATCCATTCCCCCTTGTGCTATCACCTCATACCCTTGTCCAAAGTTGTCCAGCTCCTTTAGGCACTGGAAGATGCTCCAGGGTCTCCCTGGAGCCTTCTCTTGTCCAGGCTGAAGAGCCCCAGCTCTTCCAGTCTGTCTCCGTAGCAGGGAGCTGTTCCAGCCCTTGCAGCATCTCCATGGCCCCCTGGCCTTGCTTCAGCAGGTCCAGGTCCTTAATGCCAGAGGCTCCAAGCTGGGTGCTCTGCACTGCTTGGTGCCGTTAGCAAACTTGCTGCTGGTGCACTCAGTCCCACCCTGTACATGCCCAACAAAATCCCTGTTGATCTGAGTGCAAAGTGCCAGGCTGGCTGCAGACATTATAGTCTGCCTTGTATTTTGGTAGTGCAGAATTTCCACTTTATGTTGATGCCTTTTTTTAGCTCACTGGTACTACTTCGTAATAGTCATTACTTATGGCTGATGCCCTCACCCCAAGGACTAAGGAAACAGAATTTGAATGTTAACCCTTTCCAGGGATTTTTAGAGTATCAGCTCAATCCCTCAGAATCATAAGGCAGAAGTGAAAATTCTGAGGCTAGTATTTAAATTTAAAGCTGTCTTTGAGAATTCTTATTTTCATTAGGTTTGTGTTTGTTTTTAAATATGTGCTTCTAATCTAGCAAGGACGTAATGAGCTCTTGAGACATAATAAGCTCAGTAAGACTTGAAACACTGTTTACCACTTGAAGTATTTACGTGGCTTTTATTCCTATTAATGTATCCAAGCACAAAATGGCATTTAATAGATCCTCACAGATAGGAAGCCTCTAATCCTAACGCTCTGCAGGTATGAACTGAATTACAGAAAAGATGTGCCCAGCTTCATGAAGCTGTTCAGTCATTGAACTCGTAGTGTGTTCATAAGTCCTGCACATTTTACGGGAGTTCAGAGTGTGCCTAACTCAGGGATAGTTCTGTGGCTCACACACACAGTCCTTGTTAAAGCACAGGGACATGGAGTCACGCCTGTCAATCCTGTAGCAGCAATCCTGAGCTAGTCGGAGAGGAAGAAGCGTTTCCCATTTGCTTCTGAAGGAAGGCAGGAAAATTCAGGCTAGAAGGAAAGGACAGGTTGTAACTGAGGAAAACAAGCTGTTGAGCAACTTCTTTTAGAATCAGGATGTGTTTTCTATCACTTGATGGCTCTGTGTGCATAATTATGGCACTTAAAAAAGAAGTGCCTTCTAGTATAGCTGGTCTGTATGGGCATCATACAAAACCTGCTGAGTGAAATTCCCTCATTTCTATCACACAAAAGGTGAATTTGATTATAATGTTATCTACCACCCTCGTTGTTTCTGTTTATGTAAATTTTCCTTGAACTGATTCCATTATGCTGATGCTGGAAGCAATGTGTAGACAATTTCTTTCAGTTCTAATCCTATGATATTTTGTATCATGCAGTTTTATCTCTTCTTATCAGAAATTTTGGAATTGGGAATATGAAGAAGACGAATGGGATACAGTCTATCCCTGACTGCTGTACAGCTAAATTAGCACATTGGCATAGTGCAATTACTTTTGCACATAAGGAAGACGCCTCCCTGTAAATTCTTTGTGACATAAGGTTTCTGACTAAAATTAGGTCATGGCTATTTAATTGTTTAGGTGTCCACCCATGAGGGAGCTACAGAGAGCTCTTTCAATTCCTTGCAATCAAGTAAGTAGCAGTTACTCTCATTTATCCTCCTAGGAAATAGTCCACCAAAAATAATACGTTGATTCCTTAGCCCCTCCCTGTCACTAATCACTCAGCTCTTGTAGCTACAGACTGACTTGGCCTTCAGCACCGGAGTGTCCAAGTGCTTCAGTCATTAATTTTCAACTTACGACACTTTGGTGATGTAAGAAAGCGTTGTCCTCATTTCACAGCTGAGGAATTGACACATGAAATAAGTTGCTTGCTTAAAGATTCACGGCAATACTGGCCATAGAAACCAATGACTTATTCATAGAGTATTCTGTTTCTTGGAAAATCAGTCTTGTGTTCCTTGTCCTTCTGCCTGCTACCCCAGATCTCCTCGGACAAATTTAGCAGGCCAAGAGTTTAGGCTTGTGTGTATTTTAGCCTCCCATAAGCTGGCATTGCCAAACAAACGCACCCCTCCCTTGTGTGAGCACAAGCAGTATCTCCGCTGTCACGTGGGGAATTAAGTCAGGAAACTGATTCAGGTTAAAGTTAATCCCCCAAGAGCAGTCCCAGCCCGAGTGGTTCTGCAGTTGGCCCTTGCAGTGCAGCTGTAGAGGCACCACTCAAGTGGGGAGAGGGACGGGAGGCGAGGCCAGCTTTGCTCGGTGACTGGAGGTTTCTCCTGGCAAAAATGCTTGTGGAGTTAATGGGGTCAAGTTCATGAAAACCTTAACCAAAATAAGTTCTAGTTTCTTCTTTCTCTGGAGTCCACATCACATGCTTTAAGTTTTCCCCGTGTTTGCAGAGCCCACCCAAAGCATAGGGACAAACTGTGCCCAGAACACAGAGGAGCTTTTTCTGTCAGTTTTTACTCTGGGGACATTTTACATCTTCCCTGCATGGCAAGTTTTTTTTTGTGTGGCTGCTATCATTAAAAATTCTTGATTCTGCATAACTTTTTTCTGTTTGAAATGAAACTATTTTTGAGTAGTTGCAAATGCAAGCAGGGAAGAAACACAGTTACCAGGATAAGTACGTTTGTAAAGGAAATAAAGTGCTGTAAGTGTGGAGCTTAATGCCTCATTTCACCCTGCACCACACTGACCTATGTGAGCCCACTTTTCCTTTCTGCCCTGAGTGGTTCCATAGAAAAGAAGACCAATTGGAATTGTGTGCGTGATTTTGGTCTTTAGGTGGAGCCTGTCTGCCATGACTCTTCTCACGAGTTAGACACATGGGGAGAATCCTCCTATTTAGCTGATCCTTCTCGGAAGAGGTGTTCAGAGGGCTTCCCAATTGCTGTGCTGAGGTGAACATCCAGCTTTGAAAACAAACTACGAAATGCTGCTGCTTCATTTGAAAGACTGCACCTAGGAGAACCTGTAACTGTGAAATGATGCCCTCGTCCTGACTACATCAAAAGTCCACAAAAATATATGCAGGGCCTTTGGCATGCTAATAACTTGGTTGTTGATGACTAAGGCAGGAAGAAGGGTGCCAATGACATCTAAAAGGAGACTGAAAGGAATTCTTGTACTTAAAATATTGCTGCAGAAAAGAGCAAAACATCTTTTAATGACTGCTGTTAATATCTTTAACATATCTTTAACCTTTTCGCTGGAACTGCCCCGTGACCCCTGAAAATATTTTTTGCCATCTTTTTTGCTGAATCCTGTTCCCCAACTTTTCTGGCTTTTTTATTTTGTGGTCAGTGTGAGTCCTCTGAAGAGAGTGAGAGGATGTTGCAGATGGTCCTCTGCTATAAACTTCTGTTGTAAAAAAACTGAGAGCCTGTGTCAGCCACAGCCCCTGTTCTGACCCGGCCACCTCAGAAGCCTCAAAATAAATGTGTGTGGGATTGTTGTATTTGGGTTTTTATTGTTCAGGCCTTGTTCAAAGGTTCAAGACTGGGGCATAAATCTGTTTGATTTTCTTCCTCAGCTGAACACAGATCATAACATTTAGAGCACAGCCACTTTGTGTAGCAGGAACCTAACAAGAACCAGATTTTAACATTGTCACTAGTTCCTTTGAAGGAAGGCAGTGTTAGCAATTACGATCTAGACTAGACATTGGTAAGAACTTAGCAAATAATTATAGGCTTCCTAAAGGAGTATAGTATGAGTAATTGCAGATTTAAAAATGTTATTATGAGGAGTAGTTTATACCGAAACTTCATCCTGCTCTTTGAAACCAGAATCCATAAGCATCATGCCACAGCAAATGCTTGCCCTTCTCCACAGAAGAACGTAGACTCGCCTTATTGTACAGCAAATGTTCTGTGGTACATTATTTAAATTAGCATATAATAGAAACCTAATTGCCCACTTGGGCCCACAGCTTTAGCTGGTGGAGATCGATGTGCTTCCACTGAAGTCAGTGTAGCAATGTTGATTTTCACCCTTGAGGATCTGGCTCAGCAGCTTGTTTCTATTCCAGGCATTGTTAAAGGAGATAGTGTGTTTAGAATATTAAACCATGGCATTGTCAGAGATAGTCAACTCAATTTATGTGCAAGTGAAGAGAAATAAAGCAGTAAAACCATTATTTTTATCTGAGGATTTCAATTTCCATTGTCGATTATTCATATTGACTGATCTGCTACAACAGGGAAATCATGAGCGTGGGGTCATCTTGTTGTGGTTTTAATTTCCTACGTCTGTAGTTATCTAATCCTCTCAGTGTGAGCAAGCATGATTAGTATTTATTTCTATTCTCTGTGCCAGTGCCCTGGGCCAGGTTCTGTGCTAAATCCAGAGTGACTCTCCTACTTAATTGGCATTAGCTTGTGCTGCAGCAATATAAATAAAAACTTGTACTTTCTGTGTGAAGTACTCATAACTCCCAAAACAGGTTTCTTCTATGTGGATATTCTTCCCACATGTAGGCTTGTGATAAATCTGTATTTTTTACTCAGTTTGGAACGTCTTCTAGCAGTGTTTTCCAAATAATACTTAGGGAAGCACAGATTTGGAAAGACTTTGGCTGTTTGTTAACCATTGAGGCACTACTAGAATCATTGCTAAGCTGGTTAAGAAATTGCTAGAGTAAGAACAACACCTGTCTCTCTCTGGAGGGTCAACTACCAAAGTGTACAATAATTTTTCACTATGTCAGATGGTTTTTACAGTCATTTGGAATGCCTACTTAACGAAGCTTATTTTATTTCATGAATGCTCCATTCAGGAATAGGGAAACTTTAGGGCTGAGCTGAGCCAACAGCTCTTTGTGAGAGGTCGTTTCCTCTCCTTTCACTTCCATTATTCTCAGAAGACCTCTGGCTGCTCCCCCACTTATTTCTGCTTCCATTTGTCCCCTGGGAGCTTTGAATAATCAAAGTTATGCTGCAAGTACTCTTCAGAGAGTAGGATGGGGGGAGTTCTGGTTAAAGGGTTTGGGTCTCCATCGAGGACAGTACAGGAACTGACTGTGAGCCTTTTGAAATAATACAGTATTAAAACTCCAGCAAAATTTGGAGTTGCCTGGTGTTCGTTGCAGTCTGTTTTCTGATATGTGCAGAACACAAACATAGGAAGAAACATCAGCAGGAATGATGGGTAAAGTTTGTCTTGGAAGGGTTGAGAGATTGTGTTCATCACTTGCTAAGTTATTGTATGGCTTCATTCAGCTCTGGTTACAAAGTGGTCTTGTTCTGACAAAGATGAAGCTTAGTTCATGAACTGGTTTGGATTGTCTTTGGATGAAATGACTGTAGTAATACAGGTGCTGTGTTTCTATTATTTTCTTCGTGCTTTTGTTAAGTATCCTTTTTTGGGGGAACACAAATTGACATTCACTAATTTCCAGCTTCTACTTTTTTGAGTGATTTGGCCTTTAGAACGTAGCATTAGCCATGTGAAGCAAGCTGGATTTTTCGTTTGAATCTATCAAAACCACTTAGCAACAGTTGAATCAGCAATCTTATTCTATGTTCTCCTGTTCATACTTGTATTTTGTCCGGTTCTGTGGGTCATAAGATTGTGTTCTCCTTATTGAACTGTCAGACTTGTTTGAAAAATGTGTCAGTGTTTCCTGTTCGGGGGGATTATTTTTTGGTGGCCATTTTGCAATTTTGTTTATTTTATAAACAGAAGTACTAAGGCATTCATATAGGCGTTGATGGTAAGTTCCATAAAGCTCCTTTGTTTTCAGTAGTGAATTTTCCTGGGTTTTTGTGGGCTTTTTTTGCCCTTGGAAAACATGTAGCGCATGTGACCAGAGACTTATGTAACACAAGATGTCTTGTGTTGAGGTAAGGAAACCATTTTCGAGCTAGATATCTGAGATGAGCGTTGTGTTATCTCCCTTGCAAAGATAACAGACATTAAAATTCTAGAGTCTGGTGGCCAAATGGCAAAGCACCAAACAGGATAAATTTTCTTTTCCTCAGGTGGTAAATCGTGTTAGATAATTCATGATGCAAACTGCTGTTACTTTTTGAGCATATGAGCTTCTGATGGCACAGCAGCTTTTCTTACCTCTTTATGTTCGATGAAAAGCTGAACAAACTTTGAGAACTGCAGAATGTGGCAGTAGTTTTTCTGCAGTAGATCAGCTAATACTTCTTCGCTTGTATCACTTTACTCCCCAGTGTGGTCGGCGGTGCAGCTCTTACGTGCTCTGCTTTTTGCCTTTTTGTGAGGAAGAAGCGGGATTGCAAAGATAATGGAAGAAGGCAGTGGAGCATTCACGGCAATAATTTCGAAGAGCTGGAGATAAATAAGCAGGCAAAGTTGACAATTCATCTGGGTGGGGGTATTAGCATTTTGAATACCCTCTGCACAGATACAGTTATCACTTAATTGCCTTGACACTAGAAAAGCACTTTGTAGCTGTGAAGAAGAAACCTCTGCGAGTAGTCAATGGTTCTCTTGCGCTGTCCGGGACGCTCGGGCTGCTCTGCTGCTGCGGGAGGGAGAGAGCAGCTCTGGGATCTGCCGCTCAGCAGCTCGGCTGTGCTGTCCAGCACTGGCCCTTCCATCCCGGGGTTGCCCTGGCGGTCACAGGGCTGCGGAGGGAGCCCTTGTTCTCCGGGGCCGATTGCTGCCAGCCCAGTCCTGTCCCCGCGGGCTGAGGCCGCTGCCGCCGCCTTGCAGCACCGGGCCCAGGCACGGCAGCAGGTCCTGGCTCTGCCTGCCATTCCCGCCGGTGTGGGAGCCGGGGCCCGCTCCAGCGTCCCTTGCTGTGCATGCTGGAGCCAGCAGAGCGTTGTGCGCTGGGGCTGCAGCGGTCTGTGCCGCAGGCAGGCGGTAATGGATGGCCGCCCGCAGAGGCGGCGAGCTGTGCTGCGGCCCCCGGGCAGCTCCTCCCGGCCCGGCTGCCCGCAGGAGGGAGAAATGCGGCAACCACGAGAAGACACTTTGTTCGTTTTCTTTGTAACCTGTCAGAAACAAAGAAGGTTGTTTGGAATTTTCAAGGGAATGTTGTGGGCATACAGTTGATGGTGTGGTGGTTGGAGAGGCTGCAGTCAGAGCTGTGTGTGCCGTGCTTTGCGGACAGGCTGTCTCCTGCAGATGCTGCCGTGCCTGGTTAACCCAGCCAGTGAATCCTCACCGAGTCCTTTCACAGAGCAAGATGGGTGTTTGCTGCCCGAGCACCTTCCTTTGCTCACCTTGATTTGCTGAAGATGCTCAGAGTTGCACAGACAGTGTCAGCAGCATCCTCAATTCAAATTCAATGGGGTCTTTTTCTGTGGAATAGTTACTTAGTTTGCTTCTAGTCATTATTTTAAATTTTGCTATCTAAGCATGTTAAGGTTTTATTGGTATTATTCCTTCAACGGCAATATTGGTTACTCCAGGCATTGTCTAAAAGCTTATTTTATGTTTTTTGCAATTCTTAAAGAGAGATTTGGCTTAGAGCAAAATCAGTAAGGGGAAAAGAATTAGGAAATCAAACCCTTCCTTTCCCTTTTTGAACCTCTTGGTTTTCCAACCTCAAATAAGTACGTGAAAGGGGTTTAACAACTTTAAATTGGATTTTGGAATGTCAGATGACTCTAATAGCCTTTGTACACAAATAACAACAGAAGAGCTGATTATTGTTTCTGGGCTCTGCGATGCACTTATGTAATCATTAATCTTGGCACTTCTTTATCTGCAGCAGATTAGGAGGCCACTGTCATTTTGAAGACAGCCATTAAGTAGACTTTGTTAGTGTTTAAATATGTGAAGCTTAACTTTAAGCTTCCTTAATGTATGCGGTGGAGGTATTCTGTGCCTTGAATAGAGCTGTTGGAGTAAGTTTCAGTCACATATCTGCTGCCACAGTCTGACCTCAGACTTGGGTTTATGTACAGTGTTTGTTAATCAGCCTCTGAAGACACTTTGAAAGCTTTTTAAGCGTAAAGCATTAATATATCTGTTTGGAACGGCAAGCAAACTTGCTTTATCTACTACCTTTCAGTTGGTTTAATCATCAAGAGGCAGGAAATTAAATGCTGTGAAATGAGAAGGCAGAAAGGGTTTTAATGAAGGTCGTAGCACCTAATCTGATTGTGGCAAAGGAAGAGCTTTTGCTAGACCTTTTCTTTCCACAAGCTTGTCATTTTCTAAAACGTTTTTGTGGGCAGCTACGTTTTTTTCTTTCATGATCCTTGTCATGAAATGAAGATGGTTTTCAAACACTGAGTATATCATGTACAGACATCAAGAGGCTCAGAAGCAGAGTTGAGTCCAGGGAGGTAGTGTGAGCATGGCTGGTGGGGGACATCACTAAGAAAGTGAAGAACGTGTAGGGGAATAAAGCTTTAGCTGTGAGAGAAATGTTTTTGAAGCTGTTTGATAGACTGATGGTGCATTTATTTTGTTGTAAGCCAGAGCCCATAAGATTTAATAATAATAAGCCCTGTTGTCTCCAGTGATAGTATCTTGTGTGTTCTCTCTGGTGCAGTTTTTGGGGATGGGCCATAGTGTTGTCTGCCTGTGCCCTTTTCCAGGGGAACGTCTGAGGAATCCTTCTAATCCCACATGTATGTTAATATTGCTCCCTCTGAGGTGGAGCAGGGGCTGGATGAGGTGTCTTTCTTGGAGGGAAATCAGGTATATTTTTTCAGCAGAGATTTGACCTTCTGACATAAAAAAGGTTTTCTCTCATGTCTGTATTTACTGGCATCTTAATATGTATCAGGAAACATTTATCAGCTGAAAACCACTGCTTGGTTTTGAACTTCAGTAATATTTTCTTTGAAATGGAGAAAACATGGGTATATTCATCTGTTTTGTTTTCCCCCTTCAAAACCTATAGGAATAGCTGAGGATGTGGCTTCTTCAAGTGCCCCTCAGTTTCACTCATCCTCTCATCTCTGCAGAGGACTCACAAAGAGGAGCTGTGACAAAACCACACACTCACACTGGAAATAAGGGTAGTGGAAAACATCTTTGTATCGAAAACAAGTGACTCTGTGTCAGACTAGGAAGATGCAGAGCATGGACTTCAGGACAGCCTCTTGTGTGAGGTTTGAGGGAATCTGGTTGTGATTTGCTTGCCAGAGCCATTAATCGCAGATGGAGTTGAAGAATTCATGCTCAGTTTTGGCTGCGGGATGATGAATCCAGGAAGGAGGTGTTGGAGGGATTTAATAAATGAGTGAGTGCAGCTAAAAGGCTTTTTACTGTTTAGACTTCTGGAGTTGGTTTTGGTTGTTATTGTTCATCTCTTAGATGAATCATCTGAAACTGAAAATTTAAACTAGACATTTAGAGTGCACCTTTGTGAGAAACTAATGATTCTACTTGGCATACAGCATCAAAGGAAGCCTTTTTAATGACATCAAATTCATTTACAGCCAAAAAGAAAATATTTTAAAAATGCAGATGTAGTCACATCAGAATGATAGTTTCTAGTCTGGGTGAAATACTTTTTTTTTTCCCCTGCAACTTTTTATTCTAGAATTAAATTCAGATTTGGAGTGGTTTTTCATCAAAGTGCAGCTCTCTTGTAGGGATGTGGTTTCTGCACCAGCCACATTTTTCTGGCTTTAATTTAATCACACAGAGTCCTATTTCTCTATGCACAGTGACAGATCCTGCAATTTCTGCAGAGGCCAGATCCTTTTTAAAATCCATTTTTGCAGCCCAGCAAAACAGCAGGATAAGGCAGAATCATGGGGAACACTGTGAAAGGACACTTTTTGGGTTCCCACTCCTTTGTCACCTCTTCTGAGTTAGTTCCATATTCCTCTTTTCAAACTGCCCTCTCTCCGAGGAATGAGGTGTTAAAGTAGAACTTGGCCAAATGGAAAGGACCAAGGAAAGCAGTGTGGGCATTGTGATGGAGAATGTGTAATGGGAATGGGTTGCCTTCTAATGAGTTGTGTCAGGAATTGTTAATGCTTGGTCTGGTGCACATTTGTACAGGTGATGAGGCTGCAGTGGTACCTACCCACAGTCAGTCGTGCTGTATAATCATTGCAGTTCCCTCAGGTTCTGGGCCTATCACCTTGCTAAAGAAAGGTGTGGTTGAAATTGTAAATAATTTTGACACTATGTTGCAAATGATTGGTTTTTGTCAGGTCTGTGTGGTTGGCTGGGTTTTGTTGTTTCCTTGTTGATTTTTTTTTTAATCAGGTACCTGTGGCTGTTCTATGGTCTGTTCTGGTAGGCAGCCTAATAAGATCAGTGAGCTGAGATGCAGTTTTTCAAGTGGACAGCACAAGTGTGTGTAGCTTCTTAACAAATCCAGGGATGGAGCTTTCATGTTGTACAAAAGGAGGTCAGCAACTCTTTACTGCTGTTCTAAAGGACCTTTCCTTAATGAAGGCTGCTGTAATTCAGGTACCAAATGAGCACCTCTCCTACTCCTGCATAGGTAACTCGGCACTTGAAATAGGGGCTGGAATGATTGCCTTCTGAGAACTGGGCATTTACGGCTGCTTGCAGCCAGGAAAACTAATTCAGGGCAAGGTTGTTGAGCTGTTATAGCCGTGTTGTAGCTGACTTGCTGAAGTGCTGCTTAACACTGGTGAGTGGTTGATGAGTTCTTTGGTTTCCTACCACAAGCGAATAATAGAAATGCCAGATTTTCCCCTAAGCTAGTGCAGTTAATTAGGGAAGAGAAGGTGGGAGGACAGTGTTGGAGTTAACAAGTTCTAGTTTTCAGAAGACCAGGTCCAGCACTTGAGTAGGAGATTACATCCAAATGGGGGCTCTGTGCATTAATCTGTGAAAAAAATGTTGGGGTGATTTGGACTTCTTACTGTAAAATGCTGTGTTTCTTCAAGACTTTTTATTTAAGTCAAGTTTTTATTCGTTTCTTCCAGAGATTTAGGAAATGGGGCAGAAGTACAAATACATTTAAGCTTTTCAGTACAGGTTTTTTTTTTGAAGGAAAGGAAAGAATTATTTTCATATTGTCTCACTAACTCCAGCAAATAAATTAATCTTATTCTCCTGCAGAATTTCACTTCTTGTTTTCCTCTCCATTAGTGCTAGATAATGAAAGATCCACATACAGACACCAAGAAGGAGAAATTGGTGTAGAGTTGCTTTTCCCAATGCAAGAGAACAATAAGTGGCAAAGACTACAAGAAACCTCAGTGTGATTGAGCATTCAAGGGCACTCTGACTGCCTCAGGGTGCACACACGTGTTGGCTCCCAGCTCCATTCTCCGTGCTGTTTTTCATTTGACAGACCATGTGCACTGGCTGGTTTGGGCAGCCCAGGGGTACAGGTTGGATCACAGTAGAACTGTGCTTGTGCCCTGCTGCAGATGTTTGTCTTGACAAATGCTCCAGGTTAGTAATCATCTGTAGGAAGAAATTAAGAATGTCAAAACATAAGTGAACTCTAGAATCCTGTAAAAACAAACACGATGGATTCACACAAACCCCAGCTTGCTACTTACTGGATAAAAGTAGTAGCAAATTAGAGCACCAAAAGTCATTGCTAGCAGTTTCTGTGGTAATAGCTCACACCTATGTTGCTCCCAAAACTTGCATTTTGTGTCATTTTATCAAAAGAAATGTTTTGTAGGTGTGTCATTAGACCTGTAAGCTTTGCTTTAGAAAGTGAAAAAGGAAAGTAATAGACGTTCAGACCACCAGCACTCCTCTGTACAGCTCTGTAGCAACTTCCCTCTCAGAAATGCAGAATGCTGTAGGTTTGTGGGGCTGGAGCTCTGCTCACTGGTCTCTGGGATCATAAGACCAAAACCCAAGATCTGGCAGTAGGTACCATTCATCTCAGGTAGCGGTAGAGATACAGGATGATTATGCTGCTTAGAGGAAATAAATTTCCTCTTAGATAGAGGAAATGAAACACCAGCTAGCATCCCCATGCTCACAGCATAGCAGCACTAGTGAGATTATAGTCTCTGCAGCACCTATTTCTTGACATGCAGTTCAGAGCTTTGATTAAAACTGTATTATATTTCATTAGAAGATCACATTATTTCAATGTCACTGTGTTTTCTTTTCTTATGAAAATCTTTCTGAATTGCATTATTTAACAAGAATTCTATTTAGCCTGGTGAAATTAATTGTGCCCCAAGCTGTGTTCATTGTAGCCAGTGTAACTCCTGTTAATTTTCAATCAGAGAAGAAGAGGCAAATGAAATAATTAAATGTTTACTCATAAGCACCTGAGCCACCAAGAAAGTGAGAAGCCAAAATGTGGCAGAAACAAACTGGTGTTGTATGAAATTTGGAAGTCTGTTGTGACCATGTGGAATTCATCAGTCTTCAAAGTTTGGCTGCTGTGTGTTGTTACTGTGTCAGTCTGTTGTGCCTGGTGACCCCCCAGAAGAAGCTGCTGTAGTTGTACATGTTTTGGTGTATATTTCTGCCATTTTCATTACTTAGTTCATGAAAGCAGTAACAAAGATGGAGCTTGGGGAACTCCACAGATATCGTGGGGTGGGGAGATGTTAATTGCATGCCCTTGATGTACCGAGGGATTGACTGTCCCAAGAACTGCTCATCTGTGCTCATGGACAACAGAACACATTTGAATGTGGCAGGTCTGGCTATTTTGGTTGAGCCCAGGCTTGGACTTCAGTGGTTTGATGTTAGAGTTTGGTCTGTGGTATGGTTTAATAATGTGGCCAGAGTCCCAAGCTGCAGTTGTCTCTACCTGTCATTCCTTCAACAAGGAAAATCAAATCATCTTGCTTTCAGCTGCATTCATTGCCCAGTCAGGAAAGAGTGAGAATATTTCTGGATGGATGAAGACAAGGCAGTGGAGAGAGATGAGTGTTATACTGAAGGAAATGAGAATCATGTAGTGTTGTACATGTGAACAAGAGAGCAAATATCATTTCTCTGAGTTCCTCTAAAAACACTAGATCAGTTTTAACTTGTGTTCCTGAACACTTGCAGAAGTCTCAGATTGTTGGTGTTGGGATGTCGTTTTGATTTTTCTTTATAGGAATTCAGAATATTATGGTGATATTATAATATTAAGGGTTTACAGTGATTTTCTGTTTGTATATAACATTAAAAATAGAGACCTCACCACAACTTCACTGGAACAGTTTTGCCTTTTAGAAAACCCAAACGATTTTCCATCTTGCCTTCTTCCATTAGACATTCAGGTGTCTTTGTTGAAGCCAGTGCTTCATGTAATAGCAAGGCTCTAGTTCTTTGAATTAAAATATGTGTCAGTAAAATTTTGTGTGGCTTAAAGGAAAACAATAACTGTAAACATCAGTGATCCTGGCATGGGAATATGAACTCTTACTGCACTGTTCCCTTCCATGTGCCCAAATCAAGCAGATGTTGAAGGAATTTGTACTGATTCCTCAAAGTCAGTCTTGCAAGCCCCAGAAGTGCTCAGGTGGTGCCATGCTATTTATCCTGTATCTCCTTTAATATGGATGTTTCCAGCATTTGGGAATGCTGAGCAGTGTCAGTGACCTCCTGAGGGATCCAGATGTGCCCAGGCCCACAGAGCTCAGCTTGGCATTGCAGCATTTCTGCCTTGTGTGTTTGAGGTGTTGCTCATACTTTACTTTTAATTAATACTTTGGAGGCCATGTTCGTTTCTACTCCACCCATCACACCCACAGACTTCAAAGGATTTGTACCAGTATAACCTCAGTATTTATTTTATTACCAGTGTGATTTCCTAAGGAAACAAGGCTTGGAAATGTTGTTTGTTTGGTTTTCTGCCCATCACCCCAATCCTCCCCATTTCCAAAACATTTCAGCTAAGCTTGAGAGCATCAGCGGTTCCAAAGATGTAAAAATTGAAAATCTAAGAGAGTTCCCCATCTGATACCCCCGAGGGACAATGTGCAGCCGAGCTCAGCTGTAGGGAGGAGAAGAGAATCTGTAACAGAGAGGAAGATGAAAATATCCCATGGGCTGGGAAGGCTTCTGCTGGAATTTCAACCTTACTGGACCCCAGAAAAATCCAACCATGAGACACAAATCTCTTTTGTTAGTTCTTCTCTGGAGCTGTTTGTTGCCAGGTCTGTCACCACAGTCACCAATGGGTCCTGCTCAGAATGTCCTTATGGTAAGAGTTATGTATGGAATAAACACACCTTCACACAAGGAGTGGGCAGGCTCTTGATCAGACACTTACTGTGTGCTTAAAATCGCCTCAGATGTCTCCCAAGCACCCCTCATCCCCCGAAGCTCACGGGTATCAGTGTTTCAGGGTGAGTGAGTGGAGATGGTCACTCACAGCGTGCATGGATGGGGTGGGCAGAGCTGTGCTGCCACCAGTGCTCGGTTCGGTGGAACTGCAGCGTTTGGAAGCTGCAGGTGTTCGGAGAGTAATTTGCAGCCAGCTCAAATTACTTAGGGTACATGACAGAGCAAATTATTTAGGTAATGAAGCTGAAAATGCAGGAAGATTAGAATATTATATAGTAAAATCATTCCGTGTTAATTCAGTTTGTGATCAGATATCATGTTGCTTTAAATACCACATTACATGCAGTACCCTTGTTTGAGTCAATGAATATGTATGAATATGTCACTGAATATGTATGCCTCCTAATTTAATCAATATACTTACAAACAGCACTAGCAGGAATGTCTGGCACAAGCCACATCCCTCTAGAAGAAGGTTGGCCCAATTTGTGTGTGTATCATGTTCGTTTCAGAGCCCTTCTGAATTGGCTGTACAGTCGTACACACCAGAGAGGTTGGGCACAGGTGAGCCACATCCAGGGAAAGGGCTTTGAGGGGTTGCTGCAGCCAGGGAAGAAATTGCTCCTTAAGCAGTGTCCTGAGCCCCAGAAGGTCCCAGCTGCAGCCCTGCCTGCTGTGTGTACCCCACGGGAGCCTTGGGCACGTCCTCAGCCCAGCTGTGGTCAGCTGGGGATGCTTTACCTGGAAAGCTGTGCATGTGAGGAGGATGCACAGTGCCCGTAGAGGCTTTAAGGAGTAGAGACTGGTCTGGCAGACTCAGCAGTACGTGCTTAAGTCTGTCTGTACTGAGTGGAAAAGTGTATACGTGGAATTTCTGACATTGCTGCCTTGGGAGCTCCTTAGAACTGCTCGTGTCTCAGTGGTGCCAGCGAGCACAGGCAGCTGGGACCCCAGGTACCCTGGGGGAAGGGAGCACCTCCTGCACAGGTTTTCCTTTCCAAAAAATGCTAATTTTTAAATTCAGAAATGGGAAGACACAGTAGGATTTACCTGACTTTCACCTTCTAAAACTTAGGCTTGGACTTAAAATATCATTAAATTCCTTCACTGTTAAGTGAAGAGGAGGCTTCTCCACTCAGGGGTTCATGTTGCTTTTTTGAATAAGATGAATCATATGCCCTTTTTCCTTCTTGCTTTCTCTTTCTTCTTTCCTTTGTTCCTGCCTTCAGTCTAGAGCAGACAAGACAATTAAATTCATTGATTACCCACCTTTCTAGATCACTCAGGTCAGCTGGGTAGATCTCCCCTAAAAGGCAGACATGGGACCAATTTTTGCATTCACTGAAGAGCCCTTCCCAGGATACCAAATCTGAGATTTCCTACCTGTTGTGAATTGGGAAAACAATGTTATTTGTGTGCATGTACAATTTTAAAATAACGGTATGAAAACAGAAGGAGGAAAGAAAAAACCTTTTTCTACTCAAAGACAATTAATTCACTAGAAACAAGCATTTTATTCACAAACGTTAATGGGGAGGAAAAAACTTCTGTCTTTGGAAAACGATTTTTTCTTTCAAAAAGTGTGTTCTTCAAGGTGAACAGGTAACACACTTTCATGTGCTGAGGTTCAGTGTGTTTCTGTTTAAATGACAGAACTGGGGAGAAAGGTGACCTGTGCTTTGCTCGGCTGTAGAGGCTCTTGCCCTGATCTGAGTCTGCCCCATGAGTGAGAAAAAGAAATCCAAGACTATGATGAGCTTGTACAGTGCATTCCCTTACAGATACAGAGTTAGGCTTTCTTATTTCTCTACTGCACGAACTGGGCAAGGAAAGAAGCAACATATCACTATGTGGGGAATTAATGAAAAGAAGGAGGCTGTCTAGAGGGTTTGGTTTGGGGAGGTAACTTGAAAAAGGTAGGCCAACACAGTGAAATTGTGCTAGGTTTGGGGAACAAACTCCCCTGGAGCAGGAGGGAATAAGGCATATTGTCCTGTTCCAGGTGGCAGCCAAAGATGTCACTGAGTGCTCTCGCTGGCTGACTGCTGGCATGTTGCCTAGGAATTAGGTGGAGGCCATGGTGTTATTTAAGCATACCAGAGCTACCTCAGACAGTTGCTGTGTCAAGACACAGTGGATGGAGGAAGAATAAATGTTCAGGGGGGGGAAAATATTGGGGTTTTTTTCCCCTGTGTTACTTGGGCTCAAGTTCCTGTTCCGTCTGATTTTTGAGTAGATCAGGGTCCACGCTCCTTTTTCTGGAAGCTCATCTGACATTACAGGGGAGGACAGTTACCACACAGTCTGGTGATAGCAGCAGCTCCAAGTGAAGGCACATGAACTGAGGGGTGCTGGTGGCTGGCAGAGACCCTTCACTGTGGGGATGAGCTTGTTTGACATCAGTTTGTAGGGATTGCTGCCTCCAGCCTGTGGAAGATCCCTTCTTTCTCTCAGGAGCCCTTTGTGTAGCAACTTGTTCAGTGGTGGCTCTCGGTGCTCGAGCTTCCATTTGTTGCTCTTGGTGGTTTGTTTGGGCTTTTATTCCTCCTCTTTGCTGCCTTTGGCACAGGACGGCCTTGGTAGGATTGTGGAGCACTGTTATTTCAGGGTGTGAAAGAGTCTTAGGCCTTTAATCTGGGAGTACAAACTACATCTGTCACCTGGGTATCTGTGGCGGTTCCTAAGCAACCACAAGAGTTTATTTTTTTCTGCAGTTCGTATTTAAGAAATTGCTCATGCATGAACCAGCCTGAATCAGCCTAAGCACCACCCCAGGAGACAGAAATTGTAAACTGTAATTTGGGCTAATTCTAGTCTAAAGCATGAATTAGAGTATTCTGTGTAATCTTGAAAAATATACCATATAAATAAATGTAAGCAGAGAACAGGTACAATTAATTTGAGCACAGTAGGAAGCTTTAAGTAACTCTGGGAATGTGAGAAACCAAGTTGGAACATATTCTTGACATGTAAAAATATTTCCCACCTGCGTTGTTTGCATAAGAACAAGGTTTTAGCAAGTACATATTTGCATGTCAAAGTTAAAAGTGGGGAAAATATTTTCACCCTTGTAAGAAAAAATGCATAATCTTGGCACAGGCAATTTGCATTTAGTAAGTTTAAAGTATCTTAAGTCCTTTCATGCTGTATGGGAAGTGTATGAACCTGCGACAGGGGTTCCATTTCAATGAGTTGATTTGCAAAGGCACCGCAGTGGAGCAGTAATTGATCTGATCTCTCTGTGCATTAATTTGTATTACAATTGGTTGTGGCAGTCCCGAGTGATTTGTGCTTCTGAGATTCATCCATTGTCCTGCATCTCAGAGTGCAGCAGTAAGTTGCAATTTTAAATCCTGTGTGCCTAATTGAAAGTAAGTACCTTGAAGATAGAAATTTGAAGAAATCAGGAATTCCAAAACTATATCTGATTTGGTGCCGGCACTCATAAAAATTATGTTGGGCAAATGCTGGCACAGCTGGAGCCCGTGAATCTGTGGAGATTCTCTTATACCAGTAAAGCACCCTGGAAAATGCATTTGGGACTAATTATGGCACCTTTTAGACTATTGCTAACCTAGCTTTAGGCCATCACTTTGAAGGCATGTTACATTCCTTCAGAAACACTCTGCAAATGTCCTGTTGCTTAAGAAATAGGGATTGCATAGACAGGCTTCATGGGTGATTTAACTAACATGCTGGAGATTGTAGATAAACTAGATCCAATTATATCATACTTATTCAAAATAAGGCAGTAATTATGTATATAAAAGTGAAATGTAAAAAATACCTTGCCATGTAGCTGTGGAGATAAGCCTTGTCACTACCCTGTCCAAGGAGCTGCAGAAGGCTGCTGATTCACTGCAGCAGAGGAGAAAAATAATCATATGTTGAAAAGGCACAACTGGGATTTGGTAGAGCTATTCTGGAACCTGCCCACAGGATTGCTCTCTGAATTTGAACTGCACATGATTCAAAATCTGAATTTCTGTGAGTTTCAGTCTGTTCTACAGTTTGTTGATGTGAAGGGGAGGTTATGCCACTCTTTCTGCTACAAGTTTATTAACATATTAGGCTCCAGTAATAATTCATGTAGCACATTAATGAAACAGCACACACATTATTTTTCCCTTTTATTAGTTTGCTTCCTCCTCCATTATATTTAATGTGTTAGCTGAAAGCAAAGTGAAGTTTTTGGGGAAGAACTATTTCCTTCCTTAAGTGTCCTAAACAGACCTATGAATTTCAGCCTGCTATTTTATTGCTGCAAGGATGGTGGGGTTTAAAGGTCAGGGATGCCAAGGTCCTTAGCATGGCAGCAGATACAAGGGGTATCTCACTGTTTGGGACTGCTTGGAAAGCTGCTCGTCCCGAGCTGCCTGGCAAAAGCCCTGGAGTCCATAGCAGCTGCTGGGCACTGCCTTCTCCAGCAGAGTATTTTAGCTGCTCTTGGGTTCCTGGGAGCAAATAGATCCCATTTGAGTGCTGCTCAGCTGCTCCATTGTTGCACTTGATGTCACCTGGAGAGTATTTTGAAGGAATATTTTAGCACAGTTGATGCTGTGCTACAAGTCTTCTGGTCTTCTGTTTTATAATTATCTTATACTTTGGGCCAGATCCTGAGCTGTGTTGTGCTGCAGTGAAATGAAGCACACAGTAGTACTGCAAGATGATTCTTGATTAATAATAAGCAGCCAGTTAGGGATTCAATGGCATGCAAAATGGAATGTTTTTAGAGTGGACATGACTTTTTGAGAACACAGTACAGCTGAAGTTAAGTTAATGTGTTGTAAGACAGTAGTATTAGATGCGATTTTATGTGTTGTCACAGACTGGATAGCCATAAATTGGATGAAAGAGGAGCTCTCTTAAACAGCTGGGCAGCTTGTGAATGGGTTTAAGCTCCTCAAGGAGGTGAACAGCACTTGTTAATGTGTCACAGTTACAGACACAGCAAAAGTTGCACTTGTACTGTTCCAACTAAGCTACTTCCAGAAAACTGCTGCAGCTCATCCTAACACACTGGCAGAGCAAGGGCTCTCCTGGGGTTTCAGTCACCTGGCCATGTGTGGTCTGTGTTTGTGAGCACTGCCAAGCACGTGTGGTGTGTGCCCTGTTGGTGTTTGATCACCAAAGCACTGCCTGTGCACAGTCTGTCCAAACTTGCCAGCAAAACAACTGCAGCCTTTTGTTTTGTCCAGAAGCAGTTGAGAGGTGTCCCTGAGCATGCAGGAGTCCCTTCTTGGACCCCAGTATTCACATGGGAAGGTGCTTGATTTAGAGATAATCACGCACCAAAACTGAATTCAGTATGTGGGTTTATATGGATGAAATTACATTTATCAGGGCTTTCACACTTATAACTGTATGGCATTTTCCAGGCTGTGCCAGCTCCTCTGGTTTCAGTGAACTGAGTGCAGGTGCATTTTCCTGCCTGCTTTGTTCTGTGGTAGATAATACACAAATAGGTACCGATAATTCCCTTTCGATTCACGTAGGTGAGTTTTGGATTTCTCATGCACAATGGAGTTGCTCTTTGCCTCATAACTTCTCTTTAGGGTGGGTTGAGTTGGTGTTGGTGGCTGTGGTCAAGGTGGTACATTTGCTTCTTGGCAGGGCAAGCTTTAAAATTACCTGTTATGGTCTCGCATGAATGCAGTTGGAAGAGACCTTTCTAGTGTCATCTTAGCTCTTTGGCCAAAATGTGAACTCTCCTATTCTTTTTGGCTTTGAAATGCTGATTCTAGCCTTCTTGTGGGTTCTTAAATACCTTCTCAAATGACCCATTTTAATAACCCAAAAGCTATTATATAACGAGCAGCCATAATTTAGTCCAAAGCTCTAGGGGATCCTTGCAGTTCAGCAATGAATAGTTAATGCAGTATAATGTTTAGCAGGTTATTAGTTTTCACTGTACAAATGCTGATCAGGGAATGCTTTTATAAGGTGTTTCAAAGAAAATGTAATTAACTGGTTGCGTGCTTCTGTTGCAGCTCAAATTGAAATTATTCCATGCAAGATCTGTGGAGACAAATCATCAGGAATCCATTATGGTGTCATTACATGTGAAGGCTGCAAGGTAAGCTTCTAAAATATTAAGTCTGAAAAGAAGCATTTAGCCTTTGGATAGTGATTATTTTCCTTCTTTTTTTTTAAAGAGCAAGCTTTGCTCCTAAGTTGAATATAAAATCGTTGGGGATTCTGAAGTACTGGTCTTATTTGGGCTTTAAATAGGACATTTCTGTGACACACACATAGTTACACTGCTGCAGATTTTAGGACAATCCTCAAAATCACACAGTTGTGCTAGGTGTGCAGTACATTGTCTCTCTCTGCATAAGCAGAAGAGGTACAGGGAGATGATCTACTTCAAGCACACCACCAAGAACCTGTTCAGTGCATTCAGCCAAGGGAAGATGAGTCTGGCTTTCTTCAATCTCCCTATCTGGTTTTGCTCTGTAAATTACTATGAAGCTCTGTTGAAATAGGTGAGAGCTCTCCCCTCTGTTTTCTTTTGCACTCTGCTGCAGTTAGAAATCTATTCTATTTGGCAGGGGAGATGGTGTTTCAGAGTAGCACATGCTCCTGGTGTTCAGTATGTTCAAGTCTTGCTGAGAGCACTGCCTGTTCTTGCAGTGCAATCACTGCTGTGTAAGGTTTAGGCTTTGAAGTTTTTCCTGGAATTGTACCTTTGGTAAATCTAGTGAACAAGGATTGAACTAGAAGCATTTCTCTTTTGTTCAGTGAGTCTGTCACAACCAGGAATTAAACTGGACAGAGCCAACACCAGGTGGGAGTGAAGCTGATCACTCCTTTTGATCCCTAGTGCAGAATTACAACACTGGCTTGGGGTGACAGAGTGTGCACAGCATGCTCTGGCTTGTTGCTCTCTTCATGGATGTATGTTGCAATCCGATACTGATAGGTTTTCTCCTCTTAATCTATAGTGAGGTGTGAAGAATTGATCATTATGATAGTTTTTAGTCTGCTCTCCTGACTTGCTTCATGCTACAACCCATCTTCAAAAAGTCAACTTCTTTGCATTCATATTCTGAAGTTCTCTTTTGTGTTTTACCCAGGAAGTTTTTTTGTGTTTTCACTAACAAGTCCTCTCAGTCTTGTGGAAGTTTTGGTAACAATGAAGGAAAGAAATTAAATGTAAGAATCTTGGAATGGTATGGGAACAGTACCTTCTGCCCTTTGTGACTGCTGTTGCTATGGAAAATGTTATCAATGCATTTTTAATTTATTTCTTGCAAAGTGGTGACTTTTTCCAGCTTTCTGTTGTTAAGCAGCCTTTGTCAAATTTCAGCTGTGGGAAGTGCAGACGTTGGTTGTGAGAATTCTGCTGTTTGACTGTCTTGTCAAGGATCAAGTTATGTTCAGGGTCCGAGAGCTCTTTAATCTTTAAATGATCTGGGACCAGAGTACCTGGGGAAGATCCATGATATCCAAACCTGAGTGCAGACACAGCAGGGTTAATGTGGTGCTGATGCTTGGCTGGGCCTCCCCACACGGGGCTTCTTGCAGAGCAGGAGCCCAAGGACAGGGAAGCTGCCAGCTGTGTTTTCCTTCCTTCATCTTCTTGCACCTGGTGAGAAATGTGTGTGCAGTATACTATATTTTAGAACAAATTATTTTCTTTCAAGTGCTGTATGAATCAAGTTCTCTTGGAGCTCTTTGCAGTCCTCTGCTTCTGAGAATTCCACCAGAATGGTCAGCTGGTGAAAAGGGCAAAAGAGAAGGCAAGCAGGCAGGGATGCTCAGCACACTGAAATCCATTTGAACCTTGAAAGCAGAGTGTGAGAAGTAAGACAGTGGCCCAGTGAATGACTTAGGCATTTTTTCCTGCTCTTGAAGGAGCACAGGCATACAATTTGTAGCCATACACTTTCAGAGAGAATTTTATCACCAATTAATATCAACTTAGTTAACCAAGTTATCTTCCTTTGAGAAGCTCGCTCCTAAAGAAGCTCAGTCTTCTTTAATGCCAGAGCCCAGATGACCTGCAAGTAGTGACAGACTGGGGTAGTGCTAGTGGGCATAAGTCACAGGAAGAATTTACATGATCATGGCCTAGGAAGCATTTAAAATGCCTTGCTGTGGCTTATGGATTTTGCTTGTGCTACACTCCTTCACAGTAATGTCAACAAAGTCTCACCCAACAGAACTATTTTGGCTGGGGAAAAGGTTGGCATAGCTTGACTTCTGCCAAAGCAGCCAGGTGTGGATTGGTATGGGTTGCTTTTCCCAGCTTTTCTGTGGCTATGACTGCTGCAGGTTTGAGCATGCTTATGTTGCCCTTCATGTTATGCTAAAGCTTCCTTTGTAAAAAGTACTTGGCTACAAAGACCTTGTTGCCAGTCCTGTGCCTTGGCTCCTGCAGTCAACGTCCTGCACAGTCCCAGAGAAGTTCATTGAGGTTCTGCACCGGTGCCACAAACCCACCCAGGTGGCAGGAGCAGGGCTGTGGTTGTCAGGAGGGAACAGCTGTGCTGCTGCCCTCCAGCCAAGCCTGTCAGGAATGATCTACAGGCAGCAACAGCCACTGCAAAGTCGGCTGTTTTCAGCTTGGACTGGTTTCACTCCAGCTTGGTGTGAACTTTAATGTTACTTAATCCTAATGTTAACTCAAATGTTACTCTGTAAATATTGATAACCAGCAGAAATATCATTTGTTCAAAACCTAATCTGTATCATGGATGAAATCACAGACCAGTAGCTCTTGTCACATTGACTTTTGCTGATCCGGTTGCTCTTCTGCAGCTTTGCAACCCTTGCATTTCAGAATTGAAAGTGTTTTGACCATGTTGAGTTGTGACATTGGATTTCATGTAATTAGACTTGAAAATTTGTAATGAAACCCATTAGTGTTTCTTGGGAAGTTTTCGTTTCCTACCTTGCTATGATGTTGCTGGCTTTTTTTACAAACTTAGTGGCAGTGTTATGCACAGGCATTGAGTACTCCCAAGCCATCAGCCTATTTAGCTCAGTTTGAATCTGCCTTTAAAAAAATAAAATTTAACACCCCATCATCATCTCCCCTTTAACTGAAAATTTGAGGTTTTAGCCAGGCTGTATTTTACACTTTATCCAGGAGAGCATCTATGGCTTATTATAAATAAAATAACTTTTTTAAGAGAAGGTAGTTGTAGGAGCACTATGGACAAAGCTGGTATCTGTATGGAGCATTTCACTCAACCATTACCTGTGGGAACCCATTAACAACCTTTTATGCTGTAGGAAGGACCATGCTGGGAAAGGAGAGTGGTTTGTACACATCCATGTTCTTTTCTTCTAGCTGTAAGTTGAATTCAGTTCCACATTGTCATACAATGAGCTATATAATTTAACTTGCAAGTGCAGTTACTTGGTTTTACTGTCCATAGTTCATGCACAGCTGACCCACCAATACAGTAGTGACCCCTTTGTTTACCTGACTGCGTGCAGCTGCTCTTACAAGAACACCCATGCGGGGCATTTCTGGGCATTTCAGATGCTTTCAAGGATTTGTCAGTACTGGCTTTTGTCTCTTGTGTCTTTTAAGACCTCAAATGATCTTGTTCATTGTAACTGCAAGGGGTTCTTTCCTTCAGGAAACTATACCTGGTGTGCTGTCCCTGCCCATTTTGCTTTCATTCGTTGACAGACACAAGCTCACACCTGTCTTTGTTACCGATGTAAAACTGAGTGGTTTTGCTGTTTTCAGTGATACTATGACTTTGTTACCAAATACTTTATTAAAACAGTTCATTAAACAGTATTGTCAGAACACTTTCCTCTCTTTACAACTAAAATACATGCTGGTGGTCATAAAAGGGTTAAAAATCCAATTTGAATGTTTGCCTGTCTTTTGTATTACAGTGTATTTTTCTGATGTTTCTTTGAAGAAAATTTGTGTTGGTTTCCTTTAGAAAACAGTCAAAGAATGACTCCCCCCCAACTAATGTTAATTGCTCAGAATATTGCAAAACTTAATGATACGTGGAAGTCTTTAAGTATTAGCCATAAATCATGGGATTATGAATAAGCCTTTGTTGTCACAGGCTTGCATACAGTCGTTCCAAAACGTCTGCCATTAGGATGCAGCAAGGCAGCTGTCAGCTGTTTTCTTGTAATTAAACAGCCAATGAGCAGCTAATTAAGACATATGTGTATACAGAAGTGGAAGTGGGTATGTTAATGAACTGTAGGAATCAATTCATTAAATGAAAATTTGTCAGAAGACCAAACATGAGCTCAGCTTTTCAGCCCATGCGTGATGGAGAGGGAGCCTGTGCGGTGCCATTTGGGACACAAGGGAAGCACAGCTGGCTCAGGAGCCAGCTCAGACACCAACATCTCCAATGCTGAGCTGCTGAGCAGAGGAGTCACTGACACTATTAATAGACTTTGCAAAAACTGCTATTTACATTTCAAAGTCCTTTTTTAACAAGTTGTTATTCCAACTGACTTGCCGATGAAAAGTTCTTGCGTTCTTTTTCCCCAAACCTGATTTTGTGGCAGCAAATGAAAACCCATAGACTGTGTTGTGTATAAATAGGAGTCTGAAACACGGGGACCAAGCTGTGGCTCTGCTCTTCTTCTGGCACCAAGTGGATCCATCTGCAGGAAAAGGCAATGTGCAGAGCTCAGTGGCTGGGGCTGGATCTTGGTGCTGACATTGGGAGGGGCTGAGACTTGGCCAGAGCATGCCACGGGTCAGAGACGCGGGGGCTCCTTGGGTGCAGTACCAGTTTTGTCTCTTTGCTTGATCAGGAAGGCTGGCTCTGCCTTGGCCCACTAGGTCACATGAAATAATGGCTGTAAACATGCAGGCAATAAAAAGCATGTGACCTGGGCTGGCTTGCATAAGGCTTGAATGTATACACCTCCTCCTTCCTGGTGGAAAAATTAGAGCCAGCTCCGTGTCTCTGGCAAAAGCAAGGGAATAGAAGAACAGAATAGAGCATTTCTCCTTTTAATAAAGGAGGGGAAAAAACTAGAAAGAAACTGTAGGTACATACAAAAGGCTCCTGTAATAGGGGCTTTCCAACTTGTCTTAGAGTGATGTGAAAGCCCAAGGACAACCAGAAGCTTACAAAACTCACAAGACAGCACCATAGAACAAAACATCCTCACTTGACCTTCATTGTCAATCCACTTGCAAATCCAAGATACCTGTGTTTCTGAGCTCTGGACAAGTTTAGATCAGTTTTTGCAGTTTGTGACAAGGTTTCTTCTTTCTTTAGCTACTGCTGATATTTTGTTAGGTTTGTTTTTAAAAGCACTCTGGTTTGTAAAGTGCAAGTGCTTTTAAAGGCAGGGGTTCAGGCATTTGTGCTCTACTGGAAATTTAGCTTCAAGCTGTAACTTAGCTGATATATTGTACACTAAAATGTATTGAGCAGCTGTATCTCTAGGGAAAATCTGGAAAAGGAAAAAGGCCAGTATTTTCTCCATTATAATACTAAAAATATTCCTCAGCTTGACAAGGCTATTCTTAAAATATGCCCAAGTGGCAATTTAGAATCAGTGTGTGTGTATATATATATGTATATATATAATCTCAGCTAAAGGAAAACATATGGATCCTTGAGGACTGGGACATGTTTAGGCTGACTTCCAGAATCTCAGAGGGGGAGAGGGTTTCATGCAGCTCATGTGTTTCATGCACTCAGGCATGTAATTCAGTGTAACTAGGAAGGTGTTTGGAGAACCGAAAGTTTCAGGGACTGATGCAGAACCTTGACCAGTCACTGGTCAGCTGAATCCCTAATCCTGTTTTTCTGGTGAATGGCATTGCACTTGTACTTGCACTGGAGTGACAGGCTCCACTGATGATGCTCCCAGAACTGGAAATGAATCTATCTACTTATCCAAGAGTTAGTTTCTCTAGAGAGATCAGTTGTGATGTTGGAATGGTAGATATTTCCATGGTATTTCAGGTTTTCTTTAGGGTGAAATGCATGCAACTGGAGCTCAATATGTGCAATACTTTCAGTCTCAGTGACAATTACCTCACTGTTGACAAATATGAAAAATCTGGTTGAAAGTTCAGTCATAATTATATACAGGAAAACAGGATTAATGACAACATCTTCAGTTGCTTTTTTAAAATATATATATATATTCCAGTTTCCCTAGTGAAGCTTTAATAAAAGGGGTGTAATCGACAAAGACTGGTGCCCTCCTGCTAAGATTGAGCACGGGCTTTGTCTCAGTGTTTGCCATGTTCCTGTCTGCAGGGAGTTTGATAGGAAATACTTGACTACTTGAGACTTGGCATGCAGAAGTCCTTCCTTTGTTTGCTTCACCAGGTATCTGTGTGTCTGCTCAGGAACTCCAGCCTGAAACCTTTGAGTAAATAACAAATTGGTAAATGTCCAGCTTTAATTAAAAGGTGCCTGGCCTTTCCAAGGAACTATTTTCTTGGCAGCACTGTTAATTAATCCATTATGTGGCAACGTAAAACTAAAATAGTGTGCTCACTGCTCTCAAATGCCTGTTTGGAATGACTACATGTTTGCAGAATGCTTGTGAAGTAGGTATTACACACACAACAGCTTATGTTTGGGTAGTCTGTGGCAAAAGGATGAAATGGACTTCAAAGCAAACAGCTGCCAAGTGGTTAATGACATGCACCCTTCTCGATGAGACAATAGAGTTGTAGCTGTGCGTAACCTTCCAGCCCCAACTTTCTTTGGAGATCAGGTTACTCAGGAAAGAGATCACACATTAAGCATGTTTTAGCTTTCCCCCTCCTTAAGAATCTAGATCCTGCACAGAGTTGAACAAAACCTGGGCTGTTAGCATCAAACTTAACTCAATAGCAGCAATAGGTGACAGCAGCACCAGTGCAGTGACCATCCCTCTGTCCTGCACTAGTGATGCATCTCAAGTACTGTGTCTGGTTTTGGGCCCCCCATGACAAGCAAGTCATTGAGAGGCTGGAGTTTGTCTAGAGAGGGGCAGCAGAGCAGGAAAGAGTCTGGAGCACAAGTCTGTTACTGGTTTTAAGTCTGATAAGGAACAGCTGAAGGAGCTGAGAGGGTTTAATCTGGAGAAGAGGAGGCTCAGGTGTGATCTTCTTGCTTTCTTCAACTCCCTGACAGGAAGATGGAGCCAGGTGGCAGTCAGGCTCTTCTCCCATGGAGCCAGCAACAAAACAAAATGGAATGGCCTCATGCTGTGGCAGGGCAAGTTTCAACTGGCTATTAGGAAAAAATTCTTCACTGAAAGGGTGGGGAGGCATTGAAATAGGCTGTCCATGGAAATCGTGGAATCATGACCCCGGATGTGTTGAAAAAGACATGTGGATGTGACACTTGGAGTTTAGCAGTGAACACAGTGGTGCTGGGATAATGTCTGGACTCGATGATCTTAGGGGTCTTTTTGAATCTTAATGATTCTGTGAGCCTATAAAAAACGTGTTAGGAAATTGTTTTTTGTAGGAGAAACTGTTCAGCATTGTGCTGTGTGTTTTTCAAGACATACACACGCTGGTGAGTGTATGTATGAACGTCAGAACCTGCCCCTATCACTCTGGAGAGCAGAACAGGGTCGTAGCTGTTGAATCCTCCCTATTTTGAAGAACTATGCCAACCCAGGAAAGATAGGAAATCAAGGTCTATAATTAGTTTTATCTCATTTGGGAAGAGATGGAATACCATATGTAATATAGGATATGTAAGATCAGTGAATAAGAAGTGTAATTCCTTTATGCATTACAACTTTTTAAATTAACTGTTTCTTGCTATTTACTATTTTTTTGTTTATGTGTAGGAGAGGAAAAAAAAAACCCCTAAACCTTTAATTTTAACTTCCTCTAGTTGACTACAGAGCACTTGAACTTCTTTTCTGTTAAGTACGCTACCTTTCAGAGTCTTTATGTGCTCCATCAGTTAACAGCTTCTTGACTTGTATTTTGCTCTTGCATCCCAGGGCTTTTTCAGAAGGAGTCAGCAGAGCAATGCCACGTACTCGTGTCCTCGGCAGAAGAACTGTCTGATCGACCGGACCAGTCGGAACCGCTGCCAGCACTGTCGCTTACAGAAATGCCTTGCTGTGGGGATGTCTCGGGATGGTAAGCACTGCTGACGCGGGGCCTCGCCGCAAAAAAATAACATTGGGAATGCAGAAGGTGTAGTATGATGTATAGTCAACCAAAAAACATAGCATTTATATCCTAATTGTGCATTGGGCTGATAGTTGAGATCATTAAGTGATGATGCTTTCTATTTTTTCTGTTTTTCTATGTAACATGGTCTATGGTTTTAGATGCTGCTATATACTCAAATATATATATATATAAATCAGGGCATGTACAAAGTTCTTGGATTTATCTTTTTTCCTGCTTACCTATTATAGTTCTCAGTTAAGAGCTTTGTCATTTACTGAAGATGCAGTTTATTAGTCTTATGTTAATACTTCCTCTGTATATTCATTCCAACGTAAGTGACCTCCTATAGTTGCAAGTAGCACTGCCTGGTGCGCAGGTACAGATCAGAACTGCTTCACAGTATCGACAGAATTTAAATATGTGTATAATGAACAATTGAAAAAATGCAAAGAAAAAAATGCACTGTTTTTTCAAAGGTAGAATTCCGAATAAAAGATGTTCAAGTGCTGTTAATATTAAGCTCAAAATTGCAGCTTGAGTAGTGATGAAAGCCCGCCTCTGCCAAACAGCTGCTTATGTAATTCAGTCAGAACTGGCTTTGCAGCTGAGACTTGCACACCTCCCCCACAAATGGAATGGACCTGCCACCACTTACCCATTTGAAGATCTGTCTCAGTCTTTTCCCCTGCCACAGTGACAGCAGTTCTGTATGTTCTACAAATACACATTACTCTAGGTGCATGAGGCCCGATCAAGGAGATTGTTTCGAGATTATATTCTTGAATTACATTGTCTTTATTTTTTTTAATTGGCTATGAGACTGAAGACCTGAAACAGTTGATGATATAATGACTATTTCCTTCAACACGTTTGCTTTCCTGTAGAAAAGCAGAAGGCATTAGTCACCTTTCTAAAGGATGAAGCTTTTACAGCTGATATATCCCATGAAATCCCATGCTGCATCCTTGGGAATTCCCTGGATGCTGCAAACCAGTTGCTGCTGGCTTACAGCTAATGGTCCTCAAAGTCATAGTAATGTTGTGGAGATAAACACATGCACTTGTGTGCACAAACACATAGGTTTAACATAGGTGAGTAACACATAGGTTACTCATCTGCTAAACGTTTTTGCTTGTCTCAGAGTCACTGAAGGCAGGTTTGGTGGTTCTTCCCACATGCTTTAGTTGCAACATCAATAAAACCTGCTGTTGATAAACTGTGATAGACCCCACATGTTGGCACCACTCTCTAGGTTCACTCCACAGTGAGAATGTACAGCTGGTTGGAACTGCACAGTTGTCTCAGGCCAATGCGTTCTGGTTTAGCATCTACTTTTCTAGGTAGGGTTTGAATGCTGAAGAGATGCATCTGTCAACCTCAATGGACATACAAGAGAAAATCGTTCCAGTACAGGAGTAGAAAGTTAATGAATTAAGCTAAACCAGTGACTTGTAATGGTCTATTTCAGTGGCATGTCAAGATAGTCTTTTGAAGAGTAGGTGCTGCAGCTGTGTACCTGTAACTGAGAAGTGGTTCTTAGGTCTGCCCATCTTGTGGATTTGGGGTTTGTGCTATATCCTTCCATGAAGTGTTTAAAGACTCACAGTTAAAAGACAGTGGTGGATGTGTAGAGATGTAATCTCTTGTGTGTCTGTATTTCAGCTGTAAAGTTTGGTCGAATGTCAAAAAAGCAGAGGGACAGCCTGTACGCCGAGGTGCAGAAACATCGAATGCAGCAGCAGCAGCGGGATCACCAGCAGCAGCCAGGAGAGGCAGAACCACTCACACCAACATACAATATCACCACCAATGGGTTAACAGAGCTACATGACGACCTCAGTAATTACATTGATGGGCATACCCCTGAAGGTAGCAAAGCAGACTCTGCAGTTAGCAGCTTCTACTTAGACATACAGCCTTCTCCAGATCAGTCGGGTCTTGATATTAATGGAATCAAACCAGAACCAATATGTGACTACACACCAGCATCGGGCTTCTTCCCTTATTGTTCTTTTACAAATGGGGAGACCTCTCCAACTGTGTCCATGGCAGAATTAGGTAATGAGAGAGAAAAGCTTCCATTGTAATTGTCTTAACAGTACCCTTTGGATTAAAGTGACCCATGTAGCCAGATGATAGTGAGAATGCTGCTTCAGTAGAGCTGTGGGAATGTATGGGCATTCTTGTGTGAAGTGCACAGTAAATACCCTGATCTCAGGACACTCAGGGAACTCCTTACTGCTCTAGGGAACTGTGGTTGATCAGCTCTACCAATATTGCTTTTGCTTTCAGTCCTTGCAATAGAACCCTTGGAATACTGATTAAGAAACTAATTTTTAGTGCTGAGAAAACAGGGCATTTCTTTATTTGAAGAGCTTTTAACAATTTATCTCATTTTTCATTACCTCAAGTCTGTTACTCCTAACAAAAAGCAATGAGGCTGATTTTCTTCTACTCTTTACCTGAGAAAAGCACCGGGCTAATCTGAGGGCAGTTCTTGTCACTTATTGAAGGGGATCTGGCTCCAGATACTGAAGGACATTTTGGAATGTAGCAAGTTTTGATAATTTCTCTAAGAGCCTTATAACAACCACATTAATTAGCATGTTTTACTTTAAACTCTTCCCTTAATGATTACACTAGGACTGAATTCCACAAGTATGACTTGTCAACAGCAGAGACTGAAGTTAGAATGTGCTGTGTGAACTGGTTGTAAACAAAGTGGAACAGGACATCAAAGAAGTGGTTTCATGATTCCATTACTTATGTAAGCAGCCAGGCATTTAAAACTGATTCCTAAAACTTGCCTAAGCAACATTTGTCTAATTATTTTATTATGAAAACCTAATAATAGTTTTAAAAAATCAGATATTCCACATGAAAATTCTGTGTGGTTTATGTTCTTTTGAGAAGTTTTGCATAGAGGAAGTCACAAGAAGCTTGCTTTTTAATGTCCTTATGTTGCAGAATGCTGTTCTCTACAATATAATTTGTCCTGACAGCCAAAATATTGTGTCTGGCATCGGTTCAAATTTCAGATAGGTAAAAAGGAGAAGAAAATGTCAGGACAAAGGCAATGCTAACAGCTTTGTCTCAGTGAAATGATTGCTAATTTTCTTGTGGAAGGTATTAAAAATACCTACATTAAACCCACAGGAAAAAAAGGGGGGTTTTCATTTTGTAGGCCCGGGGTTGTGTTTGGAACACTGGCCTAAACTAAGTTTGTCTTGTTGCTTACCTTTATTTACATAGTGCTTCGTTTAAAGCCTGCACAGCATGATATGGGTGCCCAGCATTAACATTACTGAACAATGTTTGAAGAATGTTTGCCAGACGAAGGTTTCAATTTAGAAAGGTGTGGCTGTTCAATGAAAATATTTAGGTGTGTGCTGAAAAACAGTCCTGAAGTGAGGCGGAGGTTTGCGAATAACATGGGACTATTTCACCTCCTGTATCCTGCAAGGGCACAGGGATCCTGCTGGCAGCTGCTGCTACCGAGAGAGCAAGCATTTTAACTACATACTTGTTGGAAAAAAAAAAATTCTTCTGAACTACACCAAAGCTATGGTGACAAAATATAAATTATGTTGTGTTCTACTTTACTGATTGGTCAGGTAGCACATATAATCTGATTTTATCTCAATTGTATGTTGAAGACTTTTCAGGTAATATCTTAATCAAACTACTGACAGACTGATTGGTCCAGCGGTTCAGTTTGTGAAGAGTTGAGTTTGATCATTACCAA